>NC_141136.1:5100000-5402000 GCF_053477565.2 Lygodium microphyllum
GGGATATTGAAGTCTATTGCCACCATTGTCATAGGGTTATTACTAGCATTTCTACTAAGTTTAGTGAAGAAGGAGGGATTGTACCTATCTTACACCCCCTCTCTCGATAAGACTTTGATTATCATAAGTACAAGATGATTGATTGACATGGCAAGTTACATCAATGAAGCATTTGTTTACACATTATATTTCGATGGAGCTTCTTGAGGATCTACTAAGCATGTGAGTGTAGAGGTTGTCATAAAAGAATCCCCCCCCCCCCCCCCCCCCGATCGTTGAGTGGTTTTAAAAATGGGAGTGTATTTAGACATTGCATTTACGAATAACATGGTAAAATACAAGGCCTAATTGCTTATGGGGTTGAATCTAGCCAGCTGTAATGGTATTCTTAGGTAATTTGTGAAAGGTAAATTTTCATTAATAATCAACCAATTGAATGGGACCTATAGTGTGAGGGATCCCATTCTAAGGATGTACCATCATGCAACCTTGGACATCCTTGAGATCTTTGAGGAAACTTGCTAGTTAATTCCTCGATAGTGGAATCGCTTTGCAAAATCCCTAGCTAAATATGCCTTTATTGAAGATGTCTTTCTTAACTCTGGTCTTGGGGGGTTTTTACAATGGCCTCTTGATGTTATTCTAGGGCTACTGTGGGGACTACTTTTTTTTGAATATCTTGTTTTGGCCACTAATGGTTGTATGGGTTATGAGCCAAGTAGCAATTGACCATCTTTCTATTCTATCATGGATGCATTGGATCATTCAATGGCATATTCATCAGACACCCCTTGCTATTTATGCAGGGGGTTAGGTAATAATTTTATGCCTTTAGTGTAGAGCCTGAGCAGTCCATCCCCTTGGTCTAATTTTGTACTTCAATATGGTTTATGTGGGGACCAAGGGTTTGCTTTCAGCAGTAGGATATTGAATGGTGTGCTTTATAGCTATATTTTCCTTAGTCCAAGAGAGTCGTTCCTATTGGATTTAATCTTACATTTTATTAGGCAAAGAGAGCTATTTTTTGGTTTGGAGCAGGTGTAGTTAATGGTTTTCTATTTTAGTGTTGTACTAAACAAATTGGGCAGAGCACCTAGAAAGAGCCTCTTAATATGTGCAAGCTTCTTATGGCCAAGTCCAGGTGATATCCATCCTTTACAAGTTCTTTCTCTTTATTCTTTATGTGAAAATGTACATGGGGTATTTTTCTTTTTTTAGGGACAATTACTCAAGGCATGAAGTCCAAGGTTAGGTTAGGTGTGCCTCGGGAGGTTCAAGCAGTTGCACACCTTTTGTAATGTTGAGAAATGTGCAATCACATCCACTATAGCCTTTTTTAAAGAATAGCAAGGCAAAGAATCACATTACAAATAAAACCTTAGACTAGGTCATGTATGCATGGTTTATTAAAACCATGGTTCAATGGCGAATACCATGCTCCCTTTCCACTTTTCTCCACCTACCAATACCACCTGACTATAAGCCTATAAAAGGCACTCATCCCCACACATTTGATCAGTCACTCTCATTAAATTGTACTTGCATTATGCTTAGATAATATCACTTGTTCTTCTTTGTCATTATATATGCCTTATTATGATTGTCCATTTGCTCATCAATGATCCACCTTAGCATGCGTCCTCAGTATTTTAACATGGTATTAGAGTGGGTTTCAAGTTAATGAGTCATTAGGCCACTGATTGGGTCACTTCGGTTTGAATTTTTGGCTCCCTCCACTTTTCCATGAATCTCTCACCTACCTCCATAGCAACCCACCTTCATTAGAGGGCTTGAATCTCTCAAACCAGGCCATTTTATCTCATGCTTTCTTCTAGGGAACTCTTCCTTGACTCAGGGTGGTCCTTTCTATCACATTACAGTGTGACATTGGTATCTCTTCTCTCATGTATTGCATGTTTTCCTAGTCGCTTCCCAGATTGAGCCATCTCTAATTGGTACTGCTCATTCTGCTTGCATGCACAATGGTTTTTTCCACTACCATAGAACATTTGAAGCTATACATCTAAGTTGTCACATGCTCAAATGGTTTCTCAAATGGTTATCTCTATGAGCAACAATAAGCAATAAACCATTCCCCTGTCAAAACCCTAAAGAGGGCAGCCATAGCCATTAATCTTCAAGCTCGGGTTTTACTTCATTTTCTTACTTCCTTTGGCTTAGTAATGTCACTAACTCTTTGATCTACTACAACACTCAATTCTCAAAAAAGCTACCACTTCAAATAAGCAAGAAGAAGACTCGACATCAAGATCAACATCAAGTACATAGTATCTCTTGATACTAACGAGTGTTTGTTAACACTAATCTTCTTGTGTCTCTTGACACACTCAAATTCACCTATTTTGTGGGTCCATTCTCAATTATTTTCTACTGCTCCTACCAAAAAAATGGGCAGAGACTCACCCTCATGCCGATTCAATGGTGTCAGATTCCACACATGGCAAACTAGGTACAAACTAATCTTGATGAAGAAAGGCTTGTGGTCAATCACAAGCGGTCAAGAGAAGAAACCAAGGGAAGCTGCACTCTCATTATATGGAATAAAAATGATGATAAGGCTCAAGCTATTATCAAGCTCAAACTTGATGAGAGCTACATTCATCATGTTGATGATTGTGAAACTTCTTAAGCAACATGGGATCGATTACAAACCCTATTTAGAGCTCACTCAAAATCCTCTAAATGTGGCTTACTAATTGAATTTTTTAGGCAAGATATGAAAGTAGCACCTCACTTGCAAGCCATTTGAATTATATGAAAAGCTTGTTGACATAACTTGTAGGAATCAACTTGAAGATGGGTGAAGACATTTGCATTGGAGTGCTTCTCAAGAGTCTTCCACCTGAGTTTGACAATGTGTCTATCACATTAATCAACATGCCAAAGCCAAAGCTTGTGGATATAAAAGCCTCTCTTGGAAAAGAATATCAAGAGCAAGGGAGAAACAAGGAATCCAAGAGGAGACCAACAACTCCTCTATGTGAAAGGGAAGAAGAGCATAGTTTGTGATTTTTGTAAGAAAACTGGGCACATTGAGAAGTTTTTCCATGCTAAGAAAAGGTCTCAATTTAAGAGTGTATCATGCAACAGTCAAAGAATATGAAGACAACAATGGAGAAGAAGAAGAAGAAGAAGAGAAAGAAGAAGAAGAAGACACCCAAGAGCAAAAGGATAGGACTCACTAGTCCCTCTTTTGTAGCTCATTTTTTGATAGACTTTTTTAGGCTTTAAATATGTACTTTCCTAATGTTCTTACCATAAAAATTTGTACCCCTCATGTAACCTTTGCACACTACAATCTCTACACACTTAATGAGGCCTTGTGATAGCCTCTAGCTTTGTATGGTTGTTTCTTTCCATGTCTACACTTAGCAAGGTTCTACTCATGATAGCCTCTGGATGCTTAGTGTCCTTCTTGGTTGTGATTGAGGAGGGGTGTTGAGAAATGTGCAATCGCATCCACTATAGCCTCTTTGTAAGGAACAATAAGGCAAAGAATCACATTACAAATAAAACCTTAGACTAGGTCATGTATGCATGGTTTATTAAAACTATGGTTGGTGAATGCAATGGTCCCTTCCACCTTTTTCCACCTACCAATACCACCTACTATAAGTCTATAAAAGGCACTCATCTTGTAACGTGTCCGCTCGTCCACTTGGGGGACACGTCTTAGCAGACCATCGGGAAGAGATTCTAGAAAGTGCCGCCTGGCACTCACAAGGAATGTCATAGGGTTTGCGATCTAGGTCTTCCCGAGTCTGCCCCGAGTGGAAGTATCCAACCATTCCCACTTAGGACCCACCTGAAGTCAGGGTTTCTTTCCTATCAGCAAAGTCTCTAGAAAGTAGCTAGCATCAAGCTCCAAATGAACCACTTTGAGTAGGAACAATAGAGTCAAAGCGGATTTATGTTGCACTTGGTTCATGGAGAATGGGAAACGAGAGGGATGCGAATCTCAACCTCTCTGCCCATAAGGCATACTCCCATTCTTTTCCCCTAAAACAGCATAAATCGGGATTCTAACTCTACTGACACTAGGTCTTCCTAGTCTCATTATCATGTATTTTGAGATAAATTCCTAGCTAATTGGGACCACCCTTCCGTAGGATGGACCCAAGTCACATCCACCGCACTTTCCTCGGTTTGCTTGGTTATCTAATTACCTACCACATTATGTTTGACATGCAAACACAGCTTCCTTAATTAATCAATTTAAACACAGGTTCCTTCATGTAACTTAGGCACTGACACAAAAACAAAGTCAAGCAAGTTCCTTTTTCAAACATCTGATCTTTATTTATCATAATCCCGGAGTACATCAAGTATCATGCCCAAAGGCTAACCCAGCAATCAATAGGATTGCCACTCCCAGTTCCACCCGTTAGACTAGTACACGGGCCTCGAGATCCCATCTTGAGTCACGTCGGCCTCTTGTGTGGGATCCGGAGGCAAGGAATTTATAGCCAGAGCCTCCCTTGGCACCCAAGCGTCCTCCCACTCCGAGCAGCACCCACAGAGAGACCTCTCATGGTGGGTTCGGTCCATATACCTGGCACGGCTAACAACCCCCTTGGATAGGGCTAGGTAGACAGTCGGAGGTTACTAAACCTACCTCTCCCTCTAGGCTTTTAACCTAAAGCATTAAGTGTTTTTCCTTGAGTTAGTTCATTGAGCAAAGAAGTTCAAACAATGTACCTAAGTGCACAATCATGATCATCTCAGAGGTCGTTTGTACGACCAACTGCTAAGGTGTGATTCCTTCTTCCCGAATGCTCCCAGCATTCGATCCTAGATTGTTAGCGACTTGGCAAGATTCCAAGGGCTTGACAAGCTGGGTTGCTTGTTTCCCCTTTATCTTCAGGTTAGGGTTTGTGCCCTCCCCTTGACCATGGTTGGCCAAGATGGTTCTGTTTAGAACACTCCTACTCCATCTTAAGTATAATCTTCTTAAGCCCTCTTAATAATACTCACAGGTGCTTAAGCTTTCACCTATCCCTCTTGAAGTCACCAAGGACTTTGACATGGGACTTGTGGATCCCAGTCCCATTTGGTAGATTACAAACAACGTTGAATTTTCCCAACAACTTTAATGCACGCAATGTAATGCCATGCATTCATTTCAATGCTTACAATTTTGATATAATCCATACGATATTTTATGCCACACATGCGAATGTACTTTCTATGCATGCAAACTTAACATTATCCTCTATGTAATTATTTACACGATTTATAACCTTCTTGAATTATCTAACTTTATGTGATCATTGTATGAGTCTAGTTGCAGTTTAATATTTTCTACAGATTATTACATGTACCTTAGAATCCTTCTTGCAATATGGGCATGCACTTTGTTTCTTTCATTGTCCTTCGAAATGCATTTTCAACAAGAACTTGTGCAAGGAGCAATGCACTTTATGCAAGAATTTATGCAAGAATTTTTGGTAATTTAAGATGCAATTTCTAATCAATTCCACCTATTATGATGACATCTTACGACAAAAATTATCTTGCTTGTTACATACATCACAACTAAGTTCATACCTAGGAAATTATCAAACATGCAATTAATGTGATGCATGTGAATATGCTTTTTCACCTATGATTTAATAATAGAGCAACCTGGGTTTGGAGTGATGCCGTGACTCCAGTGGTATTGATGCATGATGGACCGTTCGCGGTTGCGGTGCCACCTTGTTTCGAACCTCCATCCACACTTGCAGGGTTTTCGGCCATCTTTGTGGAACTACGCTTCGGGGCCATACTCGAGGACGTGTGTACGAGTCACAGAGTTCTCGCGCTCTCTTATGAAAAATTCTTGCTGCCTCTCCTTGAGTGGAGGAAGAGATTGAAGGGGGAGGGGCGTATTTCCAGAGATGTCAAGAGGGGTGTGTGACGTGTCTTTAAGGGGGGGAGAAGAAGCTTCCAGAAGCTTCTCTCTCTCTCTCTCTCTCTCTCTCTCTCTCCCTCTCTCTCTCTCCCCCTCTCTCTCTTCTCCTTCTTCTTCTTCTTCTTCTTCTTCTTCTTCTTCTTCTTCTTCTTCTTCTTCTTCTTCGCTTCTTCTCCTCTCTCTCTCTCCCTCTTCTTCTTCTTCTCTTCTTCTCCTTCTCTCTCTCCCTCTTCTTCTTCTTCTTCTTCTTCTTCTTCTTCTTCTTCTCTTCTTCTCCTCTCTCTCTCTCCCTCTTCTTCTTCTTCTTCTTCTTCTTCTTCTTCTTCTTCTCTCTCTCCCTCTTCTTCTTCTCTTCTTCTCCTCTTTCTCTCTCCCTCTTCTTCTCTTCTTCTCCTTCTCTCTCCCTCTTCTTCTTCTTCTTCTTCTTCTTCTTCTCTCTCTCTCTCCCTCTTCTTCTTATTCTCTTCTTCTCCTTCTCTCTCTCCCTCTTCTTTTTCTTCTTCTTCTTCTCCTCTCTCTCTCTCCCTCTTCTTCTTCTCTCTTCTCTCTTCTCTCTTCTTCTTCTTCTTCTTCTTCTTCTTCTTCTTCTTCTTCTCTCTCTTCCTCCTCTCTCTCTCTCTCTCTCTCTCTCTCTCTCTCTCTCTCTCTCTCTCTCTCTCTCTCTTTGGGCGGCATTTCCTAATCACAGGGGGGGAGGGGAAACTGCTGACGACAAAGGAGGGGGGTTGCTCCTACCGATGACGTGCACAGGAGGGGGGGCGCTGTCTTTCAGCCCCGCTCCTACCAACGATGTCCACAAGGGGGGCGCTATCTTCCAGCCCCACGAGGGGCTCCCTTTTATAGAGGGAGGGAGGGAGGTGGTATGGGGGGGAAAGACGGCTATTCACAGCCGCCACCCCTCCCACCTGGGAGGCTGCATGCCCCCCTCTCTATCCTTACTCACACACACACACTCTCTCCCCGCCATGCAGTCGGCAGGGGGAGAGAGGGAGGGAGTAAAAAATTTTGAATTAATTTTTTAAAAAATTTAAGGGGGGTTCACATGGGGGGAGGCACAGGGGAGGGCACGGGGGATATTAAACATCCCCCACACTCATTTGATCAGTTATTCTCATTCAATTGTACTTGCATTATGCTTGGATAATATTAGCTATTCTTCTTTGTCATTACTTATGCCTCATTATGATTGTCTATTTGCTCATGAGTGATCCACCTTAGCATGCTAAAGACTTACAATAGGTGGTATTGGTAGGTGGAAAAAAGTGGAAAGGGACCATGGTATTCACCAACCATGCTCTTAATAAACCATGCATACATGACCTAGTCTAAGGTTTTATTTGTAATGTGATTATTTGCCTTGATGTTCCTTAAAAACAGGCTATAGTGGATGTGATTGCACATTTTTCAACACCCCTCCTCAATCACAACCAAGAAGGACGCTGAGTATAGAGAGGCTATCATGAGTAGAACCTTACTAAGTGTAGACATGAAAAGAAACAACCATACAAAGCTAGAGGCTATCACAAGGCCTCATTAAGTGTGTAGGTATGCTCCATTGTTGTCTTCATCTTCTTTGACTGTTGCAAGATATGCTCTTAAATTGAGATATTTTTTTAGCATGACAAAACTTCTCAATGTGCCCAATTTTTTTACAAAAATCACACACTATGCTCATATTCCCTTTCACATAGAGGAGTTGTTGGTCTCCTCTTGGGGTGCTTGTTTCTCCCTTGCTATTGATATTCTTTTCCTCTTCAAAGAGAGAGTCTTTTATACCTAGAAGCTTCAGCTTTGGCATATTGATTAATGTGTTAGACACATTATCAAACTTAGGTGGAAGACTCTTGAGAAGCACTCCAATGGAAATGTCTTCACCCATGTTCAAGTTGATTCTTGCAGGTTATGTCAACAAGCTTTCCATATAATTCAAATGACTTGCAAGTGAGGTGCTAATTTTCACGTCAAGCCTATAAAATTCAATTAGTAATCCATATTTAGAGGATTTTGAGTGAGATCCAAATAGGGTTTGTAATCGATCCCATGTTGC
Source organism: Lygodium microphyllum (assembly GCF_053477565.2). Lineage (NCBI taxonomy): Eukaryota > Viridiplantae > Streptophyta > Polypodiopsida > Schizaeales > Lygodiaceae > Lygodium > Lygodium microphyllum. The sequence goes on from NC_141136.1 coordinate 5,107,962, forward strand.
TTGAGAAGTTTCACAATCATCAACATGATGAATGTAGCTCTCATTAAGTTTGAGCTTGATAATAGCTTGAGCCTTATCATCATTTTTATCCCATATACTGAGAGTGCAACTTCCCTTGGTTTGTTCTCTTGACTACTTGTGATTGACCACAAGCCTTTCTTCATCAGGATCAATTTGATCCTAATTTTTCATTTGTGGAATGTGACACCATTGAATCGGCATGAGGGTGAGTCCTATCCTTTTGCTCTTGGATGTCTTATTCTTCTTATTCTTATTATTATTATTATTATTCTTCTTCTTCTTCTTCTTCTTCTTCTTCTTCTTCTCCATTTTTGTCTTCGTCTTCTTTGACTGTTGCAAGATATGCTCTTAAATTGAGATATTTTCTTAGCATGACAAAACTTCTCAATTTGCCCAAATTTCTTACAAAAATCATAGACTATGATCTTCTTCCCTTTCACATAGAGGAGTTGTTGGTCTCCTCTTGGGGTGCTTGTTTCTCCCTTGCTCTTGATATTCTTTTCCTCTTCAAAGAGAGAGTCTTTTATATCTAGAAGCTTCAGCTTTGGCATATTTATTAATGTGGTAGACACATTATTAAACTTAGGTGGAAGACTCTTGAGAAGCACTCCAATGGAAATGTCTTCACCCATGTTCAAGTTGATTCTTGCAGGTTATGTCAACAAGCTTTCCATATAATTCAAATGACTTGCAAGTGAGGTGCTAATTTTCATGTCAAGCCTATAAAATTCAATTAGTAAGCCATATTTAGAGGATTTTTAGTGAGATCCAAATAGGGTTTGTAATCGATCCCATGTTGCTTGAGAAGTTTCACAATCATCAACATGATGAATGTAGCTCTCATTAAGTTTGAGCTTGATAATAGCTTGAGCCTTATCATCATTTTTATCCCATATAATGAGAGTGAAACTTCCCTTGGTTTCTTCTCTTGACCACTTGTGTTTGACCACAAGCCTTTCTTCATTAGGATTACTTTGATCCTAGTTTTCCATGTTGTGTGGAATCTGACACCGTTGAATGTGCATGAGTGTGAGCCTTTGCCCTTTTTTTTGGTAGGAGTAGGAGTAGATAACGGAGAATAGACCAGCAAAAGAGTTGAATTTGAGTGTGTTAAGAGACACAAGAAGATTTGTGTTAACCAACACTAGTTATATCAAGAGATACTATGTACTTGATGTTGAGCCTTCTTCTTGCTGATTTGAAGTGGTAGCTTTGCTGAGAACTGAGTGTTGTAGTAGATCAAAGAGTTAGTGAAATTACTAAGCCAAAGGAAGTAAGGAAATGAAGTAAAATCCAAGCTTAAATATTAATGGCTATGGCTACCCTCTTTAGGGTTTTGACGAGCAACTGCTTTATTACGTATTGTTGCTCATAGAGATAACCATTTGGCGTGCAAGTAAAATGAGCAATATGAATCAAAGATGGCACAATCTCGGAAGCCACTAGGAAAATACGCAATGCATGAGAGGAGAGACACCAATGTCACACTATAATGTGATAGAAAGGACCACCCTGAGTCATGGAAGAGTTCCCTAGAAGAAAGCATGAGCTAAAGTGGTCTGGTTTGAGATATTGAAGCCCTTCAATGAAGATGGGTGGCTATGGAGGTAGATGAGAGATTCATGGAAAAGTTGAGGGAGCTAAAAATTCAAACTGAACTGACCCAATCAGCGGCCTAATGACTCATTAACTTGAAACCCGCTCTATTACCATGGTAAAATATTGAGGATGCATTCTAAGGTGGATCATTGATGAGCAAATAGACAATCATAATGCGGAAGAAGTAATGACAAAGAAGAACAAATGATATTATCCAAGAATTATGCAAGTACAATTGAATGAGAATGACTGATCAAATGAGTGTGGGGATGAGTGCCTTTTATAGGCTTATAGTCAAGTGGTATTGGTAGGTGGGAAAAAGTGGAAAGGGACCATGGCATTCACCAACCATGGTTTTAATAAACCATGCATACATGACCTAGTCTAATGTTTTATTTGTAATGTGATTCTTTGCCTTGTTGTTCCTTACAAAGAGGCTACAGTGGATGTGATTGCACATTTCTCAACACCCCTCCTCAATCACAACCAAGAAGGACACTGAGTATACAAAGGCTATCATGAGTAGAACCTTGCTAAGTGTAGACATGGAAAGAAACAACCATACAAACCTAGAGGCTGTCATAAGGCCTCATTAAGTGTGTAGAGGTTGTAGTGTGCAAAGGTTACATGAGGAGTACAAATTCTTATGGTAAGAACATTAGGCAAGTACACATTTAAAACTTAAAAAAGTCTATCAGGAAATGAGCTACAAAAGAGGGACTAGTGAGTCCTCTCCTTTTGCTCTTGGGTGTATTCTTCTTCTTCTTCTTCTTCTTCTTCTTCTTCTTCTTCTTCTTCTTCTTCTTCTCCATTGTTGTCTTCATCTTCTTTGATGTTGCAAGATATGCTCTTAAATTGAGATATTTTCTTAGCATGGCAAAACTTCTCAATGTGCCCAGTTTTCTTACAAAAATCACAGACTATGCTCTTCTTCCCTTTCACATAGAGGAGTTGTTGGTCTCCTCTTGGGGTGCTTGTTTCTCCCTTGTTCTTGATATTATTTTCCTCTTCCAAGAGAGAGGCTTTTATATCCACAAGCTTTGGCTTTGGCATGTTGATTAATGTGGTAGACACATTATCAAACTCAGGAGGAAGACTCTTGAGAAGCACTCCAATGCAAGATTCCTGCAAGTTATGTCAACAAACTTTCCATATAATTCAAATGACTTGAAAGTGAGGTGCTACTTTTCATGTCAAGCCTAAAAAATTCAATTGGTAAGCCATATTTAGAGGATTTTGAGTGAGCTCCAAATAGGGTTTGTAATCGATCCCATGTTTCTTGAGAAGTTTCACAATCATCAACATGATGAATGCAGCTCTCATCAAGTTTGAGATTGATAATAGCTTAAGGCTTATCATCACTTTTATCCCATATACTAAGAGTGTAGCTTCCCTTGGTTTCTTCTCTTGACCACTTGTGATTGACCACAATCCTTTCTTCATCAGGATCAATTTGATCCTAGTTTGCCACATGTGTAATCTAACACCGTTGAATCAGCATGATGCCCTTTTTTTTGGTAGGAGCAGCAGCAAATTACTAAGAATAGACTAGTAAAAGAGTTGAATTTGAGTGTGTCAAGAGACACAACAAGAATAGTGTTAACCAACACTAGTTAGTATCAAGAGATACTATGTACTTGATGTTGATCTTGATATTGAGTCTTCTTTGCTGATTTGAAGTGGTAGCTTTGCTGAGAACTGAGTGTTGTAGTAGATCAAAGAGTCAGTGACATTATTAAGCCAAAGGAAGTAAGAAAATGAAGTAAAATCCAAGCTTGAATATTAATGGCTATGGCTGTCCCCTTTAGGGTTTTGAGAGGTGACTGGTTTATTGCTTATTGATGCTCATAGAGATAACCATTTGAGAAATGCTCTGAGCTAGAGATAGCTTAGATGTATAGCTTCAAATGCTCTATGGTAGTGGACAACATTGTTGTGCGTGCAGGCAAAATAACCAGTACGAATTAGAGATGGCACAATCTGGGAAGCGACTAGGAAAACACGCAATGCATGAGAGGAGAGACACCAATGTCACACTATAATGTGATAGAAAGGACGACCCTGAGTCAAAAGGAAGAGTCCCTAGAAGAAAGCACAAGCTAAAATGGCCTAGTTTTAGAGATTTAATCCCTTCAATGAAGGTGGGTGGCAATGGAGGTAGGTGAGATATTCATGGAAAAGTGGAGGGAGCCAAAAATTCAAACTGAAGTGACCCAATCAATGACATAATGACTCATTAACTTGAAACCCACTCTAATACCATGTTGAAATATTGAGGATGCATGCTAAGGTGGATCATTGATGAGCAAATGGACAATCATAATGAGGCATAAGTAATGACAAAGAAGAACATTTGATATTATCCAAGCATAATGCATGTTAAATTGAATGAGAGTGACTGATCAAATGAGTGTGGGGATGAGTGCCTTTTATAGGCTTATAGTCAGGTGGTATTGGTAGGTGGAAAAACGTGGAAAGAGACCATGGGATTCACCATCCATTGTTTTAATAAACCATGCACACATGACCTAGTCTAAGTTTTTATTTGCGATGTGATTCTTTGCCTTGTTGTTCCTTATAAAGAGGCTAAAGTGGATGTGATTGCATATTTCTCAACATTACAAAAGGTGTGCAACTGCTCGAACCTCCCGAGACACACCTAACCTAATCCTGGACTTCATGCCTTGAGTAATTGTCCCTAACAAAAGAAAAATACCCCATGTACATATTCACATAAAGAATAAAGAGAAAGAACTCGTAAAGGAAGGATATCACCTGGACTTGGCCATAAGAAGCTTGTACATATTAAGAGACTCTTTCTAGGTGCTTTGCCCAATCTGTTTAGTACAACACTAAAACAGAAAACCATTAACTACACCTGCCCCAAACCAAAAAATAGCCCTCTTGGCCTAATGAAATGTAAGATTAAATCCAATAGGAACGACTCTATTGGCCTAAGGAAAATATAGCTATAAAGCACACCATTCAGTATCCTACTGCTGAAAGCAAACCCTTGGTCCCCACATAAACCATATTGAAGTACAAAACTAGACCAAGGGGATGGACTGCTCAGGCTCTACACTAAAGGCATAAAATTATTACCTAACCCCCTGCATAAATAGCAAGGGGTGTCTGATGAATATGCCATTGAATGATCCAATGCATCCATGATAGAATAGAAAGATGGCCAATTGCTACTCAGCTCATAACCCATACAACCATTGGTGGCCAAAACAAGATATTCATAAAAAAGTAGTCCCCACAGTAGCCCTAGAATAACATCAAGAGGCCATTGTAAAAACCCCCTAAGACTAGAGTTAAGAAAGACATCTTCAATAAAGGCATATTTAGCTAGGGATTTTGCAAAGTGATTCCACTATCAAGGAATTAACCAACAAGTTTCCTCAAAGATCGCAAGGATGTCCAAGGTTGCATGATGGTACATCCTTAGAATGGGATCCCTCACACTATAGGTCCTGCTGCATAAATGGCAAGGGGTGTATGATGAATACGCCATTGAATGATCCAATGCATCCATGATAGAATAGGAAGATGGTCAATCGCTACTTGGCTCATAACCCATACAACCATTAGTGGCCAAAACAAGATATTCAGTAAAAAGTAGTCCCCACAGTAGCCCTAGACTAACATTAAGAGGCAATGGTAAAAACCCTTCAAGACCAGAGTTAAGAAATACATCTTCAATAAAGGCATAATTAGCTAGGGATTTTGCAAAGCAATTCCACTATCGGGGAATCAACTAGCAAGTCATTGCCTCAAAGATCTCAAGGATGTCTAAGGTTGCATGATGGTACGTCCTTAGAATGGGATCCCTCACACTATAGGTCCCATTCAATTGGTTGATTACTAATGATAAGTTACCTTTCACCAATTATCTGCAAATACCACTACGACTGGCGAGATTCAGCCCCAAAAGCAAGGCCTTGTATTCCACCATGTTATTCGTAAATGTGGTGCCTAAACACACTCCCATTTTTAAAACCACTCAATGACCGGGGGGGGGGGTCTTTTGTGACAACCTCTACACTCGTATGCTTAGTAGATCCTCAAGAAGCTCCATCAAAATATAATGTATAAACAAATTCTTCATTGATGTAACTTGCCATGTCAATCAATCTACTTGTACTTATGATAATCAGAGAGGGGGTGTAAGATAGGTACAATCCCTCCTTCTTCACTGAACTTAGTAGGGATGCTAGTAATAACCCTATGAAAATGGTGGCAATAGACTTGAATATCCCACATAAAGGATCCATCTTACCACTCAGCAATGTGACAACCCTTACTCCACTAGATCACTTTGCCTTGGTGATAACGTTGCTCTAAACATGGATGCTCAAGATAAGGAATTGCTTTTCCTATCCAATAGTGTTCATATCCTCTGCAAGTTTAAGGTAGATTCTGAAGGACTTACAAAGGCACCAAGTCCAACCTCAGCATGTATACATAATAGGGCTTCAATAATTTATTGAAGTTTAATTTAGTTTTGGACTCTACCCCTTACAAATTTTCTCAAAGGGCTGTGGATCCATTCTTTCCTATATGAATAAGCTTATAAGGACCATCCCATTTGGATTCCAACTTACTCAGGAAGATCTCACAACGGGCATCATAATATAGGACCCATTGACCCTTAGAAAATTTATACTTCTTAGCCCAAAGATTGTGAAGCATTGTCATTCACTTCTTTCCTACTTCTTGATGTAACAAGGCTTGCATTTGAATCTCATCAAGATGTTCAAAGAAAGTTTAGCATTTCTTACAATGCTTCCTCTTTACCCAAAGAATGGTTTATAGTGAGTCGTCTTACTCTAGGTAGGTCAATCTCCAAAGGTAAAACACACTCTTTCCCATATACTAATTTGACAGGGGTGTGGCTTGTAGCTCTTTTAAATGTCATATCATAATCCCAAACAACCACATACAACTTCTTATTCCAATTATGTGCACCTTCAGATATAGTCTTAGGATAAAATCCCCACAAGCTTCTTTAGTATTCACTACTTGTCCATTACCTTAGGGGTTGTAAGGTGTGGTCTTATTATGTTTAATGTTCAGAGCTTCCATCAAATCTTCAATCACCTTATTCAAAAAATGTGTTCCACAATCAGAGACAAGCTCCTTAGGTGGACCAAAACGGCAAACAATATATTCCAAAATAAAACTAGTCATCTTCTTTTCATTATCCATCATCATAGTGTGGGCTTCAGACCACTTTGTAAATGTCACCACAATTATATAATGCTTGTGTATAGTTGATGAATGATGTATAGATCCAATGAAATCAATGCCCCATTTCTCAAATGGTAGTATAGCTATGATAGCAGTAAGTGGATGCTTTCTATTCTCCCTATTTTCATGACTGACATGTATCATATCTCTTGAGATATGCAAATGCATCCTAGAAAATGAACATCCACCAATATCTGGCTCTCAAAGCTTTCTGTGCAATCAATTGTCAACAAAGTGCCCTCCACAATTGGAGTCGTGATACTCTTTTAAGATAAATGAAACCTTATCAGGCATAGCACATCATGGATAAACATCATCGACCCCTTGATAATATAGTGTTCTTGCAATCAAGGCAAATTTCAAGGCTTGTTGCCTAATTTTTCTCTTTTCAACCTTTGACAAAGCAGCTCTAGCCTCTCTTGTAGATAGATAGTATTATATGGCAGCATATTAGGATGGAATTAAGGCTATTTTGATTTTGAATAGACCCTCAAGGTCACTACCTTCAACTAAGAATTCCTTCAGTTCCTCGAAATCCACAAGACATTCAATGATTCCCTACAACTTCAATGGCTTACTCCTAATTTCATAATCAAACTCCAGCAAAGTGATTAGCCACTTCGCTAGGGAGTCATGTGGTTGCAACTTATTCAACAATAGCCTCAACCCCTCTCCCTTTGTATAGGTACTACCTTTTTATATAGAATGTAATACCTCAATTTCTTTGTTGTGAAGACATTCCTGAGGCACAGTTTCTCCATGTAGGTATAGTTAATCTTGGATATCCTTAGTTTACAACTTGGTAAATGCAATCAGATGGTACCACTTCTCCTCCCAAATATGTGCTAAAGAGCACTTGATACTATACATTGTAGCCACTAAAAACATTTGAAATATCTCACCCCTTTTAGATGCTTTTAGAATTGGCACTTTTGCCAACTCCTAGTTCACATCCTTGAAGGATACTTGGCATGGGTCACTCCAAATAAACAGAGAGTTAAAGGGTCACAATAGATTTGTCAATGGCAATGTCCTCTCAACTAGTGCATTAATATATCATTGATAGTCTTTGACTGATGACAAAAAAGGTAATATTCCTGCCATAGTGTTTCATATTTTAAAAAAAATCGACTTGAGACGTTTTAAAAATTACTCGTTAAGCTAGTATATAAGTGACTACACATAGTTTTCTTAATATCGAGTCTTGCATTGAATCGATTCCGCAATCGGACACGAGAAGACGCCTCAATGTTCCCAGTCAACAAAAAGCAAAGATGCCTCATAAATAATATTACAATGGCGTGATCATAATTTTTCCACATTATATTTGGTTTAGCATTCCCGATTCCATTTAATGCGTCAAATATCACAGTGATTTTGTAACCGCAAGACAAATCGCAAAAGCCTTGATCAGTAAACGAAGAACACACAAGAATGAGCAATATACTAAGTAAATTAAGTATCAAATATTATGACATGACTTTATAAACTATATGAGTCATGAGGTAACTTGGCCAAACACCACTAGATCAAGTTGTTTTGAATAAAAAAATATGTTTTTTAAAAAATAGGCCAAAATTCAGGACGTTTTTTACATCTGGAGGGAGAGAAACATAAAATAATCATCCCCATGCCACCATCCAATAGGTAGGCAATTAAAATACATTTTAAATGAAGCTCAATTGGCTCTTGACAAGTAGCCAAAAGAATGAGTCGACTCCATGCCGCTCATGCTTATAAATACACTCCCTCTCCTTCACAAAAAAAGTAAGAAGGAAGACCTCTTGATGATGGAAAATTTTCTCTACTTCTCTTTTCCATTGAAGCTTGAGCCTTGAAAGAGGAAAATACCCCCCTTCTACCTCATTTTCATCTTCTCTCCCCCTGTTACGCCTTCGTCCCATACGACCATACTGCTAGGAAAAACATTGACATTTTTTTTTGGATGACCACCAACTCTCTTGAACTACCACGTCAATTTTGCCTGATATCCATGGCTCTATGAGGTCGCAAAATTTCAAAAAGCCCATTTGAAGCAAGAGAAGCAAGGAATGCGGCCGATGGAAAAAATGACATAGTAGGAATTGGCAAAACCTCCATTTTATAGCAAACCTGAGAGAGGTAACATCTCGTTGGTTTGGAAAAAATTAATATTTTATAATCTTATTGCTATATTTGGCTTTAAACGATTATAAACGCATTCTAAAGAAAATGTATATGAACTATCACTTAAGAAAATAGCCTAAGTAATATAATAATTAGCTATTCAGTGAAAAGACTCTTTTACTTGAAAAAGGATTATATGCGTGTCATTAAGAAAATATCTTAGTTATGGTTTATTTTGCAATATTTATTGTTGTTTCATTAATGATGCATGTGATCATAATAACAGAAAAAAGGTAGACGGTGTTAAGGAAGGGAATATTTTATAATTTTTTTCTAAAAGTGACAATCTATATTTTATTTTGCTAATTATAAACAGATGCATATGAGTTTTATAATAATTTATAGAAAATATTGTAGACAATATCATAAAATAATTAATGCATTAAATCAATAGAAATTTGTATAGAAAAATATATGCTAGACATGCATAAATTAGGTGCGTACTAATATAATTTGATGTTTGAAAGATGAAAGAAAATTTAGACATATGATTTTTACATTGTCTAGAATAAAGTTTTCAAAAAAACAATCAACATTGCACTTAGGACATAACTAAATGAAAATTGATCTTTCTAGATAACGATGAAAGTTCAGTCGAACATCGTCAAATTAAACCATAGGACATAGCTAAATGAAAACTGATCTTTCTAGATAACGTTGAAAGCTCGGTTGAACATCGTCAAATTAAACCATAGAATATGAGTAGAATAAAATAAAATTTATTTTCTTGTTGAAAACACACGCAATGTTAATATTAATGATTATATGCGAGAGTGTCAATATCATGAGTTGACTCACGTATGAATCAATAAGAAAACCTAACCTAAAATATTGAGAATGTTGAAGAGAAAACAACTATGAAATACTCGACAACCCTGAAACTATCAATATTAAGAAATTAAATAAATATTGGAAGTCTGTAGGACTTGTTGGACATTGATAAAAATTTGTCGATACAAATTCTAAAGTCTAAACAGACTTGGAAAAGCATTTGAAATCCTACTAACAGCACGGGTTAGAGTAGGGGAGCACATGAATTGCTTGCCATAGGCATAAATGCCCATATTATCTTTTAGGGCAGAAATAATAATTTTTTCATAAGGATAAAATAGACTTCTCATAATTAATCAAATTCGTGAAATAACTTGCGGATCCCCAAAAAAGAGTTGCAAGTAGGAAGCGAAACCCTAAGAATAAGGTGGGACCTTTAAATAAAAACCCTAGATTTGGGTGGGGCTACTTCCTATGCTAAAAACACTTGCTGCTATTTCTTTTTTATTTATGTACGCATTGATGGTTTCACGTGAAAGATTGATTGTGCTTGCAACAGTTAGATCTAATTGTAAATATATAATCAGGATAATAAGAGGAAAGATCGTGCTATGCCTCCCCCATGGCTAGATGTGGAACCTTGCTCCAAGGGGGATTGTTTTGCATGGCCGCGAGGAACTTTGGACCCAACTTTGACGGCGACAGGTCGCTCGATAAGGAATTTGTTAGCCAAGAGGAGACGGAAGTGCCAAGGGGAGACCCTCACACGAATCAAGATGGGATCTTGGAGTCCCGGTACTAGTGAAGGGATGGAAATCTTGGAGGGTTTCTTTTCTTCTATGCATATAGAAGAGATTTTCCGGTGAATAGAGGTTTATCTTCTGCATAGGTAGAATAGAAAAATCATTGTAAATGACTTTGTGAAATAATAAATAAATATGTTTTACCAAAAGATTGTTTTCTTTGTCTTTGTGTTGTGCCATAAAATTACGCAAAGGAACTTGTGATAATGGGTTAATTAACGAAGCTACTTTTATATGCCATAACTTAATGTGATAGGCAATTAGAAAACCATTTGTGGAAAGCGGGTGGCGAGATCTTAAGAGATTGAACGAAATGTTAATTAGGAGAAATTAGGTAGAGCTGAGCATTGACTTACCTAGGGTCAGGTCTTAAAACCTTGATCAGAAATTATCTTAGGGGAAAGGTGTGACGACTGTGCCAGAACTCTATTAAGGTTCCCTAAATCCTAACCAGTTATATTGGGAAAAAACGTTGCACTCCATGAAGCAAGGTTAACTATGATTGCTCCAATTGGACAAGAAGCCCTTATGGGACACCTGTAATGGAGTTAGCTGATGTATTGAGACCTTAGTTGTCAGACCCCAAGGTTCCACGTTGATCCTCGTGGGGATGGCCGATACCTTCCGTTATAGGTTGGGTGGCTCTGGTGGGAAACCTAAATGATAGTCCTTGTGGATTCTTGCGAGTGCCTGGCGAAGCCATTTAGGATAGTTCTCCGATGGATCACTAAAACGTGCTTAGATTTGTCTCTTGATGGACCACTAAAAATGTGCGTAGTCATATCCTAAACAGAATAACCTAAGTGGTATGGCTTGATTGTCATGCACCTTCTACACCTATGAATATGGACATGCAAGAGAAGAATTTTATTCTCAAGTAGATTAAGGTACCCGAGTTTGGTGGAAAAGGGATAGATGTCACAGTAGAGGTGGAGATATGGATTGAGTCGATGGATGACTATTTCTCTGCCGTAGGAATTGCCTCTACCAATCAAGTAATGATATGCAAACTTAAGTTAGTTGGCCAAACTCTGATATGGTGGAAGCAATGGTGCAAAGATCAAGGTATTTGCAAAGCCATTGTCACTTGGGCTTAGTTGAAAGATGTTGTATGCAGACAATACCTTCCGCCAACCTACAAGACTTCGAGGATGAATGAATTCTTTAAGCTCAAGCAGCTGGAATTAACCTTGGAAGCCTACTACTCAAAGTTTGTAACCCTACTAAAATACGCACCACCTATGGATATTGTGCAGCAAGTATCCAAAATTTTCCATGGCTTGAACACTCCTTTGAACCACCGTCTTGAGGCAATGCATCCAACAGAGTTGCAAGATGGATTACTTCGAGCAAAGCCAATCGTCCAAGAACTTAAACTGGGCAATTGTAACAAAGATGATTCCCGAGTTCAGGACAAGAGATGCCACACGTGCGGAGAGATAGGGCACATCCGTAGGAGATGTCCCTACCATCGGTGCTTCCATTGCAATGAGCTAGGGCACATCCAAGCAGACTGCCTTGACTTAGGCCCAGAAGATATTGAGCCTCCAAGAAAATGAAGCTACACAAGTGTAGTCTTTGGATATATAGAGGAATCAAATGAAGAAGAAGACCTAGAACCCATTACACCTCTTTAGGATGATTAGAAATCCTAGAAATTTTATCGACATGTAGTACAACTTGTATTGGGCTAAACCTTACTCTTGTAACTACAGTTAACCCAAGTAATATGAGTTGTATCAATTTTGAGCCTAAAACATACAAGTGACCAAATATATTTTAGCAAGAATGATAGTTATAACTTGCAATGAATTTCTCTTAAGTGTTCTTCTCCACTAATATAGATTTGGTCTTGCTAGAATGTGAAGCTTGGGAGTATTCTTTAGTATTACAAGCAAAGTTGATTGTCCATGAATCTCAGTCGAGATCTAAAAAGAGGACAATTTGAAAATAGAGTTTCCAAGATAAATAACCACTCCGGTTTGCCAAAAGGATCCTAGGGCAATTTGGTCTAAAGAAGAAAATCTTGCCAAGGAAAACCAAGAATCTTGTGACCACAAATGATAAAGTTTTGTGTTGTTTCTATTGCAAGGAGCTAGGTCATTTCAAAAGGGAAAGGCCAAAGCACCCTAAACAATGATGCTCCTAGTGCCACAACATTGGGCATATCCATGTCAAATGTCCCAATAGGACTCAAAGAGAACTTGAACTTACAACAAAATGAAGTTGTACAATATAAAATACTTAGAAAAAACCTAGAAGACATTCACGAGATGTAACTACAATAAAATTTCTCTTGTAATCCAGACTCCAATATATCAAACACAATAAGTTGATGTTTTAAAAGACCGCATGCTTATGAGTGGTCAGAGTGTCGCAACGAATGCATAATGGGTCTTACTTCATAGGTTCCAAAATGAAACCCCAAGTTTCTCTCGAGATGAGGACATCTCGATTTCTCTAAGGGGAGGAGGATGTAATATTTCCACGCAATTAAAAGTTAGTTGGTTAGTTTAAAAGTTAGTTAGTCAATTAATAAGTTAGTAAGATTACTAACTAAAGAGTAACTAAAGTAAAAACTAACTAAAGTAAAAACTAACTAATGTTAATAATTAATGATTTTTATTTAATTAAAAATATATATTTAAAAATTGAGATTCATAACCCAATATTTTTCTCGAATTGACAAGGACCGTAGCCACCCTTCATAGAAGTTATAATGCAAATGAGAGTTATGAGCCATATTAATCACTAATGTTAATGTGTATAGTATGGATGGTCCAAAAATATAAGATTTTTGGGCAAAACTAGCATATTTTGGATATTTTAGATATTACTTATTGTAAATATCCTAAAGAGATATGAAAATTTCTAGAACTGGATGTCATGTAAAAAAAGCAAGTGATTTTGAAGCTAGTTTTGGAGATTTAATACAAAAAAGAGGGATTTGCGAAATAACGCGTGCCACAATCACAGTTTACAAGCAGTAATCAGCACTTCAAACAAGGAGAAGAAAAATGAGTGATTAGAAAGGTTTCTAATCAAGCGTCTTGGAGTTTTACCTCCCTTTTGAAGCCAATGGAACCATCAGATTTATGAGTTGAGCATCAGATCACTGATTTTTTCAAGATTCCCTCCACAAAGAGCTCTTCTTCTCAGTCACAACCCTTCTTCTTTTGTTTAGCTATAAATATGAGGCATGGGGAGGCACAAGGAAGGACAAGGAGACCCCGAGAGGCTAGGGGAGAGAGAGAGAGAGAGAGAGAGAGAGAGAGAGAGAGAGAGAGAGAGAGAGAGAGAGGCTGCAAGGGAGAGAGTTAGCTCAATTCCCCCTATGTCGTTAAGCCATCTTCTTTTACGCTCATCCATCTCAAAATCCATTCATTATCTCTTGAATCTACTTACAGACGATGGTCCCCAAGGGAAGATGTCACGTGTGGATGGCAATCCCACAACCAACAATGAAGCTTCAAGCGAGGGTATCACTATCAATACAACTATGGTATCGGATATAAGTAAAACATTTCCAAATTGTTAGATGCTTGCTTTGATTCCCACATGAGATACATTAGGTCCCATACTATGCCCCACGAGAATGGGTTATTGAAAAGAATACATTCATTGCAAATATTCAAAAGATGGAGTTTGTGAAGTGCATGTATCATGGGCCAAAGGTCGAGTGGTGAAAAGGCCAACCACGGAAATGGTGTTTCACTCCTAGGCCACTTGGGTTTAGGTGGAGCTCTAGAAACCTCTTCCCTAGTCCAAAACAAAGTTGAAGACAACGTTTGTGTCGTTGGAAGCTCCTATTCTAGATAAAGGATGGAAATTATGGTGCTATGTGATTTGGACCAGGTACTTCTACAGGGTAGGAGGGACATATAATTTCTCTTATATGGGCAGGAGGCAAATATTAACTTGAAGATAAGTTAAGGAACTTATTTGACAAAAGGACTGCTTGTTCTATTTTCTTCGGTGCTATAAGTTATGCGAATGAACCCTGTTCCCTAAAAGGTTTAATTAAGGAAGCTGATTTTAAATGTCACACATAAATGTGATAGGATCTAATTAGATAACTAAAGAACGTCCATTGAGGGAAGCGGGTGGGCGGAACCCCCAATGGGTGTTGAGATATCAAGCTCCACTCATGATATGCCACGGTGACCGTTGTGCATTTATGTCACCGACTTGTTAGTTGCAGATGCGGTTGGTACACCGCCCATGAATAATAGCTAGATGACAGCTATCCTTATCTACTCTAGTTTGTGGTTTAGTTAGTATGCCACCTTAGTTAGTTGAGTTTGGTTTGAGACCCATATATAGGGTTCTTCTATTTCTTTGTATGTGAGTTCTTTTGGCTTACACAACTAAGAAGAGAAAAACTATTTTCAACCTCTACCTTTGTGTGTATTCCCCCATTGTGTAAGTGAGAAAGCTACAAGTGAGACTCCTTCCTTCTCTTCCACAATCTTGACATGGTATCAGAGCCTTATTCGTGGTAAGGAGCTTAAGAAAGCAAACCAAGTTCACGGTGTTCTGGTAAGAGGACTAGTGTTGCTTTCATTTTTCTATTTTGGGAGCAAGTCTCTACAGGTAGCACAGCCGAAAAGTGTAAGAGTGCATTATCTTAGATTGAGACGCCCTTCGCGGTGTAGCAAGAGGGCAATATATGCTGCGGGACTGGGCTTTAGCCCTTAGTTGCCCTATTTTTTTGATTTGAGGCCATTTCGGGGCCTGTTTTGGAAGCGGAAGTTTTTCACATGCACTCAGAAAAAGGCCCTGTTTTTTGCTGTGCGACTACTGTTCTACAGGTCGGTGAAAAGTTACTATAGAAATTGCATTGTATGCCTGTGCGCAGAGAAATTGGGAGTTATAGAATCATCCTTGTTGCCTGTTGATGCAAAATCGTCACTAGGAAGTGACTGTGTGGTCAAATACCACTTTCTTAGTTTTGCAGATTTGCCCTTGTGAGGCTGAAGCTGTGTTTTTTACAGTGACAGAATTTTTTGCAGTATTCTGTAATGGCGTCTGATTCTCTTTCACAGATTCTCACTGAAAAGCTTGACAAGAACAACTTTCAAGCATGGAAGTTTAGAATGACGAATTTCCTTATGGGAAAAGGATATTGGGAATTTGTTGCAAGAAATGAAGAAGAACCCGTTCTTCCTGATGTTCCCAATCAACAGCAAATGCAGGCATTTAAAGGATGGCATGAGAGAGCGAGAAAACTTATGTACTGGCTGTCTATCCGTATTTCAGACTCTATGATTGTGCATATTCAGGATGCAAGTACGCCAAAGGAGGCATGGGATACTTTGTCAAAAATATATAGCACAAATATGCAAGCCAGGAAAATGAAACTCAAGCAAGAGTTGCACAATGTGCAAAGAGAAAGTATGAGCATCAATGACTACCACATGAAGGTGAAGAAGATTGCAGATTTACTTGCTTCCATTGGGTCGCCAGTGGAAGATGATGATTTAGTTTCCGTGACCTTGAATGGTCTAGGAAAGGATTATGCACAGTTTCGAACATCCATTTCTGTCCGTGAAAGATTTCCTGATTTTGAGGAGTTGATTGCTCTTCTAATTTCTGAGGAGCAGAGAAATGGTGGTGCATCTTCTTCAGGAGGAACTTCAAAAGAAACTGTCTTCTACTCAAATGCTGGAAGAGGTAGAGGCAGAGGTAGAGGAGGCCGATCTGGAGGCCGTGGTAGAAATCAGAATATGCAGCAAACTCAAGAAAACCAGTCCTATGGAGGAGGACGTGGTAACTCTAGAGGCAAGGGGAGTCAAAGAGGTCATGGTGGATGGCAAAGAGGCCAAAATGAAAACAACAATGTTGAATGCTACTACTGTGGTAAAATGGGTCATATGGCTAAAGACTGCTATAAAAAGCAGAATGACATCATGAATGGAAATTTGCAACAAGGGAATTATGCATCTTCTAGTAGACAGGGTGATGACAGAAATGAGCATTTGTTTATGGTGCAGAACATGAACAATTCTGTGACAAGTGTAGAAGGAAGCAATGAAGTGTGGTATGTTGACTCAAGTGTGTCAAACCACATGACAGGTCATGCAGAATGGATACAGGATGCAAGGAAAATGGAAAAACTAGGATTTGTGGAGACTGTGATGATACTGCACATCCTATTGTGCAGATTGGAAAAATTCCTTTGTCTATGCAGGATGGGAAAAAGAAATACCTATCAAATGTATTTCATGTCCCGAATATCACCAAGAATATGGTTTCTGTTGGTCAAATGGTTGAGCAGGGCTTGCAGGTCAGATTTAATCCTCATGGATGCTTTGTTGAGGATATGAAAAATAAAAGTCGCTTGATAGCAAAAGGAAAGAAGAAGGGCAGAATGTTATGTTGGATGCAGACATGCCTGAATTGAGTGCAGCAATGTTTGCACATGGGACCGATGTAGTTGCAGATATTGATATCTGGCATAAACACATTGGTCATGTTAATGTACAGCGACTTAAATCAATGCAGCCCCAAAATATTATTGCAGGATTCCCTAAATTCAATGTTGCAGAAATGCATAAGGTATGTGAAGCTTGTCAATTTGGAAAACAGGCAAGGAAACCATTTCCTAGACATATTCAAGAGAGTAAGAAGCCATTGGAATTAATCCACTCTGATGTGTGGACTACTAAAGCTGCATCTATTGGAGGTTGTCATTATTTTATCACTTTTAGTGATGACTATAGCAAAAAAGTTTGGGTGTATTTTATGAAAAAGAAAAAAGAAGTTTTTGGGCATTTCAAAACTCTTAAAGCTATGGTTGAAAAAGAAACAGGCCTGCAAATAAAATGCCTAAGGTCAGATGGAGGGGAAGAGTACCTCTCAAATGAGTTTGCAAGGTTCTTGTAGGAGCATAGCATAAAGCAGCAATATTCATGTAGTCATACCCCACAGCAAAATGGAATTGCAGAAAGAAAAAACAGGCATATTGGAGAAGTATCTCGTGCCATGCTCAATGAAAAAGACCTGCCAGATTTTTACTGGGCTGAGGCAGTTGCTACAACAGCCTACATAATGAACAGGACTCCCACTGCAGCAATACATGGCATGACTCCAGAGGAGAGGTATACTGGTAGGAAACTAGATATTTCTCATTTGAAATTTTTTTGTTGCATTGTCTATGTTCATGTGCCAGATGAGTTAAGATCCAAGTTGGATCCAAAAGCTGAGAAGTGCATCTTTATTGGTTACTCTCTGCAGCAGAAAGGGTATAGATGCTATAACTGTAATATATTAAATATATATTTTTAAAAAAAATATGCCTTCGTGGTAGCGCATCGGGCTGGATCTTTGAGGGAGGATAGAGGGGGCCAGCAAGCTCCTCGCTGGAGCTTGCTTAGGCCCCTCGCCATGCAAGCGGACAGGCAAGGGGGGGAGGATTCCCTCCCCTCCCCTATATAAAGAGGGAGGGGCTGCAGGTACAGGGACACAGGAGAGAGGAGGCGGGGAGATTAAGCCTCTTGTTTCCGCCGCTGACATCTGCAGTGAGGAAGGACGGAAGGACATATGCTGTCGCCCAGCTTCGTGTGCTGCCGCCTGATGCTGTTGCCATCACCGCCACCTGCAGTCCATTTTCCTCCCAGTTCGACGCCGCCACAATTCTTCCCTCCCCCCACGTGGCTCCTAAAACCCCCACAGAAGCTTCAAGAAGCTTCTTGAAGCTTCTAAGGGGGACCACCTCAAGCCCCCCTTCCTGTGCTTTTTCCCTTTCACCCCCCCTCCCCGGTTTTTCTTAGAACCCTTTTCACCCCCTCCCGGTTTTTACCCCCTTAAAAATCCTTTCACCCCGCCTAGTCTTAAATCCCTTAACCTTTTTTCCATGGGCCATTAAACTTCCACATCCCTTGGCCTCGTAACCCGCAAATTTCCTTTTCCCTCGTGCCTAAATCTATAAGTCCCCTCTTGTGAGCCCGTATTTCACCCCATATTCCTTTTAATACACCCCCTAAGCCCTTTCTAACCCCGTGTTCCCTTTTCCCTCTCCTCCCTACTATAAACCTTTCCCTCTCCGAATAAGCTAAGAACCTAAAAGTCTTATTATCCCTTCTCGAGGTCAATCATTTAAACGGCTCCTTGCCTCGAAAGAGAGATGGTGGAAATCCGAAAAGGAGAGTAAAAGCTACCTTCACATCCGAAGGGTTACAATTGCGATGCTGCCTAAGAAAGTCCAAGGAGTAGCTGCGGGAGGGTCATCTCCTGGTATCCATGTGGATATCTCACCCCAAAACCAGGTTTTTTTCTTCTTGTTTTTTTAATCGATTTTAAGTCAATCATGCAAAGATGAATTGTTAGGGATAGGATATATTTTTCCGAGTTATTTACAATGAAGGAGTTTAGTTTAATTGAACAAATGATAATGTATAGAACATAGTTTCCTTCGAATAGCATCATGCATTATAACGAATTACGAACAAGATTATCTACTTACTATAGTAGTATATTTCAGTTAAATCCTAAAGGTATAAAAAACTGCATCTTGCACCATTAACCCTATTCTTTCTACAACGAATTATCATGAAATTCATGAAAGTTTTTTTTAAAATGTTGCTCGAATTACTAGGAAGTTATCATTGCTAATTGCATATCTTAGCAAGGAAAAGATTATTATTTGGCATGAGTTTCGTTTGCAAGGAAAAAGGAAGATTAAATTGAATTTACCTATCTCAAAGCAATAAAGTTTAGGACTGAAAAATCAATTGTCACAAGGATAACAAATCGTGCCGAGGTGATCTCAATATTACCTTCCAAAAGATAACCAAATCAATCTAAACTAAGAAATACCATGCTCCAAAATATGCCTTGGGAATGATTTAAAGACCAAAGAAACGTTTATACCTTAAGCACTTGACTACCTTCCCTGATTGTAGGGTCAATAAATTTGTAAGGTAAAAGAACTAGGGTTGTCCCTGAGGTTCTTAAAAAGAGACCCTAGGTCCGACATACGTCAGCTTAAAGAATCTAAAACGGATTATCTCATCGCAGGACTTGCACAGAAAGTGCGAAGTAATATAGTCTTGTGATTGATTCACAAGAAGAAAGGGGTAAATACCCTCAACAAGGATGGCAGATCCTTACGCAAGTTATCTTGCAAAAGGATGTATACTTGGATATCCCTCTAAATAAGGAAAGTTATAAACCGGAAACTAAAGTATCCAATGAACTTTAGGGTTGACCAAGTTGGGTTAATAAGGTACGCCCTAACCTGGAATATAAAGGATCTTGCCAAGTTGCAAGACACCTTGGAACGAGTGCTGATACATTCGAAAGGAAAGAATCATTCCTTAGCAGTTTGCCAAACAACAAGGTCGATTAATGGAAATGTTTGTGCTTGCTAGAGATTTTAGAGCACTGTTTGATTTATGAATTACAAATTAAATGAATACCTATACTTCAGGTTGAAGGCCTGAAGGGAGAGGCAGTTTCAGTTACCCCCGACTACATGCCTGACCCTAACCAAGGGGGTTGTTGACCGCACTGGGAACGTGGACTGAGAGGTCTCTCCATTGAGCTCTACTTGGAGCAGAAGGACGCTTGGGTGCCAGGGGGGCTCTGGCCGTAAATCCCTCGCCTTTCGGGTCCTGCACAAGAGGCTAACGTGACTCGGGATTGGATCTCGAGGCCCGTATACTAGTCTACGTGCAGAAGCTTGGAATAGTGATCCCTGTGGATTACTGGATAGCCTTCGGGCAGATTATGGACAAGCCTACGGGTGGAACTCCTTGTATTTCAAAGATAAAAATGATGATATGTTAATAAAGAACTTGTTTGATATTGTTTTTTCTATGTCACGTGATAAGATTACGTGAAGGAACCAGTGCTTAACGGATTAATTAAAGAACCTGATTGTTATATGTCAAATTAATGTGTTAGATAATTATATAACTAAATCAAACCGAGGAAAGTGGGGAGGATGAGCCATGGGTCCGTCCTACGGTTGGGTGGTCCCGGTTAGCCGGGAACTTTTCTCAGAATCTCGAAAGAACAGCGGGATGATCGTCAAAGAAAACGAATAACGAAAGCGATGACCTAGAGTTATGTCTTAACCGATTTACGATGTTTTAGGGGAACGGAACGGGACTATGCCTTATGGCAGAGAGGTTGAGCTTTGCATCCCTCTCGTTTCCCATTCTCCTTGAACCAAGTGCATTGTGAATCCGCTTTGGACATGGCGTTTCTGTGTAAATTAGTTCGCTTGGGTCTGACGCTAGTTGCTGTTAGGTAATGACCAATCAAGAAAACCCTAATTCCAATCGATCCTAAGTGGGAATGGCCAGGATACTTCCGCTACGTGGCAGACGCGGAAAGACCTAGATCTCAAGTCTCGTATCATTCCGTGGGAGTGCCGGGCGGAGCTTCTAGACATCCTTTCCGATGGACTACTAAGTCGTGTCCTAGATGATACTAGTGGACACATTACAGTTGGTATCAAAGCCGACCAACAACGGAATTGTTTTTATGAGATCTCAATAAAATGAAGTAAAGAAATTGTTGCTGTCCAAACATTTCCTTACCTTCAACACTATCTTGCAGAATTACAAAGCGTGGAACAAGTTTTTGGTATTTCGGGTCATGTTTATGACTGCAATGCATTCCCCGCTTTATAGACAAAGAATTGGGATGATGAACATCCTGGAGCAGATCGATAATCCATCACCTTTGTACATGAAACGAAGATGGACGGGTGCTTCAGGAATCTATTATATAGCCGCCCACCGGTTTTCTTATCTACAGACCAACCTAAAAAGGATCAAATGGTTGGAAGACTTGAAGGTCGTGAAGCTGTTCGTTTTTGTGGAAGCTCACGTAAATTCAACTTTACATATCCGAGGTCGGAGGGTTGAGATGAACTCATATGTATATGAGGAAGTAACCCGTGTAATCCCTCCCGACAGGATTAAAGTGTTGGGCCGCCATGAGAAGTATACGGGAAACGTTGTATTCGAGAGGGATATGCCCATATAAATACAAATAAAGACTTCTGTTTATCAAAGTCTGGCTGTGTATAAGAGTTGAAAAAAAGTTAAGTAGCTACATTGTTTATCTAAGCTAACGTCGATTATCATATAATAACGTTAAGAAAACCTTTACTCAGGTACAACCCCAGGTACAGGTTCCAAACTCACCTCCTACATCAAGTACTGCTGTGATCTAGAAGAAGAAGTTCCTCCTCAAGCAAATTAAGCCACCCGAGTTTGACGGGAGAGGCGGGTTTGTTCAAGCTAATGCTGAAATTTGGATTGAATCCATGGAGGATTACTTCGAAGTAGCCGGTACTGCACCCGACAATCAGGCTATGCTCGCCAAGTTAAAGCTCACTGGCGAAGCTAGACTTTGGTGGAAGCAATGGTGCAAGGATCAAGCAATTGCAGAGGGATCCGTTACTTGGGAGAAGCTGAAGAAATCCGTGCAGGGTAGATACTTACCACCTTCATATCGCACGCAGAAAATGAACGAGTTCTACGAGCTAAAACGGCTAGGACTCACTCTTGACGCATACTACTCTAAATTCGTTTCACTTTTAAAGTATGCGCCACAGATGGATATGACACAGCATGTGTCCAAATTTTGTGTGGGCTTAAATCCACCAGTAAATATCCGTCTCGAATCTATGTGTCCATCAGACCTTCAAGATGCACTCATTTGAGCGGCGCCTATAATTCAAGAGGTGCAAGCTAGACCAAGGGGTAACAAAACTTGGTCTTATAATGACCCGAACAGAGGAGCATTCATACCTCAAATGAAGAGAATTCAAGGTCATAACCAGGGACAAAGAAAGAAAGAAAGGACAAATAACATCAACAACTTTGTTCCTACTCAAAGTAATGGCCAAAACCTCCGTTGTTTCCACTACAACGAACCCGGTCACTTCAAGAGGCAATGTCCCAAGCTCAGCGGAGGACATCGCCAAACGCCTTTCCTAGGAGCAGGCCGTGGTCAAGGAGCCGCTACCCGTGGAAGAGGAAGAACCGCCTGCATTGCCAATAGGCAAAGATGCGAAGAAGAAGAAGAGGAAGATCCAACCATGGAAGCAGGATTCGAAAGAGCGACAGTCCATGCCGCTTTACACAAGAAAGGGCCGAATCGCCAGTTCTCGGTGATTCAGACACCGTCGGACTATCAAGGTAAAGGTTTCAAAACCTTGGTTGATTGTGGCAATACACATTCCTTTATCTCACCAGCATGTGCAAAAAGATTAGGAATAGCCACAGTAGAAGCACCTACCTTGCTTGTGGAGTTGGCAAATGGTCGTGAGGTAACTTGTACCAGGAAAACTGCTAAGATGGAATTCTTTCTGGGAGAAAAGAAGACTTCAGTTAAATTCAGAGTTATGAATTTAGGTATCCATGAGTGTCTACTCAGAATGGATTGGCTTAAGCCCAACGATGCCCACATTCACTGTGGAAAGGGTCAAGTTTCCTTTCGAAACACTGAAAGGGAATTTGTCACAACTCAAGGTGAGGCAGGAGTGCCAAGAATCCAATTGGCCAAAGTATCTCAGATCATAAAAGGAGTCAGAAAAGGATTACCCGTTTACTTGATCAAACTCAACAAGTTAGATCAAAAGCAAGAGTCTCATGAAGGACCTTCTTGGCTAAAGGAATACGCTGATGTATTCCCTGAAGAATTGACCGAACTTCCGCCTCAAAGAGAAGTGGATCATGAGATTAGGTTAGTGCCTGGAGCTGCACCAATTGCAAAGAGACCTTATAGAATATCCATACCAGAAGCAATTGAGCTGAAGGAACAACTCAAGCAACTCTTAGATCAGGGCTACTGTAAGAAGTTGGGAATAGTTAAAAATGTTGATAATATGCCATGTCACACTGACATTGGTATATAAGGAGATAAGTTGTAATTTTTCATATCTTTTTGACATATCAATACATTTACAATCTTTCTCTCCCTTCTTGCTTCAAGCTTCCATGGCTTCTTCATCTTTCCTGTCTTTCTCTCTCCAATTCTAGTCTTTCTCTCTCCTCGTCACTCTATTTCTCTCTCTTCATGCAGTATTTCTCTCTCCTCTTCTTCTCTCCCTAGTTCTCTCTCTGACAGCTACATCCGGCCTAGCAATTCACCATGGGGAGCTCCAGTACTATTTCAGAAAAAGAAAGATGGGACACTTCAACTATGTATTGATTACCGAGGGTTGAACCAATCAACAGTCAAGAACAAGTATCCCATTCCTTATAGATGAGCTTCTTGATCGCCGTCAGGGTGCAAAGATATTTTCCAAGATTGATCTCAGGTCAGGTTACTATTAGATAAGGATCAAGGAAGAAGATATCCCAAAGATGGCCTTCAATACAAGATATGGGCACTTTGAGTTCCTGGTTATGTCATTCGGGCTTATGAATGCACCTGCCACCTTCAATAGATTAATGTAAGATATCTTTAGACCGTATCTTGATGATTTCGTGCTTGTCTTCTTCGATGACACTTTAGTCTATTCTAAACAGGAAGAAGATCATGAACCTCAACTTCGGATTGTCCTTGAGATAATGAGGTCACATAAGCTGCATGCAAAAATGAAGAAGTGTGCATTCTTTAAGCGTTAGATTGAATATCTGGGATTCATAGTATCATCAGAAGGAATATCAGTAGACCCAGCCAAGGTTAAAGATGTGCTTGAATGGCCAATACCAGTATCCGTCAAAGAGATACGTAGCTTTCTTGGATTGACATGATGGTATAGGGTCTTCATAAAAAACTATGCTTTGATTGCAACACCTCTTACAGACTTACTAAAGAAGCAGACTTCCATTACATGGTCAACTTCTGAACAAAATAGCTTTGATAGATTGAAGCAAAGTTTGGTATCAGCACCTATTCTAAAACTTCCAGACCTCAATAAAGAGTTTGAGGCAATAACAGATGCTAGCATTCTTGCCTTGGGGTGTGTACTTATGCAGGAAGGTCATCCAGTAGCATATTCTTCAAGGAAATTGAAGAATCATGAAAAGAATTATGCCACGCATGATCTAGAATTACTAGCTGTCATCCATGCTCTAAAGCTTTGGAGACACTACCTGCTGGGTAACAAGTTTACTCTAATAACCGACCATAAGAGTCTCAAATGGATCTTTACCCAGAACGAGCTCAACATGAGGCAACGTCAGTGGATTGAAGTGTTGGAGGAATATGATTTTGAAATCAAGTACCGACCAGAGAAAGAGAATGTAGTCACCAATGCACTTAGTGGCAAGGCATTCCTAAATTCCCTAATCTTGCAGAATCCATCAACGGCCAGATCTCTGGCTACAAAAGTATCTATGCCAAACAACCCTATACTTTAATTGGATAGAGAGGAAGCATGCCATGATTTGGCCTACCAAACAATGCTAAAGGAAATATCTACCAAGGTGCAAAATCAAAAGTTGCAAGCTAAGTATCAGGAATTTTCCATTGATAATGGACTTGTCTACTACAGAAACAAGGCTGTGTATACCAGCAAGCCAGTCACTTAAGCAGAAGATAATGTGGGAAGCTCATGATTCCCCTTTCGCAAGACATCCTAGCTATGCTAAGACTCTTAATGCAGTTATGAAGAGCTACCATTGGGAGAGGCTTAAAGGTGACGTTCTCAAATATATCACTTAGTGTTTGTCTTGCCAACGTATCAAAGCCGAACATGTTATGATGCCAAGGAAACTGCAACCACTTGACATTCCCCAAATGAAATGGGAATTCATCAGTATGGATTTTGTTGTAGGCTTACCCCAAGTCCAAGGAGGATACAATTCCATCATGGTTGTGGTTGACATGCTTACCAAGGTTGCACACCTGATTCCAGTAAAGACAAACTATAAAGCCTCCGACATTGCAAGATTGTTTATCAAGGAAATATTCAAGCTACATGGTTTACCCAGAAGAATCATTAGTGATCGAGATTCTCTCTTCACATCACACTTATGGAGAGCTATCTTTGAAGCTATTGGGACTCAACTCTATTTTAGCACCGCCTACCATCCCCAAATGGATGGCCAAACAGAGCGAGTAAATCAAGTCATCGAGGATATGCTTAGGGCATACTGCTCTCGAGAACCCAAGAAGTGGATTCAATACTTGCCTTTGGTAGAATTTGCCTACAATGCTTCTTACCAACAAAGCATTCAGATGATCCCTTTCCAAGCATTGTATGGTCATGATTATCGAAGTCCCCTAAACTTTTCTGATCCAACCCTAAGCGTTGAAGCGTCAAGACAAATGTTGGAAGACATGGATGATCAAATAAAGTCAATAAGACAAGATATACAAGCGGCCAAGGATAGACAAAAGGCATACGCAGATTTGAAGCGTCAAGAAAGAGTCTTTGAAGAAGGAGACATCGTCTTCATTCACGTACGCCCTAAAAAGAGTTCTCTATCCCTAGGAGATTGCAAGAAGCTAAGTCCAAGGTATTGTGGGCCGTACAAAATCCTCAAATGCCTAGGACCCAATGCTTATAGATTGCAACTTCCTGACAGCCTAAAGGTTCACAATGTATTCCATATCAGCCTATTGAAAAAATATGTACCCAACCCTAACCATGTACTTGATGACCAACAAATTGTAATGCCTAGTCAAGGAGTCCTTGAACTAAGGCCGGATAGGATCTTAAATGTTAGGGAGAGACAGTTAAGATCCAGAACCTTGAGAGAATGCCTCGTCCAGTGGAAAGATTATCCCGAAGAGGATGCCACCTAGGTAGATGAAGGCACTCTCAACCATCAATATCCCCAGTTTTTCTCGAGATGAGGACATCTCGATTCTTCTAAGGGGAAGAGAATGTAATATATTAAATATACATATATTTAAAAAATTTACGCCTTCGTGGCGACGCATCGGGCTGGATCTTCGAGGGGAGATAGAGGGGGCCAGCAAGCTCCTCGCTAGAGCTTTCTCAGGCCCCTCGCCATGTAAGCGGATAGGCAAGGGGGGGAGGATTCCCTCCCCTCCCCTATATAAAGAGGGAGGGACTACAGGTACAGGGACACAGGAGAGAGGAGGCGGGGAGATTAAGCCTCTTGTTGCTGCCGCCGACATCTGCAGTGAGGAAGGATGGAAGGACATACGCTGTCGCCCAGCTTTGTGTGCTGCCGCCTGATGCTGTCGCCATCACCGCCGCGCCTGCAGTCCATTTTTGCCCTAGTTCGACACCGCCACGATTCTTCCCTCCCCCCACGTGGCTCCTAAAACCCCCACAGAAGCTTTAGGAAGCTTCTTGAAGCTTCTAAGGGGGACCACCTCAAGCCCCCCTTCCTGTGCTTTTTCCCTTTCACCCCCCCCCCCCCCCCCCCGGTTTTTCTTAGAACCCTTTTCACCCCCTCCCGATTTTTACCCCCTTAAAAATCATTTCACCCCGCCTAGTCTTAAATCCCTTAACCTTTTTTCCATGGGCCATTAAACTTCCACATCCCTTGGCCTCGTAACCTGCAAATTTCCTTTTCCCTCGTGCCTAAATCTATAAGTCCCCTCTTGTGAGCCCGTATTTCACCCCATATTCCTTTTAATACACCCCCTAAGCCCTTTCAAACCTCGTGTTCCCTTTTCCCTCTCCTCCCTACTATAAACATTTCCCTCTCCAAATAAGCTAAGAACCTAAAAGTCTTATTATCCCTTCTCGAGGTCAATCATTTAAATGGCTCCTTGCCTCGAAAGAGAGACGGTGGAAATCCGAAAAGGAGAGTAAAAGCTGCCTTCACATCCGAAGGGTTACAATTGCGATGCCGCCTAAGAAAGTCCAAGGAGTAGCTGCGGGAGAGTCATCTCCTGGTATCCATGTGTATATCTCACCCCAAAACCAGGTTTTTTCTTCTTGGTTTTTTAATCGATTTTAAGTCAATCATGCAAAGATGAATTGTTAGGGATAGGATATATTTTTTCGAGTTATTTACAATGAAGGAGTTTAGTTTAATTGAACAAATGATAATGTATAGAACATAGTTTCCTTCGAAAAGCATCATGCATTATAACGAATTACGAACAAGATTATCTACTTACTATAGTAGTATATTTCAGTTAAATCCTAAAGGTATAAAAAACTGCATCTTGCACCATTAACCCTATTCTTTTTGCAACAAATTATCATGAAATTCATGAAAGGTTTTTTTTTTAACGTTGCTCGAATTACTAGGAAGTTATCATTGCTAATTGCATATCTTAGCAAGGAAAAGATTATTATTTGTCATGAGTTTTGTTTGCAAGGAAAAAGGAAGATTAAATTGAATTTACCTACCTCAAAGCAATAAAGTTTAGGACTGAAAAATCAATTGTCACAAGGATAACAAATCGTGCCGAGGTGATCTCAATATTACCTTCCAAAAGATAACCAAATCAATCTAAACTTAGAAATACCATGCTGCAAAATATACCTTGGGAATGATTTAAAGACCAAAGAAACGTTTATACCTTAAGCACTTGACTACCTTCCCTGATTGTAGGGTCAATAAATTTGTAAGGTAAAAGAACTAGGGTTGTCCCTGAGGTTCTTAAAAAGAGACCCTAGGTCCGACATACGTCAGCTTAAAGAATCTAAAACGGATTATCTCATCGTAGGACTTGCACAGCAAGTGTGAAGTTATATAGTCTTGTGATTGATTCACAAGAAGAAAGGGGTAAATACCCTCAACAAGGATGGCAAATCCTTACGCAAGTTATCTTGCAAAAGGATGTATTCTTGGATATCCCTCTAAATAAGAAAAGTTATAAACCGGAAACTAAAGTATCCAATGAACTTTAGGGTTGACCAAGTTGGGTTAATAAGGTATGCCCTAACCCAGAATATAAAGGATCTTG
This sequence comes from Lygodium microphyllum, assembly GCF_053477565.2. NCBI lineage: Eukaryota > Viridiplantae > Streptophyta > Polypodiopsida > Schizaeales > Lygodiaceae > Lygodium > Lygodium microphyllum. Next base: position 5,136,386 of record NC_141136.1, read on the forward strand.
CCAAGTTGCAAGACACCTTGGAACGAGTGCTGATACATTCGAAAGGAAAGAATCATTCCTTAGCAGTTTGCCAAACAACAAGGTCAATTAATGGAAATGTTTGTGCTTGCTAGAGATTTTAGAGCACTCTTTAATTTATGAATTACAAATTAAATGAATACCTATACTTCGGGTTGAAGGCCTGAAGGGAGAGGCAGTTTCAGTTACCCCCGACTGCCTGCCTGACCCTAACTAAGGGGGTTGTTGACCGCACCGGGAACGTGGACCGAACCTGCCATGAGAGGTCTCTCCGTTGAGCTCTACTTGTAGCAGGAGGACGCTTGGGTGCCAAGGGGCTCTGGCCGTAAATCCCTCGCCTTCCGAGTCCTGCACAAGAGGCTAACGTGACTCGGGATTGGATCTCGAGGCCCGTATACTAGTCTACGGGCGAAAGCTTGGAATAGTGATCCCTGTGGATTACTGGATATCCTTCGGGTAGATTATGGACAAGCCTACGGGTGGAACTCCTTGTATTTCAAAGATAAAAATGATGATATGTTAATAAAGAACTTGTTTGATACTATTTTTTCTATGTCACGTGATAAGATTACGTGAAGGAACCAGTGCTTAATGGATTAATTAAAGAAGCTGATTGTTATATGTCAAATTAATGTGTTAGATAATTACATAACTAAATCAAACCGAGGAAAGTGTGGAGGATGGGCCATGGGTCCGTCCTACGGTTGGGTGGTCCCGGTTAGCCGGGAACTTTTCTCAGAATCTCGAAAGAACAGCGGGATGATCGTCAAAGAAAACGAATAACGAAAGCGATGACCTAGAGTTATGTCTTAACCGATTTACGCTGTTTTAAGGGAACGGAATGGGACTATGCCTTATGGCAGAGAGGTTGAGCTTTGCATCCCTCTCGTTTCCCATTCTCCTTGAACCAAGTGCAGTGTGAATCCGCTTCGGACCTGTCGTTTCTGCGTAAAGTAGTTCACTTGGGTCCGACGCTAGTTGCTGTTAGGTAATGACCAATCAAGAAAACCCTAATTCCGGTTGATCCTAAGTGGAAACGGCTAGGATACTTCCGCTACGTGGCAAATGCGGAAAGACCTAGATCGCAAGTCCCGTATCATTCCGTGGGAGTGCCGGGCGGAGCTTCTAGACATCCTTTGTGATGGACTGCTAAGACGTGTCTTGGATGATACTAGTGGACACGTTACAATAACCCTTCTACTCGTAAGTTTACAGTGAATAGAGATGTTTTTTTTTATGAGATGAGTAGCTGGTATAAACCAGTAAATGTGATTGATAATGTAGATGCACAAAATGGTAATGCTGCACAGAATTCACAGCAGCAGTCACAAGATATTAGTGGACCTGGAGTGTCCTCTAGCAGTGGTTCACATTCTTCGCCATGGACAGGCAGATTGAGATCAGGAAAATCTTCTCAAAGCAATGTAGATAGTGGTATGTAGGTATCACGAAAAGGAAAAGAGAAGGTAGATCAGCCCATGTTTGATGTGAATGCAAGTCATTCTTATGTGGATGGTGAATCCAGTGGCTCAGAACAGAGCATTGATGATGAGTTGGGTATTCCTTCTATTGTTACACCTGGAGTAAGGAAGACCACGGATGTTTTGAGAGCACCTAGAAGTGAGTCTACTTTGCGTAGGTCTAGCAGAGCTAGGTATCCTGTGGATAGGCTGAAATATGATGGATTTACAGCCATTCACTATGCCTATATAGTCAAAGTGATACAGGAACCATAACCCACTTCTTTTGAGCAAGCCATGGGAAAAGAAAAATGGGAGGAAGCCATGGATGAAGAAATGGATGCTTTGGAAGCAAATGCTACATGGGAATTGGTACCTTTGCCTAAAGATAAGAATGCAATTGGTTATAAGTGGGTTTATAAGGTGAAGTACAATGTAGATGGTTCTGTGAACAGATACAAGGCAAGATTAGTAGTCAAGGGGTATGCACAAACATATGGCATTGATTATGAAGAAACATTCAGTCCGTTGCAAGGATGGCAATCGTAAGAGTTGTCATCGCTATGGCTGCATCAAAAGGATGGTCTTTACATTAGATGGATGTAAAGAATGCCTTCTTGCATGGTGATTTGCAAGAAGAGGTCTATATGGAGCACCCACCAGGTTATGTGCATACTATTCATCCTGAGTTTGTTTGCAGGTTGAAGAAAGCCTTGTATGGCTTGAAGCAAGCACCTAGAGCATGGTCTAACAAGATAGGACAATATCTTGTCACTATTGGCTTTCAGATTTCCAAGGCAGATTTCTCACTTTATGTGAGAAAAACAAAGAAAGGTATTATGCTGCTTGTCATTTATGTTGATGATTTGATTATCACAGGTGATAGTGATGAAGATATCCTTCATGTAAAAATGCTATTGAAGCAGAAGTTTGAGATGAAGGATTTGGGAGAGCTGCGTTATTTCTTGAACATTGAGGTGATAAGATCACCAAGTGGGATATGACTCTTGCAGAGGCAGTATGGATCGGACATGCTGTCCAAATATGGGATGACAGGCTGTAATCCTATTTTAGTTCCTTTGGAGCAGAATGTGAAGTTGAGTACAAATGTAGGTGAGCTTCTAGAAGACCCTACTATGTACAGGCGCATAGTAGGAAGTTTGATTTATATGACTATTACCAGTCAGATTTGAGCTATGCTGTTGGATTGGTAAGTCAGTTTATGCAGGCTCCAAGGAAACCGCATTTGGATGCGGCTAGATGCATACTCAGGTATGTGAAGTCCACATTGCAGTATGGACTATTTTATGAGACTGGGATTCACATACAATTGCATGGATACACTGATGCTGATTGGGCTGGTACTATTTCTGATAGACGATCTACCAGTGGATATGTGTTCTCTTTTGGAAGTGATGCAGTCACTTGGAGCAGCAAGAAACAGCCTACAGTTGCCTTATCGAGTACAGAGGCTGAGTATAGGGGTGCAGCAATGGTTGCATGTGAGGTAGCTTGGTTGCATAAGCTACTTTATGATATGCATCAGCCTAAAAATGGGCCAGTTGTCATTTATTATGACAATATGAGTAGTATACACTTGGCAAATAACCCAGTATATCATGCTAGAACAAAGCACATTGAGGTGCATTATCACTATGTGTGGGAGAGGGTTTTACTAGGTCTTATTAATCTAGTTTATGTCAGCACAGAGGATCAGGTAGCTGACATATTCACGAAGGCATTGGGCGTACAGAAGCTGTGCAAGTTCAGAGACCTGCTTGGTGTGCAGGAATTGGGATTGAGCTCGAGGGGGAGTGTTGAGATATCAAGCTCCACTCGTGATATGCCAAGGTGACCGTTGTGCATTTATGTCACCGACTTGTTAGTTGCAGATGCGGTTGGTACACCGCCCATGAATAATAGCTAGATGACAGCTATCCTTATCTACTCTAGTTCGTGGTTCAGTTAGTATGCCACTTTAGTTAGTTGAGTTTGGTTTGAGACCCATATATAGGGTTCTTCTATTTCTTTGTATGTGAGTTCTTTTGGCTTACACAACTAAGAAGAGAAAAACTGTTTTCAGCCTCCACCTTTGTGTGTATTCCCCCATTGTGTAAGTGAGAAAGCTACAAGTGAGACTCCTTTCTTCTCTCCCACAATCTTGACAATGGGTCTGTACTATGGCAAGGTGGTCCCAGAGAACTAGGAGGCTTCTCACAGGTTTACCATCATTCGACCCACAGGTATTGTTAGGTTAGAACCCCTATTAATACCATTTTAGGGGACCAGAACGGGACTAGGCCCTATGGGAAAAGAGGTTGAGCGGTGTATCCCTCTTGTTTCACATTCTCTTTGAACCAAGTGTGACATGGATCTGCTTCGGCTTGGCTATCTCTGTGTAAAGTAGGATGTCCAAGATTGACATTAGAATGCTGTCAGGAGACCTTGACCACTAGGAACCCAAATTTCAGGTCGATTCTAGTGGGTTTGGCCACGAATGTTCCATTGCAAGGCGGAATCGAGAATCCCTAGGCAATAAACCCTATAAGATTCCATGGGAGTGCCGGGTGGCATCGCTTAGATTCTTCTCTCAATAGACCACTAAAAACGTGCCTGGACAACCGACAGCAGGTGGGCACATTAGAGAATTGAACCTGCAACCCTTGCTCTACCATTTCACCAATAGACACTAGATTCTTTGTGATTGATGGCACATGTAATACATATGTCAGCCTATTTTTTTGGCCATCATACAAGGACAAGAAAACATTTCTAATGTGTGAAATTGGGTGGCATGAATCATCACTTGTCTACACATAACCTCAATTTTGTAAGTCCAGCATCTCTCCAAATCATTCAACATGACTGGTCATATGATTAGATGCATCTGAATCAACATACCATACATCATCATGTGTCCCCTTTCTAATAGCTGCATTTATCATATGCTACATAACAAACAGACCTTCATTTTTATCTTCATTATGCCGTGAAGATGATGCATAGTTTCCTTACTGCAATTTACCACTACGAATATCATCCTTCTTAGCATAACAACGGGCTACAATATGACCTGTTTTGCCACAATAATGGCAAACAATAGCAGAATTTCTAGAACCTCTATTATTCTGCCATCGCTAGCACCCCCCATACCACGGCCTCTCAAGGAGGATCTACCATGTCCCCTTCCTGAACTTGAGTAAAATTCTTGGACATGTTCACTATTTCTTTTAGACGAGTCACCCTACATATTTATCTCTTCGGTAATCATGAGAGAAACCAAGTCATCAAAATTTAGAAATGGCTTTCGTACATATACAGAAGTGAAAAATGATTTTCATGCCTTGTCATTATTAAGAACACTCAAAGTGGATGAGACCAAATCATTATCATCAGGCATTGCATTGATTGCTATAAATCATCTACAATGCTCCTCACCTTCAAAACATACTCATTGGCATACATTTTTCCTTTCTTCAAGGTATTCAACTCTTGCTTGAGTTGAATATTTCGTGCCTTTGTAATTGTTGAAAATATGTGCTCAAAATTTGTCCAAGCTGCATGTGAAGTTTTTTCATTCTTTATATGTCCCAGCATAGTACTATCAATGACTACAGATAGCCAATACATCACCTTTTTGTCTTTTGCATTACATTCTTTCCATGCCTTTAATTCATCTACAATCTGCTCATCTTTAGCTCCTTTTCTTCACCTAAAACAAACTCATAAAGGCCCTTTTCAATGAGGAAGTTCATCACACATAACTTCCATGAAGGGTAGTTGTTCTTGTCGAGCTTCTCAATAATGGGATTTTCACTATTCTTTGCCATTATCACAAAAAATGATACAACATAGCAAGCTAGTCTTCTGCAACCTTTCATAATAAGTGCACAGCAATACACCAAGCAATCTTTTTCACTAATTGCTCAATAGTACATGTAATCTGCAACATTTTTGCAAATAAATCATATGTTTTCTTCTTGGTAAACACCTCAAAAATTACAGATTTGAAATCTATAATATGTGCATCTACTTTTTCGGTCAACACAGCCAAAATCACAGTATACCCTAAAACTGCTATCTGCAATCTTCTTGCGACTCTAAAATGGGGCTTAAAATGTATAGTACTCTGCTCACACACCAGATCTTACAACAATCTAAGATTTTCACTCTACCCTACTTCTGGTGCCTCCACAGGCACTATCCAAGAGAAAGAGTGGAAGAATGGGAGAGCTTCTTATCCATTGCTTGCTTGCTCAAACCTTACTTCTTTTCTTTAAGTTTATCCTTCAAAATTAGCCTCTCTCAGTGGCACCACTCTGATACCATGTCAAAAATCGTGTGGTAGGGGGACTTGTTTGAGATGTTGAGCCAAAAACACATTGTATACACAAGAGGAAGCTCACTCAAGAACACAAGAAGAGAGATGGAGACCAAAACGTTTTCTTGCCGATTTTTTCTTTTTCTTCCACACACTATACAATGTACACAAAGTATAGATAAGAAGATACAACATAAAGAAAAGTGACCTACTAAGTCAAATAGTGTATAACATACTACACTAATCAGCTCGTGCTATATCTTTGCTAGCTGTAGGTAGGTGTAACAAACTAAATAAAATAAGTGATAAGTCAGTGGCCATGTGAGTATCATAATGACTACCAATGTGCTAAGTGTAGACGTGTGGACCCATCTAGCCCGATGGTCCATCATCAATGTCTACACATGTCGAGCTTGCCATCTCAACATTTTCTAGATTGCGAATTCAAAAGCATTTGCATACAAATTGCAAATTGTAGTTACTATTATACAGTCAGTGAAAAAGGCTACGTATGTAGTTGTGGTGCACCTAATATCAGCATGCTTACAAATTGCAGGTTTCATCAAGGTTGTTTGTTTTCTCAAAATGTCTAACAACTTCAATCAAATTATTAGCAAGAAGCTTAATAAGAACAATTATCTTGCATGAAAGTTCAGGATCATAGATTTCTTGAAGAGCAAAGGTGTTTGTAATTACATTGAAGGAGACATGGTAGTATCACCTAAAGTTCTTGTATGAAATGCTATAGAAGAATAGTTAAAGGCTAAGAAAGATTAGGAGCAAACACATAGTAAAGTCATGTATTGACTATCTATCAATGTCATAGATAGCATGATGGGATATTTGCAGGAATTTGAAACCCTTGCCATTGCATGAAGAATTTGGCAAGGTTGGTTGAAGTAAATACAAAGGTCAAAAAGCTACATCTCACAGGTCTGAGCTAAACCTGAGCTAAACCAAGTGAAAAGAGAAAACGTGTCTATTAATAATTATGACTTGAAGGTCAAGAGTATTTTGGAAGATCTTGGATCTATTAGTATGGAAAATTATGTTTATGATGTGCATGCATGCTTAGATGGACACATGGAGATGAATACAAGAGCTTCAAGTAATCTATGAATATGAGGGATGATATCTATGGTTTTGCATACTTCATTTCCATGTTGATCCTTAAGGAAAAGAAGCTTGGCTTGGATTCCTCTTCTTCACAAATAAAAAACAAGTCTAAATAGGTGTTTTATTCTACTGATAGAGGTAGAGGTCATGTGACAGAGTCGAAGGTGGTAGTCATGGTCAAGGTTATGATGCATAAAATAGAGGATAGTCATAAGAAAGGGGAAGCCAAAGAGGACAAGATGCAAATTCTAATAGGAAACATAATTTGGTGATATAGCAAAGAGTGTTGGCATTGTGATAAAAAAGGCCATATTTCTAAAATTTTATTCAAAAAGAAAGTTAAAATTAGAAATGGAAAGGAGCAATAAGGTAACTATGTATCTAGTAGTAAAAACAATGATGACAGAAGTGAGCAATTGTTTGTTATGTAGTACTTTATAAATACTATGATTTCTAATGGTTGAATGATGTATGGTACATAGATTTAGGTGTCTCTAACCACATGACTTCTCATCAAGAGTGGCTTAGAGAGATTCACAGTCTAGGCTCTCCGGGCTATGTGGAGATAGGGGAAGATACAGCTTACCCCATTACTCTAAATATTTCTTTGAGTATGCTAGATTGCAAAACTAAGTACTTGGCTAATGTATTGCATGTACCAAATATTACAAAAAATTTGGTTTTCATTGGTTAGATGGTAAAACATGGATTATAGGTTCGATTCATATATGGTGGTTGCTATGTAGGAGATCTAAAAAAATAATTACAAGTTTATTTCAAAAGGGAAACGTGTTAGAAGATTGTTTACTCTAGATGTAAGTCTGCCTGAAATGGATGCTATCATGTTTGCATAAGGTTTAAGTGTTATGGCTGATATTGAAATTTTGCATAAGAGAATTGGTCATGTGAATGTGCAGAGGAATTAAGAGACATGCAATCAAAATAGATTGTGAATGGCTTGCGTAACTTTAGAGTTGATGGGATGCATAAAGTATATGAAGAATGCCAACTTGGAAAGCAAGAAATGTATGCCTTTCCACATGAAAAGAATGAATACAAGAAGCCACTTGAATTGATACATTCTAATATATGGAGTCTTACAAAGATTGCAACTTTGATTGGTTACAAGTATTATATTTCCTTCATTGATGATCATACTTGCAAAGTATGGGTTTACTTCATGTGTGAGAAAAGTGAGATGTTCACTCACTTTAAAAGCTTTAAGGCTTTGGTTGAGAATAAGACATGGCTGCAAATTAAATACCTAAGATCATATGGAGGGGGAGAATTACCTATGAGTTTTCTGATTTTTTATAGAAAAGTGGTATATAGAGACAATATACATGTAGATATACTCTGCAGAAAAATGAAGTTGCTGAGTGAAAAGCAAACATATTGCAAAGGTGGTGCATTCATGTCAAAAAAAGACTTGCCTCATTACTATTGGGCTGAAGCAGTTGCTACTGCTATATACATTATGAATAGGATACCCACTATTGTTGTACATGGTATGACACCTAAAGAGAAGCTTATAGGTAGAAAGCCAAATATATCTCATCTGAAAGTATTTGGATGTATTCCTTATGTGCATATTCTTGATAAATTGCATAATAAATTGGATCCCAAAGTAGAAAAATGTGTATTTGTTGGATATTCTCTTGAGTAGAAGGGTTATAGATATTATAACCATGTTATATACGAGTTGAGAGTTAATGGGGATGTTTTTGATGAAATGAGTAGCTGATATAGTAATGTGCAAAATGTAGTTGGGATTGAGGTCACATGTTACTCCACTAAGTATATCACAGATTGAGATCACAAGTTATCTCCACCAAGTACATCACAGATTTTAAGAAAAGATAAAGAGAAAGTCGGGGATTCAACTATTGTGACAAATGTATAATCAAGTTTCTTTCATGTTGATGCTTATTCAAATGGCTTTGAGTAGAGATTCAATGAGCATTTTGGGATTCCATATATTAAAACACATGGTGTATGAAAGGCACAAGAGGATGCTAAAGCATGTTAGAATATCAAGCTCCCATTACTCTTTAGTTAGTCTATCTTTATGTGTGTGACCGACATTAGCTGGATACAACTGTACATGTGTGTGACATTCAATAAGTCGGTGTAGTCAATGACTTAACCACAGTTAATCTTGGTTAATTATACTTATGTGTATAATTCTCTTTCAGTGAGTATGATGGAAGAATAATGGAAGAAGAACAACAATGAGTTGAGGCTCATCTTCAGCTCCACTCTCTCTCTTTCTCTCTCTCTCTCTCTCTCTCTCTCTCTCTCTCTCTCTCTATCTCTCTCTCTCTCTCTCCCCCAACATGGTATCAGAGCATGAACGCCTAAAGCCTGAAGGCTTGGCAATGGCCATTTGATATCAAGACATCAAATCTAAAGAAAACTTCATCAAAAGAGACTATACCTGCAATCCTTTTTTTTTTTGCAAAAGCTATATCTTGCTACAAAAGTGGTTTTTGGAGAAACGGCCAAGGGTTCCTAATAATTTCGACGTAGTCTACAAGTTTACAAAAGAATTTTTTTTCAAATTCCTCACATATTTTGAGATATTCATCACAGACATGTGCAGACTGGTTGTTTACTGTAGTAAATAGTAGGTGATTCCAGGGCACTAGTGGCTTTCATCCTAACAATGTATATGCCCTTATTATCATGAATTTGAGTATGATATTGGAGTGTTAAATGCCCAGTTTTGGAGCTTATTTGCAGGCTGGAAATGTCAAGGATTGTGTGGTGGGGGGACTTGCTCAAGATGCTGCACCGAACACACACAAAATGCACAAGGAGAAGCTCACTCAAGAGATAAGAAGAGAGATGGAGGCCAAAACGTTTTCTTGCTGGTTTTTTCTTCTTCTTCCACGCCCTTTACAATGTACACAAAGTATAGATAAGATACAACATAAAGGAAAGTGGCCTACTAAGTCAAACAATGCATAACCGACTACACTAGTCGACTGGCGCTATAACTATGCCAGCTGTAAATAGGTGTAACAACCTGAATATAATAAATAATGAGTCAGTGGCCATGTGAGAGTCATAATGACCACCAATGTGCTAAGTTTAGACGTGTAGACCCATCAACCAGGCGGTCCATCATCAATGTCCGTATGTGTTGAGCTTGTCCGCAAGTATCTTAGGAGAAAAGAAGGAGGAGGTGGAAGAGCAAGAAGAAGGGAGAGGGAGAAGAGAAGGAGAAGGAGTGAAGGAGTAGGAGTGACGGAGAAAGAGGAGAGAAGTAGAAGAAGGAGAGGATAAGAAGTAGAAGAAGGAGAGGATAAGAAGTAGAAGGAGAGGGTAAGAAGTAGAGGAAGGAGAGGATAAGAGGTAGAAGGAGGAGAGGATAAGAAGTAGAAAGAGGGAAGAAAAAGAAGGAGGGAGAGAAGAGGAAAGAATAATTGGGTAGAGAAGGAGGTAGAAGAGCAAGAAGGAGGGAGAGAGAGAAGACAAGGAGAAGGAGTGAAGGAGAAGGAGGGAGGAAAAGAAGGTAGAGGAAGAGGGAAGTAGAGGGAGAGTAGTAGAAGAAGAGAAGGAGTAGGAGAGAGGTAGAGAAAGAGAAAGGGAGAGAAGGAGGAGAGGAGAAGAAGAAGGGAAAGGAGAGAGGTAGAGGAGGAAGAAGAAGAGGTAGAGGAAGAGAGGTGAGAAGTGGTAGAGGAAGGAAAAGAGGAAGGAGCAAAAGGAGAAAGAAGTGGGAGAAGGACAAGAAGAGAGGTAGAGGAAGAAGAGAGAAAAAGCGGGTAACCGCTACAAGTCACCCAAACCACTCTCCTGGCAATGAACCACATCCGGTGGTCTTCCCAACCGATCGTGTCTAACCAAAACCGTTAAGGTCCGGACTGCCCAATTTTTGCAAGGCAAATGGCTCCCAAGAAGAAAGTTGCGGGAAGCATAGGCGCCCAAGCCACTGGTGTAATGCTGGAGGGACAAGCGGAACAACCAATGCAGTGCACACGAATCAAGCCCATGTTCTAAGCATTAAAAAAATTAATTTAGGACTTATTTCTTGCGGAAGGGATAATGTCATGCATAAGGTTTTGTTTATTCTAAGAACTAAGTTGCATGCGCAAAATGGTAGAGGTTGATTTTCCATAAGATTTTATGCACGTAAAATGATAAGGTTAACGCCTTACCTCACAAGAAATGATAGCATTTACTCACATAAAATGATAAGGTTATCACCTTATTTCACATAAAATGATAGCTTTTTAACCAGTTCCGTGCATGAACAGTCATTTTAGAATTCACGTTTCGCAATCATGGTTAAAAGAAACACATGAAATGTTAGATTCTGTTCATAAGATACACTTTCATCGTTAGACAAAACCGTAGACTTTCATAGACACAAGTCACATGTGATCCGGTGCATTAGAAATAAGTATTCATTGCCAGGAATAAAGAGAGATAAAAGTTGATTAGGGGTACAATTATACTAAATGCACAACATGCATGATGGTTGGGAAATCCTGCGTAGAACCGCTCTAAGAGAATTGGAAGAATCGCATGCATCTAGACTGCATCTTGAAAGTTTAAAGAAGAACCATGTATTGCCATATGTGTTAACTGAGCTTGGTTAGAATTAGAGATTAAAAGACCCTTGGTTGGGTTGCGAATAAGGCATGTCCATTGCCTTGACCGACCAGCTAATGCTTGAGTTAGGGACGAAGATACCCTAAGGTAAAACCCAAGGAAAAGGGCAAGTATAAATCAATTTGCCAAGACCATTTGATCTTGTTGAAATTATTGGAATCTCTCGAAGTTGCAAAAAGACCCAAGATCATGTGCTGGGAGTATCCGGGAAAAAAAGAGAGTCACACCTTAGTAGTTGGTCGCTCAAGCGACTTCCAAAATGTTCGTGCTTGTACTTAGGTGCATTATTTAATCTCTTTGCTCAAGGAACTAATTCAAGGAAAAACACTTAATGCTTCAGTTTGAAAGCCTAGAGGGAGAGGTAGGAACAGTTACCTTCGATTGTCTGCCTGGCCCTATCCAAGGGGGTTGTTAGCCACGCCAGGTATATGGACCTAACCCGCCGCGAGAGGTCTCTCCGTGGGTACTGCTTGGAGCCAGAGGACGCTTGGGTGCCAGGGGAGGCTCTGGCTATAGATCCCTTGCCTCCGGACCCTGTACAAGAGACCGTCGTGACTCAAGATGGGATCTCGAGGCCCGTGTACTAGTCTACAGGCGAAACTTGGAATAACGATCCTGTAGATTGCTGGGATGGACTTCGGGCACGATATTGGATTTAATCTGGAATTATGATAAATAAAGAACAGATGCTCGAGAAAAAAGGATTGTGGGAGCTTTCGCTCAACCACCAAGACCCACGGACAGCTTATTGCTTCAAGCGTTTCAAGCAAGCTCTAATGGCTATCTCTCACCTAGCCAACCCACTGTCGATCCTATGAGTGTAGTGAGCTTACCTTGATGCCGATACAAGTTTCCTCCTCTCTCGCACACCCCGGTAGCTCCACAATCCTAGATGTGAGCTCAAGCATCCTCAAGCCTCCTCCATCTCCAAGCTCCATCCTCCATAGCCGCATGCGGGAGAAGAGAAGAGAAAAGAAGAGAAGAGAAAAGAAGAGAAGAGAAGGAGAGAGGAGAAGATGGAGAGCTTCACCCTCTTGATCCCTCACTCTCACACACTCACTCCCTCACACTCTTACACTCCCTCTCTCAAGAGTACACACAAGCAAGAAGATGAGGAGAAGAGAAGAAGAAGAGAGCTCTTGTTGGCCACACACCAAAGAATGAGGTCTCATTCACTTTTTGAACTTTATATATACAAACCCTAAAATCCCATGGGCACCATCCCTTTTTTACATGACCGGCCCTTGTGGCAAGGTCTTTTTTCCATTTCTCTCTTCTAGCCTTATGCCTCTAGCCTACACCCGTCTAGTATTTTACAATTGGCACAAGAGGGAGCATGGTGAGTTTTCCAAGTTTTTTGAGGTGCCCTTCATTGAAAATTGCACTTTTTTCCCCCGTCATAGCTTTGGAGGTCGCCTACGTGTCTTTGCTCTTTTTCCATGTTTTTTCTGCTTTTTCCTTCCTTTTTCTGCCATCTTGACTTGGGGTTAACATTACCCCCTCCTAGACGGGTGCCAGTCCGATGGCACTTCTGTGTCATTGTAGGTTGGTAGGCAATTGGCCTAGTGGTGCAATGGTGAGGGCCACTTGGAGACTTAGGTGCTTGTGGAAGCTGAAAATTTCTTTTTGTCGAAGAAGCCAAATGGGTATTGTGTGGTTGATGGGGCCTCCGAAGTCTGTGGTTTGTTGCTTTTTGTGATGTTTGAAAGGAGAAGGTGCGGTGCTATTCCTAAGGAGGGGAGTGCTTGCCTCATCATGTTAGTGCATTGTGCTCGTGCTAGTGGAATGGGGAGGTGGGTCTAACCGCAGGCGAGCCTAGGTGATGTCCCACACTTGAGGACCCCATTTGTGCCAAGGGAGGTGCGGTGCAAGTGGCTTAGGGTGACAGGTCTAACCAGAGTGTTACCTCCCTAGGTATGTCCTGCCCTTGATGTGCCCTAAGCGTGAACTGGGGGAGCAAAAGGGTTAGGGGGTTGGGAGTGGAGCCGGCCGACCGAAGCCATCGGGCACACCTAACTTGAGAACCCCTAGATGCAATGATCGTGATTTATGTGGTGGTAAGTGCTTCTGCAAGTGGGCTATGTTGTCCAGTCTGTGGAGAGGATTTGCGATGGATGATGAGAAAGGTGGATAGGAGATGCACTATCACTTCGTTGATGAAGTGCGTGCCTTGATCACTGACCAGTTCGATGGGAAAGCCAAATCGCGAGATCACCTGCTCCCATAAGAACTTGGCAGTCGTCCTAGCATTGTTTCTTCGTGTGGCTCTTGCCTCTGCCCATTTCGTGAGGTAGTTTGTGGCCACAATGATGTACTTAGCCTGTGAATACTGGGCCGCAGGACTGATGGGTCCTATGAAGTCAATTCTCCATTTTTTCAAGGATTGCCGTGCGATAACTGGGATCAACTCCATCTGATCCTTGCGAATCGGAACTTTTGTCAGTTGGCACTCGTCACAATGCTTGACGAATCGCACTGCATTGCAGAAAAGCGTAGGCCACCACAGTTGAGATTGCAACACTTTTCGTGCTGCCGTGTCTCTGCTAAAGTGCCTTCCAACAATGCCGTTGTGCACCTCTGAGAGCACACCATGCATCTCATGTTCGCATACGCATCTGCGCAGCAATCCATCTTGCCCCAGCCTATAGAGTTGACCTGCGATCAGCTGATAGGGCTGGATCTTAAGGATTAATCACCTAAGTCGGGCTTTTTCTATCGGTTGATTAGGTAGTCCGTGTTCAAGAACTTGGACTATTTCATCCGCCCAATATAGTGTTAGATCAGCCTTGAATAAATCTCTCTCATTGGACAGGTTAAAGAGATGGGCATCGGGTAATTCGTCAACAATGCCTTGTCCAGCGGCTTCTCCCATGGGAATGGGTGACATATGGTCATCCATGTAGTGATGTTTTCCTTTTCGTATGACCACAGAGAAGTCAAATTCCAAGAGCAGAAAGATCCACCGAGCTATGCATCGTATAGCGTAAGGTTTGTTTACTAAATAGAGCAGGGCTTAATGGTCCACAAAAAAGGTAAAAGGTGTGGCCAATAGATAGTGCCAGAATTTCTTCACAGCAAACACCATGGCTAATCCTTCTCTTTTTATCGTCGAGTAGTTCATTTCCATCTCAATGAGTTGTCTACTAGCAAAGCTCACTAGATAGTCTAAGTTGTGTTCACCAAGTTGGCACAACACTGGCCCCACGGCAAACTTAGAAGCATCGATATGCACATGGAAAGTAATGGTTCAATCTCGGGCTCGTAGAATTGGTGTTGTGGTTAGAGCCTTTTTCAACTCTTCATATGCTCATTGGCATGCCTCGGTCCATTCGAAGACAATCAGTAGCTTGTACAAAGGTCTGGCGATCAATGCATAGTTCAGTATTTACCGCCATAGTACCCCGTATGGCCTAGGAAGCATTGAACTCCCTTGTAGTTGATTGGGGGTGGAAGGTCAACAATAACCCTGACTTTCAAAAAGTCAGTGGCAATGCCTTTCTGCGACACAGTATGCCCTAAGATGCACCCATGCTTTACCCAAAACTGGCACTTTAAGGGGTTCAAGGAGAGACGATATAAGTGACACCACTCAAAGACTGTGCGGAGTTTGTCTAAGTGTTTGATCTAGGTTGAGTGGACACAGAGGTCATCGACAAAGACTTCCAACTCCTTGCGAAGCATGCCTTTAAAGATGGTGCACATGAGGCGTTGGAAGGTGGCAAGGGCATTAGTCAACCCGAAGGGCATGGCTATGTAAGCAAAGATGCCCCACTCAGTGGCAAAGGCAGTCTTATGCTTGTCTGCAGGGTGCACTTCACCTGGTTGTACCCTGAGAAGCTGTCCAAAAAACTGTAGGCTTCCTTGCCTGCCACTCTCTCAAGCATATGCTCGGTGTACGGAAATGGATAGTTTTCCCTCTTAGTAGCAGCGTTCACCTTCTTGTAATTGACACACACTCAAAATTTTCCATTCTTCTTCATCACAATGACTATGGGTGATACCCAGTCTATGTGTTCAATTTTGTAAATGAATCCCGCTCTCATAAGCTTATCAATCTTCTCTTTGACAACATGAGCGTGTTTTGGATTCATAGGGTACGGTCACTGCTTGGCCGGCATTGCGTCTAGCGTCATGGGTATGTTGTGAGTCACGACATTCGGATCTACCCCCTTAAGCTCTTCTAAGGACCAGGCAAGCACGTCTATGTACTCTCGCAAGAGAGCACGTCTATGTACTCTTGCAAGAGAGTGACAAGACTCGTTTCTTCTTCCTCAATCAAGTCATTGGCAATGAAGACTAGTCGGGGTGTTTCCCCTTCCTGGGCTAGGTTCATCTCCTTGACCTTGGCCACTCGTTTTCCCTTGACGCTTGGCACCTAACAGAACTACTACCCTATCCCCTTTTTTGAATTTCGTAAATCATTTAGGGAGGTCCTGCAGTTTTCACTGTTCTTTAGTTTGTGTATCCCTAGGTTGTTTTGCCTGTTTTTGCCTTAATCGTCTGCGCCTCAGGTGGATGGGTAGGTCCCCCTTGGTGCGTCTGGCCATGGGCGGCCTAGGGATTTCTGGATCACTATCCGAACTAATCTCCGACTTAGATTTGAACTCCCCACCATCGCTAGAAGAGGTGGTCTCCCCTGATGGGCGTAGTTCGCTTAGGACGGCTACTCTATCCTAAGCATTGATGTCATTCCTGGCTGGGTTAGGCCTGCTTGCTCAAGATCTATGGCCCCTACGTGTTCCAACTAGGCAGATCACATTCCATGCGCATGACTCCTCGCTCTATCCTGAAGATACTCTTTTTCTGCGCCTTGGAGTCTGCTCGTATTTGCTCTATTTCTTGCCCTTCAGTGTCGTACTCCACGGTTTCTACCTCACCCTCACTTTCATCACTGAAGGATTGGCAGTATTCGTATTCATCGTTAGAGTCCTCTTTGTCAGGCTACTCGTCGTCTCCTAGGGCTTGGTATATCTCTTGTCGTTGGTCAAGAATTAGGGCCCAGTTATACATGAGGTTTAAGTCATGCACTCTGGTCCATTGCCACTTGGATTCATCTAGGAGATCCTGGAGTGGTTTGAAGTTTGCAGTTGGATTGCTACCTAGCTTGTCCGTTAAGTATTGCAGTATCTCTTGGAGTTCCCTTTTGTTAGTTGGGACTTGGAAGTTGACAGGTTTAGGTTTCCCACGAAGGGTTCCTGCCATCATGCAGACTGGTGTGGAGGGTGTGTCATTAGACTTGCCGATTGTTTTGATGGCTTGCTCATACATCTCATGATCAGAGAATGGAAGGTCGATTGTAGTGAGAACGTGCATCCAATCTTGCTCGTCCTCTGGGCATAGGATATACTTGGTCAAGGGCCCATAGGACTTCTTGACCTGGGCCTTACCCTTGAGCATAGCAGAGATGGCATCTAAGTCGACTGGTGAGGTCTTCCAAGCGTCCATCTCTGTTCTCACGGCATCCGTTCTATTGCCAAGGAAGATCAAGCCGTTACCCCAATCTTCCATGACTCTAGCGTTGCACATCTAGGGTTGGCCTAATAGGATATCATAGTCCACTCCCTTCATGACTATAAAGTCCACAGAGAATTGGACACCTGCCATCTTCACTGACCAATTCTTAAGCACCCCGAATGGCTTGACTCTCATACCATTTGCTAATGTGACATTAAACCTAGCAATTTCAACAAGCAGGTTTCCCCAAGTCTGAAGCACCGCATGGCTAAGCACACTAACCCCAGCTCCCATGTCCACAATTCCCTTTCTCGTTGTATCACTAGGGCTAGAACCGGTAAGACCGCATGCATCTTGGAACCTTCCCAGAAGGCATTAACATGTAAGGATTTAGGCATAGAGTGCAACGTCAAACTCGGTATTTACATCTCTGCATCATGGTCATGAGGGTCTGCCGTGACCTGCTCTCTTGACCCTTCAACCAATTGCTTAAGATCTTGCCATAGGGTGGGATGCTGCCTAAGCAGATCTCCCAGGCTAAGTGTTACAGAGGTAGTCACCAATGTGGTCAGGAGATCATTGGGTGCTCGTCTTTCTCATAACCTGGATCGTCCTGACCGATGGCCGCGACTGATCTACGACCCTGTAGCTTCAATGGCCCTAGCGGCACTGCTTCTGGTGCAGTTGCTTCCCCCGACCGTGGTTGAGGAGGTGAGGTTGGCATGCTTATACTGGAGAGGTCATCAATTTCATCCTCTATGATAGGCTCAGCATCTTTTAGATGCTCTTGAGCCTCCTCACCCATTCCTTCACTTTTTCTATGGCCTCTAACTATCGCTTTGGATGCGGGTATTCCCCTACCTTAGCACTTCCCTTTTCGGCCATCTTAAGGGTTGAAGTCTCTGCCTCTATGTCAGAGACCTTCTTTCCAGTAGGCAGAGTTGTAGCACTCTCCGTTTTTAGTGCGATTTTAGCTTTCGACCTCTTCTTCTTCTGCCTGCGACTTTTCTTCCCTATCGTAAGTCCTGGCAGTAATATGCTGGTCTGCTTTGTGTGGGCACGGGTCATGACCCGTAATGGAAAGTCAGCCTTGTCTCAGTTTTGCTGCTCCCTTTCAGGGCAACGTGATGAGACATGACCTGGGTGACCACAAGTCCAACAGGTGATTGGATCCTGCGTCTGCCCTCCTAGGCCTCTACCTTGTCCTCTTCCTAATGCCATCATCGGCACGGAGCGATAATCCATGAGGACAACATTGTCCTCATCGTCATGCAAGACATAAGGGCATATGTAAGTTTCTTCCTCATTTGGTTCTTCCACGTAGTGGACTGGAGCATCGCTTAGTGGATGGGTCACGTAAGGACCAGGTGGTCTGGGTATGCCAGTAGGGTTTATGTCCATCCTAGGAACAGCTGGCTTAATGTCGTTAGGCGCAAGGAGGGCCAATGGGGTTCCCCTTCCAAAGAATGGCTGCGGCCTGTTTGCTAGGTAAGGCTGGCCGTAGGGTTGCGAGTATGGAAGTCTTCTTGGTAATCTACAATGCGCGACGTCATGACCGAACCTACCTTAGCTAGCACAAGGTCTTAACCTAGGGTCTTGACACTTGGCTAGCAAGTGGTTTTTGCCACAGTACATGCAATGGACGTGTGGGCGCGTTGGTCATCTCAACATGTCTTGCAACCTAGCTAACTCCATCTTTACATCAGCCAAGACTTTGTTTGTTGAGAGTGGAATTTTGGTGCCGGGAATTGCTTAAAAATAGCTAAAAATTATGAATATCAAGGAAAAAATATTCAATGTCAAAGGCGGCGGCTCGATCTAGAACGATTTTAAGTACCAAAGTGCTTTAAAGGTGCCCAAGCGACACTTGTTGATTTTTCATAAATTTTCAGACACTCGTGCGGGTTGACAGGAGCTACTGGCCAATGCAGGATGCCAAGCCGGACGCCCAGGATTTTTCAGAGTTCAATTCCGAGTCCGGACGGGGAAATGGCCAAGAAACCGGTCAAGATTTGAAGAGGTGGACATTAGAGTGGCCAAAGTGGGCATGACCCTTGGGAGCCCAAAATTAAAATGTAGCATGAAACTTTTGAGGAGAGAGATGAGAAAAAACGTGGAGAAGGGATGGCGCCATCTGCGCCCGATTTTTGCGCTCATGGTCTTGATGATCATCTTCCTGGCTGTGAGCAACCTACCCAACAGACATTGGCCCTTGCTTTCCTCCTGAATGCTAACTCTATTGCCGCCCTTCGCTTGCGCAATGGTGGTCTACATGAAGATCTCTGATTTCAGTTTTTCTCTCTCCTCCCTCTCTCTCCTCTAAGAGGGAGTTCATGTGGGAAGAGAAAGGAAGAAGAAAGAATGGTGGAGGCTTGTTCGGCATCAATCGGATTGCTCGACGGGCTGGAAATGGTGATTTGTGATCGTCATGAGCATGAAGTGCTGCTGATTTTCAGATTTGTAGCCATGGACATGAAACCTGAAACACGTAAATAAGCGGTAATTCATTTTTTTTCAAAGGAAATTTGAGATTTCATGGCTTTTGATTGATAAAATGTTGTTCATGTGGGCTAAAAATTGTTTATGTTGCTGTCTTCCATGAGTACTTGTTGATCATAATCAGAAAATCGGAAAAACATGCATCTTGTGACTCAAAATAATACACTAAAACACGTAAAATATGGAAAATCAAGGGAAAATGATGTTTTTGGGCATAAAAATGGAAGAATAAATAGGAACACCAACTAAATTTTCATTTTTGCTGCAAGAAGGAACTAAGGGCCACAACCCATAACCTATTTTGAATTTTCAATAATAAAATAATGCAGAAAATAAGGGAAAATACAAGGAAAATAGAGAAAAAACACTAAAAATATCCAATTTCCCTGTCTAGTGCGGGTGCGTTTAATCGTTTTTTTGTTTTAAGTGTTGTGCTAGACAGGTTTCGTGATTCGTGGAATTTGGTGGAGCCTGGCAGAGCCTTTGCTGCGATGGAAGCTTCTTGTGGCCAATCCAGGTGATACCTCTCCTTTACGAGTACCTTTCTTTTCTGTTATATGTGTCGAGGGGATACATTTTTGTTAGGGACCGGCAACCAAGGCATGAAGTCCCAGGTTTAGGCTAAGTATGTTTTAGGGAGGTCGGAGTAGTCATTGCCTCCTGTAAAGACATTGTCAGGCATCGAAAGACCTGTTTTAGACAGAAGTCCTAGTGGCCCTGTTCTGCTAACCTGCTAGGCAGCCGTTCTAGGAGTTCTTGTTAGTAGTGAGGCAGTTAGAGAAGCTTGCCAGAAGACAATAATAATGATGCCAAGAAACCCTGAACATCCCAAAAGAGTCACTACGCTCAGCTCCCTCCTTTTTACATGCCCAAGTATGTTAATAAACTAAAAACCCTAAAAGAAGACATGTACTAAAAGAAAATACTTCTTGATCAGGCTATAGGAGTCCTTGCCTTGTAGGAGCTCCTAGTTGTGTTGTCTTTAGTTGGTAAGTAGTTCAGACTACCACTTAGGGCAACCTCTTTGATAGGTTTTTTAGTTTGGCTGTGTTGGAGCAGTTGGTTAGTGACTCGCTTCGGATCTTCTATTAGATGATGCTAGGCCTACTCCTTGTGGATGTCATGCCTTGGTTCTGTCCAGGGGTAGAGGGAGCATTGTGCTGAGTTTTGTTATATATTTGTTTTGTATTGGTTTGATGCTTCTTTGGTTGTTTATGTGCAGATATGTTCGTGGATTCGACGGGCTGAGTCGCCCTATCCCGTGGTCACCAATGAGAGTGGAATTTTGGTGCCGGGAATTGCTTAAAAATAGCTAAAAATTATGAATATCAAGGGAAAAATATTCAATGTCAAAGGCGGCGGCTCGATCTAGGACGATTTTAAGCACAAAAGTGCTTTAAAGGTGCTCGAGCAACACTTGTTGATTTTTCATAAATTTTCAGACAGTCTTGCGGGTTGACACGAGCTACTGGTCAATGCGGGATGCCAAGCCGGACGCCTAGGATTTTTCAGAGTTCAATTCTGAGTCCGGACGAGGAAATGGCCAAGAAACCGGTCAAGATTTGAAGAGGTGGACATTAGAGTGGCCAAAGTGGGCATGACCCTTGGGAGCCCAAAATTAAAATGTAGCATGAAACTTTTGAGGAGAGAGATGAGAAAAAACATGGAGAAGGGATGGCGCCATCTGCGCCCGATTTTTGCGCTCATGGTCTTGATGATCATCTTCCTGGCTGTGAGCAACCTACCCAACGAACATTGGCCCTTGCTTCCCTCCTAAATGCTGACTCTATCGCCGCCCTTCGCTCGCGCAATGGTGGTCTACATGAAGGTCTCTCATTTCAGTCTTTCTCTCTCCTCCCTCTCTCTCCTCTAAGAGGGAGTTCATGTGGGAAGAGAAAGGAAGAAGAAAGAATGGTGGAGGCTTGTCCGGCATCGATCGAATTGCTCGACGGGCTGGAAATGGTGATTTGTGATCGTCATGAGCATGAAGTGCTGCTGATTTTCAGATTTGCAACCATGGACATGAAACCCGAAACACGCAAATAAGCGGTAATTCATTTTTTTTCAAAGAAAATTTGAGATTTCATGGCTTTTGATTGATAAAATGTTGTTCATGTGGGCTAAAAATTGTTTATGTTGTTGTCTTCCATGAGTACTTGTTGATCATAATCAGAAAATCAGAAAAACATGCATCTTGTGACTCAAAATAATACACTAAAACACGTAAAATATGGAAAATCAAGGGAAAATGATGTTTTTGGGCATAAAAATGGAAGAATAAATAGGAACACAAACTAAATTTTCATTTTTGCTGCAAGAAGGAACTAAGGGCCACAGCCCATAACCTATTTTGAATTTTCAGTGATAAAATAATGCAGAAAATAAGGGAAAATACAAGGAAAATAGAGAAAAAATACTAAAAATAGGGGAAAATGCATTTTGGGTGCGGAAAATTAATGAAAATTAAAAACAATGTTTGTGAATGGTTGTGGGGACTGAAGCATGAGGATTTGCCTCAGTTCAGCCCCACCTTCTTGTTCTAGTGCGTGTTTTCCCGCTTTGTACACATAAAATGATGGCAAAATGCCTTATAAATCTATACAACAATGCAACATTTGATCGATGGGAGGGTAGAGTGGTTAAAATGTGTCTAAATGCGGAGTAAAATGATGAAAAGATTGCTGTTTTTTTTTTGCATGCCATATAGGTCGGTGAATAATTATAAAATAAGGGCCTAGTAGCACGAGGGTTTCCTCGGTGCTAGGTACGTGCAACGCCGCATAAGAACAGTAGTTGAAAATCATTAAAATGATGTTTTCCACATGTGAACAATATTGATTTCATAATTGTTTGAGCACTTAGCATCCACAATATGCATAAATCATGGAAATATTTAAAGGTATCAGAAATCCTGGATGCACAGCAATTGTTTTCATTAGGACCTTGACCCACGTTGAGTGAGAGACAGGACACCTTAAGCCATAGGCTAGTCATGGGGTCTAGGGGAAAGAGAAGTAAGGACAATGGTACATTCATGTATACGATTAAATGGTACCTTGAGCGGATTTTGTATGAAATGTTTATATGTTGAGCGACGCATCGAGGGGCCAATCCCCAAGGTGTAGGAGAGTCGCAGAGGGGTGGCGGCATTCAGCCATTGGAGGACCCCCTATGTTTGTGCTTCATGCCATTAGGCAATGTGTAAGGGACTCCCTCTGAGGAGTAGTGGGTGAGAGAATAGTGGACTATAAACGACGTAATATGAACGCAAGATATTTAGGAAGGCAATGTATGTGTCATCAACGCTCCTGGCCGTGAGGCCGTGGGGTTGTTGAGCGCGTGAGATAGAGGTTCGGCTAGTGCACGAGCCAGTGCCGGCCCGTTCTAGGTTCCATCATTTGTCTCGGTGGCCTTCCCTTATCTTGGGATGATGGAACTGATTGCTCACTAGAGGCTGACGCTCTCTCTGAGCTTCACGAGTTGATCTCTTCTAGGTTTGAGCTCCTGGAGCTCTGCTCCTTCAGCTAATCATCGACTCTGATGGATTCCTCAAACACTCTAGCTAGGGCGTCTCGCTGCAAGCTCGAATTGCCTGCCAAAGCCTTATATAACTCCTCATCTCGAATTCCGCTGATGAATACAGTCGAAACTGCTCTTTCAGTCAGTCGCTCGCCCATAGGGATTCTCTTGAAGAGACTCCTCACGTGGGTTACCTAGTCGCGAATGTCCTCCTTCTCTTTCTGCTTGACATTCATCAAGTGTACTAGCAGATTGTCGGAGTATCCAGGCTCGGCGAATCTCTTAATGAAGAGATCCTTGAGGCCACTCAAGTTGGCTCGTTCTACGGCATCTAGGCTTGTGTACCAAGTCCTTCCCTTGTCACCTAAGTAGAGCCCGAACGCTTGAGAGCGTTGAGTCAGGTCATTGAGGCCGCTGGCTTTGCAGACTTTCTCAAACTGCTCTACAAAGCTATATGGATCATCGTGGAGTTGGTATTTGTCAAGTTGCTTGACAACGATAGGGATTTTAGACTGACTATTTGAGCCTTTGTTCGCTCCTAATCCTGCGAGCGGCGATGTCGCTAGTGCCGCAACATTTTGCTCTGTTGCCATGTTATCTAGCAGCCACTTCATGAGAAGCTCGCTCAACATCAAGTCTCCTTCTAGGGCTCTCTCATGATCTGTTCGGTTTCTTCCTACTAAGTTCAGCACTCGCTGTACCTCACACAACTCCGTGCTTTGCCTTTGGCTCCTAGCCTGCTAGTCCCTATTGTACTCGATTATGCTTTGCAAAGCCTCACAGGCTAGTTTCCTCTCTTCTTCTAGGTCTGTGATGATAGCGTTTGCCGTCCTGCCGTGGTGCTCGTATCGGGTGTGTGCATCGTAGCTGCTGACCAGTTGCTGAATAGCCTCCGGGAAGACGTTCAAGTCGAGTTCCTCATTAGACCTATGGTCTGAGCCTTCTTCTGCCATAGTCATGTTGTTGTGCTCCGCCAAGCTGTCGATCAGGTTGAGTAGATTTGTCAAATCCATGTCCTTGATGCCACCTACTTGGTCCTACTTCGCGCGTTGATGGTTTGTCTACATCTTGGGCCCTCTCTTGAGTGGTTTATCTAAGTGAGTTCCTTCAATTATTGAATATAATCCATTACGTGTCACATGTCTGTGACCAGAAGCTTGGAAGCTTCTTTGGAAGCTTCTATTAAAGCCTCCATAAGCCCTGTTCTCTCGTGTCTTCCCCGGTTTTTAAAACTGTGTCCTGCATGGCTTGTGTCCTGCGCACAGGAGGACAAAAGTGGTTTCGTAATGTGTAAGAGAGCCAAGAGGGAGTTATCTGAGTCGAGATCTACGTCCTTGATGGCTCCTAAACAAAAGTCGCGAGGCGCACACGTGGGAGCTTCCAACCCGAGTATAAGAGTGGGCAACGCCCCGACTTTGAATACCCAGGTTTCGAAGCTTAATTTCTGCATGGGAAGGATCCATTAAGCATGATTGAAATCTCGTAGGCAAGTTTGAATACATTGGAAAATTCATATACTTGCATCGGATTACCAATTTAATTTGCGTGACAAATACTTGCATGGTCAAGGTAGCTGCATTCTTGAACGCATATTGCATAATTTAAAAGGTGGATTTGTCTAAAGGCATCCTTGTTGCCTCACGAAAAGAATATCACATATAACACATAATGCATTTAGGTAATAATTTCCTAGTTGTGACTCGTGTATGAGATAAATCTTAGACGCCCATTAATGATGTCCAAATGGCCGCAATGCATGGAAAATTGCATGCGAAGATGGTTGCATTTTAGGTTAGGTTAAGTGATAAAAAGAGAGATTAAATCAATGATGGACTCATGGCATTTGCCCAAGAGTGGAGTTCTTTATCAAAGTTTGAATGCATCTTCATTAAAAATATTAAAGCTTGATTTCATTGCATCAATGTAGGGTTATAAGAGTTAGCTCCGAATTGTCAATCATTATAGTTTTGGCAAGGAAAAATAACGATCATTGTAGATCTTATAGCTACATAGAAGGAAAAATTCTATGGTCTTGAAATCGCATATTTGCATGGAATGTTATATCTTGCAGTTATTTGCATCTTCTAGGGAAAGATACTTGCTAATTTAAAAGGAAGTAATTGCATATTTAAAAAGGATGATCAACTAAGTAATTCATGTATAGTTGAGTAGCTCACATGAAAATCATAAAGGTACGATTAGATTGCATATGCCGATCACCTCAAAGTGCTAGGTAGGGTTAAGTTACGTTAAAATTCTACCTAGTATCGCACTTGGGTTGCCGGCCTAATATTTCCGATCTCAAAGATCCTACCCACATTCTTGAAAATGTTAGGGTTATCTAAACACCCATGCAAGAATGATCTAGGGTTCTCCCCCTAAGAATCAATAGACCAAATACTAAACCTCCGTATGAATTTAGGAACCCTAGGGCCAAAGCGTTATTGGCCTAGTAGGGCTAGGATTGGATTGGGTCAATAGGACTCCCAAACCCTATATCTTGGTCAAAGGTATTCTTGACCAAGGGATATTGTGTGATTAGAGAAATAATCCCACAAGTTAGGTGCGACACGTATCTCGTGCAACAAGTTGCAACGTCGCATGGTTTTGTGTCTAAATCACAAAATAGAATTGCCACTCCTTAGAACAAGGTTGGCGAGTTCTAAGAACAAGTCTAATTTTCTAGAGGATAAGTAGCCATCCTGCTACATCACCCTTCCTTGGGGCTGAATTGCCAAGTTAGGGTAGTTATGAATTGCCTAGCAAGCAATTGACCAATCAAGTGAGGACAATGGGGTTGTCTAGGATGTATTGACCTTAATATAAGGAAACCTAAGGTATTGACAATTTGGGTTAACAGGGTATAAACCCTAACCCAAGGATAAAGGGTAAACAAGCAACTCAGCTTACGAAACCCTTCGGATCTTGCCAAGTCGCAATTGATCCTGGATCGAATGCTAGATGTATTCGGAGAGAAGGATTCACACCTTGGCAGTTGGCCGTATAAACGACCACTAGAGTGCTTGTGCTTGTACACTTAGGAGCACTGTTTGTTTTTCTTTGCTCAAGGAACTAATGCTAGAAAATAACTAATGTTTCAGGTTGAAATCCTGGAGGGAGAGGCAGTATCAGTTACCCCGACTGTCTACTTGACCCTATCCAAGGGGGTTGTCAGCCGCGCCAGGTACATGGACCGAAATCGCCGCGAGAGGCCTCTCCATGGGTGCTACTTGGAGCAGGAGGACACTTGGGCGCCAGGGGGGCTCTGGCCGTAAATCCCTTGCCTCCGAATCCTGCACAAGAGGCCGACGTGACTCGAGATGTGATCTCGAGGCCCGCATACTAGTCAACCGGGTGGAACTTGGAATAGGGATCCTTGAGGATTGCTGGAATAGCCTTCGGGCAAAATAGCCTTCGAGTGGATTATATGATGTATTCCAAATACTGATAAATAAAGATCAAATGTTGAAAAGGAACTTGCTTAACATTGTTTTTCTATGTCAGTGCCTAAGTTACATGAAGGAACCAGTGATTAATTGGTTAATTAAGAAAGCTGTTTTTGCTTGTCAAACTAAATGTGGTAGGTAATTAGATAACTAAAGCAACCTGAGGAAAGTGCAGTGGATGTAACTCTGGGTCTGTCCTACAGAAGGATGGTCCCAGTTGGCCGGGAACTTCTCTCGAAGGAATTGACAGTGGGATAACAATGACCTAGAATTTAGAGAGCTAAAGCCCCGACTTATATTCTTTTAGGGGAACAGAATGGGACTATGCCTTACGGGCAGAGAGATCAAGCTTTGCATCCCTCTCGTTTCCCATTCTCCTTGAACCAAGTGTAGTATAAATACGCTTCGACCCTGATGTTTCTACACAAGTAGTTTGTCTAGGGCTCGACGCTAGTTATTTTCTAGGAACTTGACCATTAGGAAAATCCTGATTTAGGTCGATCCTCAGTGGGAATGGCCAGAATGCTTTTGCTTCACGGGAGACTCAAGAAGACCTAGATCGCAAATCCCGAGACATTCCTTGGGAGTGCCAGGCGGCGCTTTCTAGACTCTCTTCCAGATGGGCTGTTAAGATGTGTCCTACAAGTGGTAAGGGGGACACGTTACAATTGGTATCAGAGCGAACCAACGAGGATCTAATATTTATAAGGAAACTTAATGAGGAGAAGTA
Organism: Lygodium microphyllum; assembly: GCF_053477565.2. NCBI lineage: Eukaryota > Viridiplantae > Streptophyta > Polypodiopsida > Schizaeales > Lygodiaceae > Lygodium > Lygodium microphyllum. The sequence goes on from NC_141136.1 coordinate 5,163,566, forward strand.
GAGCAAATGTTTCTGTTAAGAACATTTCCTTACTTATCTATGGATGCTGGCCTACAGAGTCACGAAGCATGGAACAAATTCTTGGTGTTCCACATTATGTTTATGACTGCAATGTGTGCTTTGGATTATCGACGGAGGCTAGGCATGATGAATATCCTAGACCGCATCTACAATCCTTCACCCCTGTACGTGGAATGGAGATGGATGAGTGATTCACGAATTTATTACATAGCTACCCACCGACTTGCATACCTTCGGACCAACTTGAAGAGAATCAAGTGGATGGAGGACTTAAAGATCGTGAAGCTGTTCATCTTTGTTGAGGCTCACACAAACACAACCCTACATGTCAGTGGCTGCTCAAGCAGAACAAGTATGTGTACGAGGAAGTGACTCGAATAATCCCTACCGACAGAATCAAGGTGTTGGGACATTACGAGAAGAACGGGTATCAAAGGAAGGGATACTTGTGTAACACTAGTCCAAATATCAGTTTTGCTATTGGATTTTTTGACTAAATTCTCAAACAAACCTTGAGAAAGTCATTGGAAAGCTAGAATGTGGGTGCACATATAGTTGAAGGGAACTCTTAACTATGGTATCACATACAGAATCATAAGTTCTCATATGAGGAACTCTAACTCAGATTGGGTAGGTGATAATGATTTCAAGAGATTTATTTATGGGTATTGTTTCTCTTTAGGTTCAAGAATCTTCTTTTGGATCAGTAAGAAACAACCAATAGTGACATTTTCTTCTACCAAAGCATAGTACAAGGCATCTTGCTTTGTTGCATGTGAAATAGTATGGTTAAGGATGATCCTATGGCATATGGGAGTACACGATGAAGATCCAACACTACTAAGATGTGACAATCAAACTACAAGGAAGCTTTCTTTTCTGCATGTGAAATAGTATGGTTAAGGAGGATCCTATGGTATATGGGACTACATGATGAAGATCCAACATTGCTAAGATGATGTGACAATCAGATTTGCATTGCTATTGCCAAAAATCTAGTTTTTTATGCATGCACCAAATACATTGAGATCCAGTATCACTATGTGCATGACTTGATCGAGAATGAGAAAGTTGAGTTGGTCTATTATCCTACAAAGGAAAATGGAGTAGATATCTTCACCAAATCTCTTATAAGGGATCTCCTTTGAACTCACATTCAAAGGCTCGATGTTGGGTGGAGAATGTAGTTCACTTGTGGACATTGAGGGAAATGTTAGATATGCTCAATGCTCACCCTTGTAAGGTGCCATCAATGATCCATGGTGCACTAAGTTGTAAGGCCCCCATTATGAGAAGAAGCCATGTGTGAGCACAAATATTAGGTGGGTCCTAACTTATATATCAGATGAGGTCTATGTGATTGGACAATAAAAAGGTTACCTTTATGGATCTAGCCCTTGGGTTAAATAGTGTAGTTATGCTAGTAGAAACTTGAGGCACAATGCATCAAGTTGTGGGGTATGGTAGTTATCAAGGGCCTCTATTTTGGGGTATGGGGGCTGCAGAAGTGGCCCCTAGCTAGGGGGTCTTAGGAGGGTCATAGTGGCCCCCTTGATGGGGGTCCAGGGGCAACATCCCCTACTCGATGGTAAAGGAAATATTCACTGGCCGACTAGGGAAGGTTCATAATATGGTCAAACATGCCAACTAGACTACCTTCCAAGGCTATAGAAGGAAGACCCCTCTAAAGCCATCGTCGATCTATGTTTCACCTAGTTATAGTTCTTCTAGCTACCCTTAAGCTCTTTGCCTATCATTTATATGAATCACCATCTATAGGGAAATCGCATGGGTGGATGGAACAATCTTTGTATCAGTTCATTTGAAATTAAAGTAACCTCTATTCTTCTCATATTTGCTATGTGTTCTCTACTCATTGCTCAGATTTTGTCTATTGTGCTGTATAATTTCTACAATCAACTGGGTCCTCAAGTGTGGGACAATACTCCACCCAACAAGAGTTCATATGAGAAGCAAGCATTTGAATCATGGAGCCATCATCAAGCCTTCACAAATAGACTACAATACACCAAGAGTTCAATGAGGAGCAAGCATTTGAATCACGAAGCCATCATCAAGCCTTCACAAATAGACTACAATGAATAGGTAAAATTGTGAGTTCACTATGATACTTGTGAGAGTGTGCAATGATTATGTGAGAAGTAGCCATAGTTTGTGTCATTCAAAGTTCTTGAATCAATAAGTGTTCCCTCAAGCTCAGAATTGAGTATTGGAAGTGCTCTAAAAAGCTTATTGTCTACTAAGTTTGAGTCTAACATTCTAAATCCAAGAAATCTAAACTTTACCACATTCCACAAATCTCCCCATCTCTTAATTCATTCGTCATGTACATTTTTTGAGAGTCTCAATACTATTGTACTTGGACAAACAAGATCCAAGAGGCTAAAGCATTCAATCATAGACCTCGTATAAGCCATTATTGCCCTTGACACTATCTCTTTCCAACTACACAATTTGAATATTTTTTACTAGGAGTTAAATATGGCACTGGCTACCTCAAAAGCTTTAATATTCTGATTCTCCTCAAGTTGCAATTTCTAGTCTATTAAACCAATACAAGGTATCCCACACTTTATTATTTCTATCAAGTTTGCTAGAAATATAATAAGACTAGAAAAAGGTTGTCAATTTATGTCAAATATTAGAGCTAAGGAAGCACATCAAATTTTTCCTTTATATAACTATGACATGCATAATACTCTACTATGTATATAAATTTACACCCCTAAAGTATCATCCCATCCTTGTAAAACTTATATCCTTAAAGAGAAAATTCATGGTAGTTTAAATACTCATCAAATCTAGCAGATAGATGCAACATAGGCTTTCTTGTTGACATGGCAAGCTCAAAATATGACTAGATTTGTCTTGTCCACCAACATGTGTCATCATGATTTGCAAGATCCATTGGTGATCTTCATTAGTCAATACACCTACTACAACTACCATGGTTATATAGACAATCCATTATATTTGTATTGTGGCATTAGTATATTATATCGATGCTTACATACACACCCTAGCACTTGTATTTTACAACAATGAAGTAGGAGATAAGGAGAAGAAAAAGAAAACGAAGAAGGACCCATTTTCCACCATATTAATGTGAGAGAGTGTATGAGAGAGAGGGAGAGAGCACCTTTTGTGTGTATGTGTGTGTGTGTGTGTATGTGTGCATGCACATGCATAGAGAGAGAAAACCATAACATGAAAAAACACATATCCCTTATCTTGTGCCATTTCTTGCTTCTTGCATACTCATCTTTCTTAAGATACTAAACCATGTCCCTATCTTTAATGGGTGTGCAACTATTACATTTGATAGCACAATCTTTTAAGCTCCCCACTATTTCTAGTAAGTTTTCTTGAAAACTAGTCATGTATTGTAGTTTCCCATCAAGTATGAGGTAGTCTCATGGATAAGTAGGACTAACTATTTTTTATCCCATACATATGGCATCTTCAAAACATCATCCTTTACTTACTACTACTTTTTCAAGTGCAAAAAATTTATAGATCTCTCATGCTTTTGGCCCATTCATTGTTTTTATATCTAAATACTAGCTCAATTTTACATTCAAAGTTGTCACTTTCATAATTCTAAGTAACCTCAACTAACATTTAGCTTCAAACTATAGTATAATGGTCTCGCCATGTTAATTTAACACTTGAGTACATTTTTAAAAAAAGTAATCATTATTCTAACTTGTGACATTTGTCTTATAAGAGTAATATAATGGCTCTCTATGTGCATTGAGCATGCAAGCCCCTCAAATAAAGATCTAGGCATGAATGCTTTCTTCATTAAATTGGCAAGTCTTTGCATTAAACATAGAAGTGGCATAGTATGGGCTCATCATGAGATGTTTAACCCTTAGTAACCTTAGAAGTTTGGTTTGAGAGTAATCAACTCACTTTTGTCACAAAGGGTGGAATACTTTGGTTTTCTCAACTATTTGATGACCTTTTAAAGTAGCAAATGGAAATAGCTCGCCGAGATACTCTTATTAAAGATTCATCTTTATTGAGATGAGGTGATTTGTCACATGGGATATTCAAAAGATAATAAACTCAAAAACTTTGGATCAATGCAATGATGAGAAGAGTGATGGAGATTTATTCATATAGCTTGACAGGTTCAATAATACACTATGTATTTTGTTGATTGGATATGGGGAGTGCATGATGATCAAAAAGACATAAATAAATATCCATTGGATCAAGAGACATGTAGAAAGCATATAGATGCATTTGAAACTCTAGGGTTCTACCCAATAAATAAGGTACATTGTTAGTAATGTTATATAATTAAAGGCTTAACAAACTTCTAGATCAAATTAAATTTAACTTATTACCAAATCATGTAGTTGTAAAAAGGAAGTAACGAGCTAAAATATAAAGGCAAACATGACACACCAAAGGAATTTCACTTTATTAAGAACATGTTCAAAAAGAGCAAGTTGTTTGGTAGTTGTATTAGAATGGTCACAAGAAAAATCCTAGTTTAGCAAGTGCAAGATTGTTGACTTTAAATTTTCATGAGTCGCTTTTAAAGGGTCTAAGCATTAGTGGGATTAAAATAGAAATGGTATGATGTATGCCATGGGAATCCCTTACTTCAAAAAACTACCACTACCACATTTTCGTGTTTTGTAGTTGCTTCAAGTTCCTAGATAACATGGTTTTAAGTGTGCCTATGAGACATGGTTTTAGGTGTGCCTATGTTGTATTTCTCAAATGGTGAGGCCCTCTTGATTTTGACATTGATGTTTGTTAGTGGGATAGTAGGAATGAACAAATGTGTAATATCTCTCCCGTACCTCCCCCCATGAGAACCCCCCCTTTTTCTTGTTTAAAATTTTATTACATTTTTTTACCTCTCTCTCTCTCTGCTTGCCGACAGCATGGCGGGGAGAGAGAGAGAGAGAGAGGGGGAGTAGAGTGGGAGAGGGGGGTATGCACCCCCCCAAGTGGAGGGGTGGCAGCCGTTAAATGGCCGTCTTCCCCCTCATGAACCACCCCCCCTCCCCACTATTTAAGGGGAGAGTCCCCCCCCCCCCCTGTCATCTTCAAAAATGTTGCCCCCTACTGCTGCCTACACCTCATGTCCCCCCTCCGCGTGACACGTAGTGCCACCCCCCAGGCTGCTAGGACATTGCCACACCCATCATCATCGTCTTTGTCTCCATCACAATGCTGTCAAGACCGCCTGTCAGAAACCAAGAAGTAAAAAAAAGCTTCCAAGAAGCTTCCACAAAAAAGCTTCCTAGGGGGTGTTTCACCTGCACACTGCAGAAGGACACAATCTGTTTGCGAAGGGAGTTCCCTTGCGGGAAGGAAGGTCTACCAGTTCGTAGAGAACTTCAACACACCCTCCACCTGCCCAAGCCCCGATTGCGATGGCCCCAAAGTGCCACACGAGAGGAGCACATGCGGGAGTAAGAGGAGCACATGTAGGAGTCCCCACCCGAAGCGCAAGAATTGATAACACCCCTCCTGCAGATGTTCAGGTTCCATCAAATTCACCCTTTTCATTTTCGCATGATATGGGTGCATTAAGTTTAAATTCGCATAGGGAAAACATAATTGCATTATTAGAACGCTTTGTTTTAAAAAGATCATAGGTATGTTCGGAAAAGTTTTAAATCACATCACAAGGTACTTATATTTTCCGCACCATCATGATGAAAGGTTGTTGCATTTTTGAATATATGGTTCACGTGTTAAAAGGTGCACTTATGCAATAATGTCCTAGTTGCATCTTGCATATAGGTTAAATATAAATTGTGATGCCCTTGTGCATTGGAAGGTTTGCATTGGGTGATTTACGTTGGAATAAAAAAATGAATTATGTTATATACAATGCATTTGTGCAATTAAAAAAAAAAACCTCTTGTGATGACCATAAATAGGTTAATTCATAGAATGATGTTTAATTAAGGAATAGATAGTTGGTATGGGGAGGAAAAAAAGAGTTATATTTTACTTAGAATTCGCATAAGCAACTGCATTCTTATTCGCGTGACTTGCATGGGAAAAGACAAGATTATGTTTTTATAACATTATAAATTTACGTAGCATAAGCAATTTGCATGCATAAGTAGATGTATGAAAAGAAAAAGGGGTTATATTTCATTTGATGAAAAGCATATAATACACATGAAATGACAGTCACATTTAATATGAAAGATAGGTTAAGTTAAGTTAAAATGTTGCTTAGTATTGCGCTTGCAGAGTTAATCCAGTGTTCTCATACTTAGATTGTTCTATGTTGCAAGTCAGAGAGGGTACCAGGCCTTAGGACACGAATACTAGTAATGTCAACAAACAAAGGGATGTGATTCCTCAAGATAGGCACTCCCACCTATCTCGTGCAACTAGTCTGCAAGGTCGGATGCTATTGCAACTAAATCATAAGATGCTACTACTACATCTTAGGCCAAGGGAGGTGAGATCTAATTACAAGCTAGATTCGTTAAGAAGTCGAGTAGTCGCCCTACTACAACTCTCTCTCTTAGGGACCGATTTGTCAAACTTAGGGAAATTGTGAATTTCCAAGAAGCAAATTGGCCAACCAAGGATGACGGGGTTGTCCAAGATCTATTTGACTATAGAACAAGGAGACCTAAGGTAATGAAAATTGGGGTCGGTAGGGTATAAACCCTAACCCAAAGGAAAAGGAAAAACAAGCAACCTGGCTTGCCAAGCCCCTAGAATCTCACCAAGTTGTGAACGATCCAGGAGCGAATGCAGGGAGTATTCGGAAAGAAGGAATCACACCTTAGCAGTTGGTCGTACGAACAACCACAAAAATGAACGTGATTGTATACTTAGATACATTCTTTTAACTTCTTTGCTCAAGGAACTAATTCAAGGCCACACACTTAATGCTTCAAGTTAATAGCGTGGAGAGTGAGGTGGGTTTAGTTACCTTTGATTGCCTACTTGGCCCTATCCAAGGGGGTTGCTAGCTGCGCCGGGTGCATGGACCGAACCCACCGCGAGAGGTCTCTCCGTGGGTGCTGCTTGGAGTGGGAGGATGCTTGGGTGCTAGGGGAGGCTCTGGATGTAAATTCCTTGCCTCCGGATTCCGCACAAGAGGTTGACGTAACTCGAGATGGGATCTCGAGGCTCGTGTACTAATCTATGGGCGAAACTTGGAGCAGCAATCCTGTTGATTGCTGGGATAGCCTTCGGGCATGATACTTGATGTATTCCAAGACTATGATAAATAAAGGTCAAATATTTGGAAAAGAAACTTGCTTGACATTGTTTTTTAAAATGTCAGTGTCTAAGTTACGTGAAGGAACCTGTGTTTAAATTGATTAATTAAGGAAGCTGCATTTGCATGTCAACATAATGTGGTAGGTAATTAGATAAATAAGCAACTCGAGGAAAGTGCGGTGGATGCGACTTAGGTCCGTCCTACGGAAGGGTGGTCCCGGTTAGCTAGGAACTTTCCTTAAAAGACGTAATAACGAAACTGTGAAGACCTAGAGTCAGTAGAGTTAGAATCCCGATTTATGTTGTTTTAGGGGAGGGGAATGGGACTATGCCTTATGGGCAGAGAGGTTGAGCTTCGCATCCCTCTCGTTTTCCATTCTCCATGAACCAAGTGCAGCATAAATCCGCTTCGACTCTATTGTTCCTACGCAAAATGGTTCATCTGGAGCTTGACGCTAACTAATTCCTAGGGACTTGGCTGATAGGATAGAAACCCTGACTTCAGGTCGGTCCTAGGTGGGAACGGTCGGATACTTCCGCTTCAGGGCAGACTCTGGAAGACCTAGATCGCAAACCCTGTGACATTCCTTGCGAGTGCCAGGTGACGCTTTCTAAACTCCCCTCCCGATGGGCTACTAAGACGTGCCCCACAAGTGGACAAGCGGACACATTACAGTTGGTATCAGAGCAAACCAACGAGATCTGAAGATTATAAGGAAACTTAATGGAGGAAAATAAAGGGAATAAGGGGGTGAACAGGGGAGGGTGAGTAGAATAGAGCATTGTTTTCTATTGAAAACATTTCTTTACTTACTTATGGATGCTGTGTTGCAGAGTCACGAAGCATGGAGCAAGTTCTTGGTGTTCCAGGTCATGTTCATGATTGCAATGCATGCTTCAAATTATCATCAGAGACTTGGCATGATGAATATTTTGGACCGCATCTATAATCCTTCGCCCCTGTATGTGGAGTGAAGATGGACGGGAGACTCAGGAATATACTACATAGTAGCCCACCGACTTGCATACCTTCAGACCAACTTGAAGAGAATCAAATGGATGGAAGATTTAAAGATCGTGAAGGTGTTGATCTTTGTCGAAGCTCACATAAATGCAACTTTTCACATTAGCAGTCGGCAAGTCAAGCAGAACAAGTATGTCTATGAAGAAGTGCCCCGGGTGATCTCTGTTGAACAAAATCAAAGTGTTAGGGCGCTATGAGAAGAACCGGTATCAAAGGAAGGGATACCCCAAGCTTCCTATGACTTACCATTTCCTAAAAATCCATGACCCCACTCCATATTATTATTTCTCCCTGTAGCCAATTGTAACACAATCCTATTTTCCCCAAACTGATGTATCAATTAGCCTGTCCTACTTATCCAAAATAAATACACTCAAAGGGATATGCCTTCATGAATAAATAAGACTTTTTACAATTGTCTATCTTGATCATAAATGTTAACTGAGGTATTAAGTGATTAAATCACTTAGCTAAAGAGCTGTGCTAGCCATATTAACATAATATGGGAACCTATGATAAGATGTTAACACAAAGAATCTTATTGTTTAGACGCAACCCCAAGCACAGGTTCCAAATCTGACTCCTACACTAAGTCCAGCTGTGGCTCAAGAGAAGAAATTCCTTCTCAAAAAAATTAAGCCACCCGAGTTTGATGGCAAGGGAACTGCACCTACTAACCAAGCCATGCTCGCCAAACTTAAGCTAACAGGCAAAGTGAGACTTTGGTGGAAACAGTGGTGCAGAGATCAAGCGATCTCGGAGGGGATAGCCACTTGGGATAAGCTTAAGGAAGCTATGCCAGGGAGGTATTTGCCACCTACATACTACACACAAAAGATGGATGAATTCTATGACTTGAAGCAGCTAGGATTATCCCTTGAACCATATTATTCGGAGTTCATTTCACTCCTAAAGTATGCACCTCCAATGGATATGACACAGAAAGTGTCAAAATTCTGTATTGGGTTAAATCCACCCATAAACACTTGATTGGAATCAATGCGCCCAACAGACCTACCAGACGCACTCATTCAAGCCGCTCCAATAATATAGGAGGTGCAGACCAAACCAAGGAACAACAAGATTTGGCCTTACAAAGATTAGAATAAGGGCATGTCTAAGGCTCAGACTAAGAGAGCACAAGGTCAAAAGTAGGGCCAAAGAAAGAAAGCTAGGGTCAATGCTGTCAACAACTTTGTTCCAATACAAAGCAATGATCGCAACCCCCGTTGCTTCTATTGTAACGAGCTCGGACACTTCAAGAGGGAGTGTCCCAAGCTTGGCAAAGGGCATCATCAGGGGCAATTCCAAGGTCAAAGTAGAGGCGCTCATGGCCAAGGAATCACCATTATGGCCAGAGGGAGAACCTCCAGTATTTCCAACAAGCAGATTGACAATGAAGAAGATCCATCCATGGATGTTGACATTGAGAGGGCAATGGTTCACGCCACTCTTCACAAGAAGGGTCCAAATCGCCAATTCTCGGTGATTCAAACTCCATCAAAATATCAAGGTAAAAGCTTCAAAACCTTGATTGATTGTGGTAGTACACATTCCTTCATCTCACCAATCTGTGCAAAGAGATTAGGGATAGCCTCAATAGATGCACCTACTTTTCTTGTGGAATTAGCAAATGGTCATGAGGTCACTTGTACTAGGCAAACTGCTAAGGTGAAATTCCTATTGGGTGGGAAGCAAACTTCTTTGAGATTCAGTGTAATGAACCTAGGTGTCCACGAATGTTTACTCAGAATGGATTGGCTAATACCCAATGATGCCCACATCCACTATGGGAAGGGCCAAGTCTCCTTCTCAAATTCTGAAGGGGAGCTAGTCACGACTCAAGGTAAGGCTAGTAAGCCAAAAATATAGTTGGCAAAAGCAACACAGATAATAAAAGGTATTCAAAAGGGTTTACCTGTCTATCTGATTAAATTAACTAAGCTAGATCAGAATTAGAAATCCGGAGAAGAACCTTCATGGTTAAAGGGATGAGATGTGCGATCTTACTGAGCATAAACCATAATAGAGTTATATCCTCCCTGAACTTGGGGTAAGCCAACAATAAATTCCATACTAATGAACTCCCATTTCATTTGTGGAATGTCAAGTGGTTGCAATTTCCCAGGAATTTTAACATGTTTTGCCTTAATGCATTGACAAGACAAACATTCTGTGACATATTTGAGTACATCTCCCTTGAACCTTTCCCAAAAATAGCTCGTCTTGACCGTGTTAAGGGTCTTGGCATAACCAGGATGTCTTGAGAAAGGGGAGTCATGGGCTTCCCAAAGTATCTTCTGCTTGAGAGTTTGGCTTGCAGGGATACATAATCTCGACAATCCTGAGAATTCTTGATACTTCGTCTTTAGCTTCGGATCTTGATCCTTGATGGGGATCTCCCTTAGCATTTTCTGATAGACTGGGTCATGATATGCCCCTTCTTTTGCTAGCTCAAGAATCAGGTTGTTTGGCATTGATACCTTTGTAGCTAGAGACCTTGTTGTTGATGGAACTTGCAAAATGAGAGAATTTAGAAACGCCTTGTGAATGTCAAGATTGTGGGAGAGAAGGAAGGAGTCTCACTTGTAGCTTTCTTGCTTGCACAATGGGGGAATACACACAAGGGTGGAGGCTGAAAACAATTTTCCTCTTCTTAGTTGTGTAAGCCAAAAGAACTCTCATACAAAGAAATAGAAGAACCCTATATATGGGTCTTAAACCAAACTCAAATAACTAAGGTGGCATACTAACTGAGCCATGAACTAGAGTAGATAAGGATAGCTATCATGTAGCTATTATTCATGGGCGGTGTACCAACCACATCTGCAACTAACACGTCGGTGACATAAATGCACAACGGTCACCCTGGCATATCACGAGTGGAGCTCGATATCTCAACACTCCCCCTCGAGCTCAATCCCAATTCCTACACACCAAGCAGGTCTCTGAACTTGCGCAGCTTCTCTGCGCCCAATGCCTTCGTGAATATGTCAGCTACCTGATCCTCTATGCTGACATAAACTAGATCAATAAGACCTAGTAAAATCCTCTCTCGCACATAGTGATAATGCACCTCAATGTGCTTTGTTCTAGCATGATAGACTGGGTTATTTGCCAAGTGTGTACTGCTCATGTTGTCACAATAAATGACAACTGGCCCATCTATAGGCTGATGCATATCATAAAGTAGCTTATGCAACCAAGCTACCTCACATGCAGCCATTGCTGCACCCTTGTACTCAACCTCTGTGCTCGACAAGGCAACTGTAGGCTGTTTCTTGCTGCTCCAAGTGACTGCAGCACTCCCAAAAGAGAACACATATCCACTAGTAGATCGTCTATCAGAAATGCTACCAGCCCAATCAGCATCAGTGTATCCATGCAACTGTATCGGAACCCCAGTCTCATAAAATAGTCCATACTGCAATGTGGACTTCACATACCTGAGTATGCGTCTAGCCGCATCCAAATGCGGTTTCCTTGGAGCCTGCATAAACTGACTTACCAATCCAACATCATAGCTCAAATCTGGCCTGGTAATAGTCATATAAATCAAGCTTCCTACTATGCGTCTGTACATAGTAGGGTCTTCAAGAAGCTCACCTGCATCTGTGCTCAGCTTCACATTCTGCTCCAAAGGAACTGAAATAGGCTTACAGCCTGTCATCCCATATTTGGACAGCATGTCCAATCCATACTGCCTCTGCAAGAGCTGTATCCCACTTGGTGATCTAATCACCTCAATGCCCAAGAAATAATGCAGCTCTCCCAAATTCTTCATCTCAAACTTCTGCTTCAATAGCATTTTCACATGAAGGATATCTTCATCACTGTCACCTGTCATAATCAAATCATCAACATAAATGACAAGTAGCATAATACATTTCTCTGTTTTTCTCACATAAAGTGAGAAATCTGCCTTGGAAATCTGAAAGCCAATAGTGACAAGATACTGTCCTATCTTGTCAGACCATGCTCTAGGTGCTTGCTTCAAGCCATACAAGGCTTTCTTCAACTTGCAAACAAACTCAGAATGAACAGCATGCACATAACCTGGTGGCTGCTCCATATAGACCTCTTCTTGTAAATCACCATGCAAGAAGGCATTCTTTACATCCATCTGATGTAAAGACCATCCCTTTGATGCAGCCATAGCAATGACTGCTCTTACGGTTGCCATCCTTGCAACCGGACTGAATGTTTCTTCATAGTCAATGCCATATGTTTGTGCATACCCCTTGACTACTAATCTTGCCTTGTATCTGTTCACAGAACCATATGCATTGTGCTTCACCTTATAAACCCACTTACAGCCAATTGCATTCTTACCTTTAGGCAAAGGTACCAATTCCCATGTAGCATTTACTTCCAAGGCATCCATTTCTTCATCCATGGCTTTCTCCCATTTTTCTTTTCCCATGGCTTGCTCAAAAGAAGTGGGTTCTGGTTCCTGTATCACTTTGACCATATATGCATAGTGAATGGCTGTAAATCCATCATATTTCAGCCTATCCACAAGATACCTAGCTCTTGTAGACCTGCGCAAAGTAGGTTCACTCCCAGGTGCTCTCAAAACATCCCTGGTCTTCCTTACTCCAGGTGTAACAATAGAAGGTATACCCAAGTCATCATCAATGCTCTGTTCTGAGCCACTGGATTCACCATCCACATAAGAGTGACCTGCATTCACATCAAACATGGGCTGATCAACCTTCTCTTTTCCTTTTCGTGATATCTGCATACCACTATCTGCATTGCTTTGAGAAGATTCTCCTGATCTCAATCTACCTGTCCATGGTGAAGAATGTGAACCACTGCTAGAGGATGCTCCAGGTCCACTAATATTTTGTGACTGCTGCTGTGAACTCTGTACAGCATTACCATTTTGTGCATCTACATCATCAATCACATTTACTGGTTTATACCAGCTACTCATCTCATCAAAAACAACATCTCTGCTCACTGTAAACTTACGAGTAGAAGGGTTATAGCATCTATACCGTTTTTGCTGCAGAGAGTAACCAATAAAGATGCACTTCTCAGCTTTTGGATCCAACTTGGATCTCAACTCATCTGGCACATGTACATAGGCAATGCAACCAAAAATTTTCAAATGAGAAATATCTGGTTTCCTACCAGTATACCTCTCCTCTGGAGTCATCCCATGTATTGCTGCAGTGGGAGACCTGTTCATTATGTAGACTGCTGTAGCAACTGCTTCAGCCCAATAAAAATCTGGCAAGTCTTTTTCGTTGAGCATGGCACGAGATACCTCCCCAATATGCATGTTTTTCCTTTCTGCAATTCCATTTTGTTGTGGGGTATGACTGCATGAATATTGCTGCTTTATGCCATGCTCCTGCAGGAACCTTGCAAACTCATTTGAGAGGTACTCTCCCCCTCCATCTGACCTTAGGCATTTTATCTGCATGCCTGTTTCTTTTTCAACCATAGCTTTAAGAGTTTTGAAGTGCCCAAAAACTTCACTTTTCTTTTTCATAAAATACACCCAAACTTTTCTGCTATAGTCATCAATAAAAGTGACAAAATAATGACAGCCTCCAAGAGATGCAGCTTTAGTAGTCCACACATCAGAGTGGATTAATTCCAATGGCTTCTTACTCTCTTGAACATGTCTAGGAAATGGTTTCCTTGCCTGTTTTCGAAACTCACAGGCTTCGCATACCTTATGCATTTCTGCAACCTTGAATTTAGGCAATCCTGCAACAATGTTTTGGGCCTGCATTGATTTAAGTCGCTGTACATTAACATGACCAATGTGTTTATGCCAGATATCAATATCTGCAACTACACCGGTCCCATATGCAAACATTGCTGCACTCAATTCAGGCATGTCTGCATCCAATGTAAACATTCTGCCCTTCTTCTTTCCTTTTGCTATCAAGCGACCTTTATTTTTCATATCCTCAACAAAGCATCCATGAGGATTAAATTTGACCTGCAAGCCCTGCTCAACCATTTGACCAACAGAAACCAGATTCTTGGTGATATTCGGGACATGAAATACATCGGACATGTATTTCTTTTTCCCATCCTGCATAGACAAGGGAATTTTTCCAATCTGCACAATAGGATGTGCAGTATCATCACCAGTCTCCACAAATCCTGGTTTTTCCATTTTCCTTGCATCCTCCATCCATTTTGCATGACCTGTCATGTGGTTTGATGCACCTGAGTCAACATACCATACATCATTGCTTTCTTCTGCACTTGTCACAAAATTGTTCATGTGATGTACCATGAACAAATGCTCATTTCTGTCATCACCCTGTCTACTAGAAGATGCATAATTCCCTTGTTGCAGTTTTCCATTCATGATGTCATTCTGCTTTTTATAGCAGTCTTTAGCCATATGACCCATTTTACCACAGTAGTAACATTCAACATTACTGTTTGCATTTTGACCTCTTTGCCATCCACCACGACCTCTTTGGCTCCCCCTGCCTCTAGAGTTACCACATCCTCCTCCATAGGACTGGTTTTCTTGAGTTTGCTGCATATTCTGATTTCTACCACGGCCTCCAAATCGGCCTCCTCTACCTCTGCCTCTACCTCTTCCAGCATTTGAGTAGAAGACAGCTTCTTTTGAAGTTCCTCCTGAAGAAGATGCACCACCATTTCTCTGCTCCTCAGAAATTAGAAGAGCAATCAACTCCTCAAAATCAGGAAATCTTTCACGAACTGAAATGGATGTCCGAAACTGTGCATAATCCTTTCCTAGACCATTCAAGGTCACAGAAACTAAATCATCATCTTCCACTGGCGACCCAATGGAAGCAAGTGCATCTGCAATCTTCTTCACCTTCATGTGGTAGTCATTGATGCTCATATTTTCTCTCTGCACATTATGCAACTCTTGCTTGAGCTGCATTTTCCTGGCTTACGTATTTGTGCTATACATTTTTATCAAAGTATCCCATGCCTCCTTTGGCGTACTTGCATCCTAAATATGCACAATCATAGAGTCTGAAATACTGATAGACAGCCAGTACATAACTTTCCTGGCTCTCTCATGCCATGCTTTGAATGCCTGCATTTGCTGTTGATTGGAAACATCAGAAAGAACTGGTTCTTCTTCATTTCCTGCAACAAATTCCCAATATCCTTTTCCCATAAGGAAATTCGTCATTCTAAACTTCCATGCTTGGAAGTTGTTCTTGTCAAGCTTTTCAGTGACAATCTGTGAGAGAGAATCAGACGCCATTATAGAACACTGCAAAAAATTCTGTCACTGCAAAGAACACAGCTTCAGCCTCACAAAGGCAAATCTGCAAAACTGACGAAAGTGGTATTTGACCACACAGTCACTTCCTAGTGACGATTTTGCATCAACAGGTAACATGGATGATTCTGTAACTCCCAATGTCTCTGCGCACAAGCATACGATGCGATTTCTACAATAACTTTTCACCGACCTGTAGAACAGTGGCTGCACAGCATAAAACTGGGCCTTTTCTTGAGTGCGTGCAGAAAACTTCCGCCTCCAAAACAGGCCCCGAAATGGCCTCAAATAAAAAAAACAAGGTCGCCATGGGCTAAAGCCCTTTCCCGCAACATATACTGCCCTCTTGCTTCATCGCGAAGGGCGTCTCAACCTGAGACAATGCACTCCTGCACTTTCCGGCTATGCTACCTGCAGAGATTTGCTCCCAAAACAAAAAATGAAAGCAACACTGCTCCTCTTACCAGAACGCCGCGAGCTTGGCTTGCTTTCTTGAGCTCCTTACCACGAACAAGGCTCTAATACCATGTCAAGATTGTGGGAGAGAAGGAAGGAGTCTCACTTGTAGCTTTCTTGCTTGCACAATGGGGGAATACACACAAGGGTGGAGGCTGAAAACAATTTTCCTCTTCTTAGTTGTGTAAGCCAAAAGAACTCTCACACAAAGAAATAGAAGAACCCTATATATGGGTCTTAAACCAAACTCAAAAAACTAAGGTGGCATACTAACTGAGCCACGAACTAGAGTAGATAAGGATAGCTATCATGTAGCTATTATTCATGGGCGGTGTACCAACCGCATCTGCAACTAACACGTCGGTGACATAAATGCACAACGGTCACCCTGGCATATCACGAGTGGAGCTCGATATCTCAACAGCGAATTGAGTACATTGGCAACTACATTATCTTTTCTAGGCCTATATTGGATTTCAAAATCATATTCTTCCAGCACTTCGATCCATCAATGTTGCCTCATATTGAGCTCATTCTGGGTGAAAATCCATTTAAGACTCTTGTGGTCCGTTACTAAGGAAAATTTGTTACCTAGCAAGTAATGTCTCCAAAGTTTGAGAGCATCAATGACAGCCAAAAGCTCCAGGTCGTGGGTAGCATAATTCCTTTCTTGGCTCTTCAATTTTCTTGAAGAATATGCTACGGGATGACCTTCTTGCATAAGTACACATCCTAAAGCAAGTGTGCTAGCATCAGTTACCACTTCAATCTCCTTACTAAGATCAAGAAGTTTCAGGATGGGTGCTGATACTAAGCTTTGCTTTAGTTTTTCAAAGCTAGTCCGTTGAGTAGGTGACCATATAATTGCTACTTGCTTCTTTAGTAGATCAGTCAGAGGTGCTGCAATCAAAGCATAATCTTTGATGAAAATTATGTACCACCCTATTAACCCAAGAAAACTACATATTTCTTTGACAGAAGTTGGTGTTGGCCATTCCAGAACGTCTCTGACCTTAGCTGGATCTATTGAAATTCCTTTTACTGATACATTGAATCCCAGATATTCAATCTGTCGCTTGAAAAATGCGCACTTCTTCTTATTGGCATAAAGCTTGTGTGCTCTCCTTGTTTCAAGAACAATGCAAAGCTGGGGTTCATGATCCTTTTCTTGTTTTGAGTAGACTAGGGTATCATCAAAAAAGATGAGTACGAAGTCATCAAGATAGGGCCTAAAGATATCCTGCATTAACCTGTTGAAGGTAGCAGGAGCATTCATTAGCCCGAATGACATCACTAGGAATTCCAAGTGTCCATACCTCGTACTGAATGCAGTCTTCGATGGGATATCTTCTTCTTTGATCCTTATCTGATAATATCTAGATCTGAGATCTATCTTTGAGAAGATCTTCGCCCCTTGAAGATGGTCAAGTAATTCATCGGAATGGGGTATTTATTTTTTATAGTTGCTTGATTCAACCCTCTGCATTCAATGCATAGGTGAAGCATTCCATCTTTCTTCTTTTGGAACAACATTGGAGCTCCCCATGGAGAACTGCTAGGACGGATGTAGCCTTGATCTAAGAGTTGCTTGAGTTCCGTCAGATCTAAGAACTCTAGAGGCAGGGGGAGCCAAAGAGGTCTTGGTGGATGGCAAAGAGGCCAAAATGCAAACAACAATGTTGAATGCTACTACTGTGGTAAAATGGGTCATATGGCTAAAGACTGCCATAAAAAGCAGAATGACATCATGAATGGAAAATTGCAACAAGGGAATTATGCATCTTCTAGTAGACATGGTGACAACAGAAATGAGCATTTGTTTATGGTGCAGCACATGACCGATTCTGTGACAAGTGCAGAAGAAAGCAACGATATGTGGTATGTTGACTCAGGTGCATCAAACCACATGACAGGTCATGCAAAATGGATGCAGGATGCAAAGAAAATGGAAAAACCAGGATTTGTGGAGACTGGTGATGATACTGCACATCCTATTGTGTGGATTGGAAAAATTTCTTTGTCTATGTAGGATGGGAAAAAGAAATACTTGTCGGATGTATTTCATGTCCCGAATATCACCAAGAACCTGGTTTTTGTTGGTCAAATGGTTGAGCAGGGCTTGCAGGTCAGATTTAATTCTCATGGATGCTTTGTTGAGGATATGAAAAATAAAGGTCGCTTGATAGCAAAAGGAAAGAAGAAGGGCAGAATGTTTACGTTGGATGCGGACATGCCTGAATTGAGTGCAGCAATGTTTGCACATGGGACCAGTGTAGTTGCAGATATTGATATCTGGCATAAACACATTGGTCATGTTAATGTACAACGACTTAAATCAATGCAAGCCCAAAATATTGTTGCAGGATTGCCTAAATTCAAGGTTGCAGAAATGCATAAGGTATGTGAAGCCTATCAATTTGGAAAACATGCAAGGAAATCATTTCCTAGACATGTTCAAGAGAGTAAGAAGCCATTGGAATTAATCCACTCTGATGTGTGGACTACTAAAGTTGCATATATTGGAGGCTGTCATTATTTTGTCACTTTTATTGATGACTATAGCAGAAAAGTTTGGGTGTATTTTATGAAAAAGAAAAGTGAAGTTTTTGGGCATTTCAAAACTCTTAAAGCTATGGTTGAAAAAGAAACAAGCTATGGTTGAAAAAGAAAGAAAAAACAGGCATATTGGAGAGGTATCTTGTGCCATGCTCAATGAAAAAGACCTGCCAGATTTTTACTGGGCTGAGGCAGTTGCTACAGTAGTCTACATAATGAACAGGACTCCCACTACAGCAATACATGGCATGATTCCAGAGGAGAGGTATACTGGTAGGAAACCAGATATTTTTCATTTGAAAATTTTTGGTTGCATTGCCTATGTTCATGTGCCAGATGAGTTGAGATCCAAGTTGGATCCAAAAGCTGAGAAGTGCATTTTTATTGGTTACTCTCTGCAGCAAAAAGGGTATAGATGCTATAACCCTTCTACTCGTAAGTTTACAGTGAGCAGAGATGTTGTTTTTAATGAGATGAGTAGCTAGTATAAACCAGTAAATGTGATTGATAATGTAGATGCACAAAATGGTAATGCTGCACAGAATTCACAGCAGCAGTCACAAGATATTAGTGGACCTGGAGCGTCCTCTAGCAGTGGTT
This sequence comes from Lygodium microphyllum, assembly GCF_053477565.2. Classification (NCBI taxonomy): domain Eukaryota; kingdom Viridiplantae; phylum Streptophyta; class Polypodiopsida; order Schizaeales; family Lygodiaceae; genus Lygodium; species Lygodium microphyllum. Next base: position 5,182,714 of record NC_141136.1, read on the forward strand.
CACATTCTTCGCCATGGACAGGCAGATTGAGATCAGGAGAATCTTCTCAAAGCAATGCAGATAGTGGTGTGCAGGTATCACGAAAAGGAAAAGAGAAGGTAGATCAGCCCATGTTTGATGTGAATGCACGTCACTCTTATGTGGATGGTGAATCCAGTGGCTCAAAACAGAGCATTGATGATGAGTTGGGTAATCCTTCTATTGTTACACCTGGAGTAAGGAAGACCAGGGATGTTTTGAGAGCACCTAGGAGTGAACCTACTTTGCGCAAGTCTACCAGAGCTAGCTATCCTGTGGATAGGCTGAAATATGATGGATTTACAGCCATTCACTATGCCTATATGGTCAAAGTGATACAGGAACCAGAACCCACTTCTTTTGAGCAAGCCATGGGAAAAGAAAATGGGAGAAAGCCATGGATGAAGAAATGGATGCCTTGGAAGCAAATGCTACATGGGAATTGGTAACTTTGCCTAAAGATAAGAATGCAATTGGTTGTAAGTGGGTTTATAAGGTGAAACACAATGCAGATGATTCTGTGAATAGATACAAGGCAAGATTAGTAGTCAAGGGGTATGCACAAACATATGACATTGATTATGAAGAAACATTCAGTCCGGTTGCAAGGATGGCAACCGTAAGAGCAGTCATTGCTATGGCTGCATCAAAGGGATGGCCTTTACATCAGATGGATGTAAAGAATGCCTTCTTGCATGGTGATTTGCAAGAAGAGGTCTATATGGAGCAGCCACTAGGTTATATGCATGCTGTTCATCCTGAGATTGTTTGCAGGTTGAAGAAAGCCTTGTATGGCTTGAAGCAAGCACCTAGAGCATGGTCTGACAAGATAGGACAGTATCTTGTCACTATTGGCTTTCAGATTTTTTGTACTAGAGTTCTTTTTGGCTTACACAACTAAGAAGAGGAAAACTATTTTCAGCCTCCACCTGTGAGTGTATTCCCCCATTGTGCAAGCAAGAAAGCTACAAGTGAGACTCCTTCCTTCTCTCCCACAATCTTGACAATTAATTGCTATTGATGGACATGAAAAGAAAGACATGAGTGTAACAAGAACCCTAATCGATAGTCAATGGCCAAAAGAACCATGGACTCAATTACAAAAACTACAAACAATATCATATCTGCTCATGTTTCTCAAGGATCTTTCATGCATAATGAGCAATTCTACTTTCTCTAAATAGATTGCTAATATGCCTAAATGGCATAAAATATTAGGATGTTATTTGCCCAAAAGATTTAAATTTTAAGGTAAAATGTGGCATAAAAATCAATTTATTTTTGCAAGATGTGTAATAATTAATTAATTTTTCAAATAAATTGATGTAAGAAGAAAGAATATTGAGATATAGTGACATTAGAACAAGAATGTTGAGCTAAGGTGGTATAAGAAGAAATAATGTAAAGTCCCAAAGGTGATGGCTTAGTGGTTAGCACTTGGGCTCATAATTGCAAGGTTATGGATTCAAGTCTAGTTAGGTGCATCACTTGATTAGAGACCTATGTTCACATGGTGTGTTTGTGAAATTCTATTCTCTTGTCCAATTAGACACTCAATTGGTCCACCTCCTTGGTATGGTCTATTATAGTGTGATCTATCCTAGTATGATATAGCTTTGGTCTTCCTCACCCTTGCTTTCTCTCTTAGCTAGTTTTTGGAGGGGAACCCTCCCTATGAGTGGGCATTTGTGTGTGTGTGTGTGTGTGTGTGAACTCAAAAAAAAGAAAACATGATGTGAAAAGGATGGCTAAGAAATAATCATAACTTTTTTTTTATTTTTGGGCTAAATCATCAATGGGACCAACCCTATTTCAAGAATGTTTGATTTAGAACTACATATATTATCACTTGTGAACAAAATAACAAGTAATTGGAATAAAATTAATACTACATCATTTTTGAACCCTTTCAATGCTTGATTGAATATCATGGTCTCCGTAAATCCATGTTCCCTAATTTGTTCTAGAGAGAGAATATAGGTGTGCATGTTCCCTAAGTTGTTCTAGAGAGAGAGAACATGTGTGTGCATGTGTGCATCCATATGTCTTTGTGTTAGGCTAAAGGTATTCTTCTAGACTTAATGTCTTCTTATGATCAAGATAAAGAGTGTTGAAAGGGTTGTGATTCTTTTTGGAGCTCTAAACTACTCATTTAGTATGATGTGTAACGTGCCCGTTTATCTGCTTGCGGGACACATCTTAGCAGCCCATCGGGAGGAGGGTCTAGAAGGCTCCACCTGGCACTTGCAAGGAATGACACAGGGTTTGCGATCTAGGTCTTCTCGAGTTTGCCCCGAGCGAAAGTGTCTAGCCATTTCCACTTGGGATCGACCTGAGGTCTGGGTTCCTTTCCTACCAGCAAAGTCTCAACCTCTCTGTCGAATGGCATAGACCCATTCCTTGGCCCTAAAATAGAATAAATCGAAGATTCTACCTCCACTGATACTAGGTCTTTATTATCTCAACACTTGAGAAAAGTTCCCAGCTAATCGGGACCACCCTTCTGTAGGACGGCCAGACCTAAGTCACGTCCACTGCACTTTCCTCAGTTTACTTTAGTTATCTAACCCTAACACATTACGTTTTGACATGCAAAATTAGCTCCCTTAATTAAACAAATTAATCACGGGTTCCTTCACGTAACTTAGGCACTGATAGAAAAACAATGTCAAGAAAGATCCTTTTTTCTCAAGCATCTATTCTTTATTTATCATAATTCTGGATTACATCCAACATCATGCTCGAAGGCCATCCCAGCAATCTACAAGATCACTGTTCCAAGTTCCGCCTGTAGACTAGTACACGGGCCTCGAGATCCCATCTCGAGTCACATCGGCCTCTTGTACGGGGTCCAGAGGCAAGGGATTTATAGCCAGAGCCTCCCCTGGCACCCAAGCGTCCTCCCGCTCCAAGCAATACCCACGGAGAGACCTCTCGCGGTGGGTTAGGTCCATATACCAGGCGCGGCTAACAACCCCCTCGGAGGTAATTGTTCCTGCCTCTCCCTCCAAGCTTTCAACCTAAAGCATTAAGTGTTTTTCCTTGAATTAGTTCCTTGAGCAAAGAGATCAAATCATGCACCTAAGTACAAGCACGAACATTTCAAAAGTCACTTGAGTGACCGACTGCTAAGGTGTGACTCTCTTTTTTTCCCGATGCTCCCAGCACCTGATCTTGGGTCTTTTCGCGACTTCGCGAGATTCCAATAATTTCAACAAGATCAAATGGTCTTGGCAAGTTGACTTATACTTTCCCTTTTCCTTGGGTTTTACCTTAGGGTATCTTAGTCCCTAACTCAAGCATTAGCTGGTTGGTCAAGGCAACGGACATGCCTTATTCGCAACCCAACCAAGGGTCTTTTAATCTCTAATTCCAACCAAGCTTAGTTAACACACATGGAAATACGTGGTTCTTCATTTAAACTTTCAAGATGTAGTCTACATGCATGCGATTTTTTCAATTCTCTTAGAGCGGTTCTATGCAGGATTTCCCCACCATCATGCATGTTGTGCATTTAGTATAGTTGTATCCCTAATCGACTTTTATCTCTCTTTATTCCTGGCAATGAGTACTTATTTCTAATGCACCATATCACATGTGACTTGCGTCTATGAAAGTCTAGGGTTTTGTCTAACGATGAAAGTGTATCTTATGAACAGAATCTAACATTTCATGTGTTTCTTTTAACCATGATTGCAAAACGTGAATTCTAAAATGACTGTTCATGCATGGAACTGGTAAAAAAGCTATCACTTTATGTGAAATAAGGTGATAACCTTATCATTTTATGTGAGTAAAGGCTATCATTTCTTGTGAGGTAAGGCATTAACCTTATCATTTTACGTGCATAAAATCTTATGGGAAATCAACCTCTATCGTTTTGCGCATACAACTTAGTTCTTAGAATAAACAAAACCTAATGCATCACATTATCCCTTCCACGAGAAATAAGTCCTAAATTAAATTTTTTAACGCTTAAAACCTGGGCTTGATTTGTGTGTGCTGCGTTGGTTGTTTCGCTCGTCCCTCCAGCATTATCGGTGGCTTGGGCGCGTATGCTTCCCACGACTTTCTTCTTGGGAGCCATTCGCCTCACAGAGATTGGGCAGTCCGGACCTTAACGGTTTTGGTTAGACATGATCAGTTGGGAAGACCACCGGATGTAGTTCATTGCCAGGAGAGTGGTTTGGGTGACTTGTAGCGGTTACCCTCTTTTTCTCTCTTCTTCCTCTACCTCTCTTCTTGTCCTTCTCCCACTTCTTTCTCATTCTGCTCCTTCCTCTTTTCCTTCCTCTACCACTTCTCACCTCTCTTCCTCTACCTCTTCTTCTTCTTCCTTTACCTTCTACTAGTGGATATGTGTTCTCTTTTGGGAGTGCTGTAGTCACTTAGAGCAGCAAGAAACAGCCTACAGTTGTTTAGGAAAATTACTAGTCCATCAAACTTTGATGGAAAAATCCAAAGACACCTCCAAGAAAGCTCCTCACACTAGTCTTTTGTATCCTAGCACTAGCCATCTAGTCGCGTAGATTCTTGATCGAGTGATGAATGCTTCAGCTATCTCTCTCTTTTAGCAAAATTATTTGCTGCTAGTTCATTCTCCAAGCTCTATATCCTTTGTTAGCCATTGGCTTGATGCACTATGTTTTCCCTTAGCATGGTTTAGAACTTTTTCATACTATGCCAAAATTTGTAATTTTTTAATCATAACCTAGAACAATGACAATTTCGTAAAGCAGTGATGTATTACCTAAAGCAAGATGATACATTTCACAGGGTTAATTTTTCCTTTCTTCTTGTATGATGGTCAATTACTCTGTTATTTTGTCTAGCATGCTAAAAAATAGCAATAATAGAAGAAGTTTGAAGATCAACAATCTCAAGAGTTTGACAATCAACAACTACATATTATGTTAGTTTGGATTGATGCTCAACAAGATTATTTAAATGATTTGATGCAGACTACTGAAGTCATGGGGGATTATGATGTAGATCATAAAGTGATCATTGTGTACCATTGGAGCAATAATCTACTTATTCTGTTATGGTTCTATACCTTCATTCTCAATTATATGTTATGGATGTCATTGTATATGATGAGTTCTCAGTCCTAGCATATTTCATTGAAACGGTTGTAGTATAGAACTATGGCTCATTACCTATCAATAGTTGTAGCCACCTTCATTATAGCTATAGTGCAAGGAGTCATTGTTAAACTTGCAATTAATGGATCTTGGCTCCGAATACTAATTCAAATTGATTATGAGGAGCCATAGAAGGATTCATAGGTTCAGCAAGTAGATAGAATCAATTTTATGCAAGTAATTGTTGTAGTACCTGAAGTAGTAGTAGTAGTGGGGAATTCAATGGACATCATGGCCATTTACTAGTTTTGTGGGATTAATAGTTCTCAAAATTTGACAATATCTTATTGTACTTATGTTAGTGATATTTAAGTATTGGCAGTACTATTTATTTGTCTTTAATGGGAAAAATAGATGTCATTCTTGTTACATGAAACTACAATCTTGATGAAGGCTATTGCAACCTTGTTGCAAGAGACCATAACACTATTGCAAGAAATAAGGTTATTGCAACAAGGAGCAATCTAGCTCATGAGATGTTTTGGGAGCCCACTCATATTTTTTATCTCCATCATACTATGACATATATGCCTTTATTTTGTCTTCACTATCTCTTGAGTGGATTATGCAACTACAGTAGAGGGCTATAAGTATTCTACTAGAGAGGCTCTACTTATTGTTTCTCTTTGTAACTTACTTCATGGTGCAAGGTTGTGATTGAGCCATAAATTTTTTTCATTTGGTATGTCACTTTTGGATAAGGCATTTCACACTATGATGTGACATGTAAGGGTTTGGGTCATGGCTGTGCCAACTATGCTAAGTGTTAACCATTGACCTAACAAACTATGTTTTCCGTTAGCATGGTTTAGAACCTTAGTCATAGTAGTTCTATGTGTAAAGTAGTCTTAAGATGCCTCATGAAGTTGTATGTCTCATGAAGTGTAGTTTGTAGATGGTTCTAAAATGTGACCTGAAGAGGCATTGTATGTCTCTCTCACGTATGGATCATCATTCTTGATCATGACTAGTTGTATGTTGGAGTTTCATGCTTAGCAATACAATATGAGAGTGGGTGCCATGATTCATATCTATGTTTCTATCTTATTTCAAGCACATAATTTGATTTCTATATCCGATTTGCCATTATGAGTATTGTAGAGTGTATTTCTATGTCTCTATGTCATTATTTTTTAGTTTTCTAGTAGTCGATTGATGATACATTAGGTATTTTTTGCACTGCCTTATGTAGTTTACTCTATTTCTTATGAGGCAATTCAGTCCTATTATGCATTCAGCATATATTTGGGGCTGAAACATCCTTGTTTGATTTTGTGTTTCGTAGTGACTCCTTAGTACATTCCAAGACTCTAATGCCTTGCTTATATGCTAAAATCAAGGTCAAGATACTATTAGAGCAACTTGTAACTAAGGCACACAGTGCATCTACATTCCTTTGTTTCCAAGCTTGTAGAAGATCTACATTTGGAGGAAATCATAGCAAATATGAGAAGAACAGAGACTACTTTAACTTCAAATAAATTGATACAAAGATGGCTTTTTCCACTTGTATGTTTCCACTATGAAGCTTAGATGGTGATTTAGATATATGATAGGTGAAGAACTTAAGGATAGCTAGAAGAACTTTGACTCTGGGTGAAAAATAGATTAATGATGTCTTTAGAGAGATTTCCTTTTATAGCCTAGGAAGGTAGTTTGGTCATCATGTTTGACCATATTATAAACATTTCCTAGTTGGCCAAGGAATATTTTATTTATCGCCAGGTCAGGGGTGCTACCCCTGGATCCCCATTAGGGGGCCCCTATCCCCCTTGAGACTCCCTAACCAAGGGCCAATTCTATGGCCCTTTGGCCCCAAAAATAGGGACTCCTGATAACTCCCACACCCCGTAACTCGATGCATTATGCTTTGAGTTGCTACCAATATAACTACTCTATCTAACTAAAAGGTTAGATCCACAAAGATTACCTTTTTGCCATATGATCACATAGACCTCATGTAACATATAAGTCAGGACCCACCCAATGTCCATTCTCAAACATAGCTTCTCCTCATAATGGGAGACTTACAACTTAGACCACCATGGATCATTGGTGGCACCTTATGAGGGTGGGGCATTGAGCATATCTAACATTGATGAAAAGAAAGGTGTAGTGCATTGCACAAGGTGATAGGTCTCTAAGGTGACCCTAGGGTGTCCTATCCTTTATGGGTATTGAGATTGTGTGGTAGGATAAGGACTAGGGGATTAGAAATGGAGGTGAGTGGCTAAGGCCAGGGGATGCAACCAACTCAAGGACCCCTAGGTGTTGTGATTACTACATCAATTTTTATTTAAATTTTCAAATCTTTTTCTTTGTTTTTCTACAATTATTTTCTTTCCTTTTTTTAACCCTCTTTTATGTTGTTAGAGGGGTGACTTCAAAGCCTTTTCCATGTAGGTCCTACTCATCATGTAACTTTTGAGGGCTAGTGTTGCCACTACTACTGTTGTTGGAAGGAAGGGGTGACTATAATTAGTGAACCTACTTGCATTTATGCCCTCAAACAACTTGAGATAGTAAGATGATAGAATTATTTCCTGAAAGATTAATCTAGCCCTGATATATCTATCTATTCCTATGTTTATGCCAAAGAAGAGACTGGATAGGCATTCTTCTTCTGTTTCCTATCAATAACAAAGGTTGGATCAAGGTATTATGAGATATCTAATATAAACCATTTGAAAGAGGGTAGAGAGTCTCTTTCTTGGAACTTGAGGATGTCTTCTTCCTTGCAGACATTAACATTGAAGATTTCTTCTTTCTTTTGAGATTCTCCTCTTTCTTCGGTTGCCTTCGCTCTTGTTCCTCCTCTTTGCTTCAAGGTTCCTCATTAGCCCTTTCTATAGTATTCCCCCTCTTGAATGCATTCTTCCATTAGGGTCAAAAAATGTTAAAAATGACACTTTTGTTAATCCATGGATTAAGGAAAGGGCCAATGAGATTTTGCCATGTGGACAAAAAATGGTATTCTTGTCTCCTCTACTTTTAAGATAGTAGAGTTCATTTTGTGGTTCTCCCCTCCTATTTAGCCGAAATCTTCAAACCCTGACAAGTTTTGGTAGTCCCAACAGTCTCTATTAACTTAAAAGCTGAGAAAACCTCTAATAAAGACATGACAAAGTTAAGTTAATTAAGACCATTTTGAAAATCGAGAGAATTTTCAAAGTTCTTGGCACTCGTAGAATTTTTAATTTGTCTCCTTGACCTCTCTCTTTAGGTTTCTTTCTCTGCACATTTTTTGCATACTCATTGTCTTTTACATGGAATCCACAAGGCATCCTTCTCATTCCATAAACTCTTGCACCATGTGTAGCAAGAGCGTAAATGGAGAATGGGAGCCCAAAACATTTACTATAAATGATTGGGTTACAATGCTACCATCTTGCAGGGGCTCTCATAGAGTGAGAAAAACAAAACAAGGGAATATCAAATATCATTGTAAGGGATGTAGATTTGTCTTCAAATCCTTGCCTCAAGGCTGGTTTGCTTTGGTGCAACATGTTTACATGGCTAGAGATATGCACTTGCCTCCACGGGAATGTTTTTCCTAGCAAGCACACTGTAAGTTTGAGTTGTAAAATATACATGAGTATATGGTTTTGTTTGAAGCATATGCTAAATAATGGATTGTTGTGTAACGTGTCCGCTCGTCCACTTGTGGGACACGTCTTAGCAGCCCATCGGGAAGAGAGTCTAGAAAGCACCGCCTGGCACTCACAAGGAATGTCACAGGGTTTGCGATCTAGGTCCTCCCAAGTCTGCCCCGAGTAGTGTCCAGCCGTTCCCACTTAGGATTGACCTGAAATCAGGGTTTGCTTCCTATCAGCAAAGTCTCTAGGGAGTAGCTAGCATCGAGCTCCAGATGAACAACTTTGCATAGGAACAACAGAGTTGAAGTGGATTTATGCTGCACTTGGTTCATGGAGAATGGGAAACGAGAGGGATACGAGGCTCAACCTCTCTGCCCATAAGGCATAGTCCCATTCCGTTCCCCTAAAATAACATAAATCGGGATTCTAACTCTATTAATGCTAGGTCTTCATAGTCTTGTTATCATGTCTTTTGAGAAAAGTTCCCAGCTAACCATGAACACCCTTCCATAGGATGCGGACCCAAGTCTCGTCCACTGCACTTTCCTTGGTTTTCTTAGCTATCTAATTACCTACCATATTATGTTTGACATGCAAAATCAGCTTCCTTAATTAATCAATTTAAACACAGTTTCCTTCACATAACTTAGGCACTGACATGAAAACAAAGTCAAGCAGTTTCCTTTTTCAAATATCTGATCTTTATTTATCATAGTCTTGGAATACATCTAGTATCATGCCCGAAGGCTATCCCAACAATCAACAGGATTGCTGCTCCAAGTTCCGCCCGTAGACTAGTACACAGGCCTTGAGATCCCATCTCGAGTCATGTCAGCCTCTTCTGTGGGATCCGAAGGCAAGGAATTTATAGCCAGAGCCTCCCTTGGCACCCAAGCGTCCTCCCGCTCCTCCAAGCAGCACCCACGGAGAGACCTCTCACGGCAGGTTTGGTCCACATACCTGGCACAGCTAACAACCCCCTTGGATAGGGCCAGGCAGATAGTCGAAGGTAACTGATCCTGCCTCTCCCTACAGGCTTTTAACCTGAAGCATTAAGTGTTTTTCCTTGAATTAGTTTCTTCAGCAAGGAAATTCAAACAATGTGCCTAAGTGTACAATCACGATCATTTCGGAGGCCGTTTGTACGACCAACTGCTAAGGTGTGATTCCTTTTTCCCAGATGCTCCTAGCATTCGATCCTGGATCATTTGCGACTTGGCAAGATCCCAAGGGCTTGGCAAGTTAGGTTGCTTGTTTCCCCTTTATCTTTAGGTTAGGGTTTGTACCCTGCCGACCCTAATTATCCTTACCTTAGGTCTCCTGGTAAAAATAGGCCATGGACAACCCCGTCGTCCTTGGTTGGTCAACTTGTTGGTTATCTCCTAGATCCCTTGTAGTACCTATATACCTTTATCTTTGATCTAAATAGGTCAAGATTGTCTATCCCCTTGACCATGGTTGGTCAAGATAGTTCTGTTTAGAATAGTTCCTACTCCATCTTAAGTGTAATCTTCTTAAGCCCTCTTAATAACATTCATAGGCACTTAAGCTTTTACCTATCCCTCTTGAAGTCACCAAGGGCTTTGACATGGGATTCATGGATCTTAGTCCCATTTGGTAGATTGCAAACAATGTTGAATTTTCCCAACTTTAATGCATGCAATGTAATGCCATGCCTTCTTTCAGTGCTTACAATTTTGATATAATCCACATGATGTTCTATGCCACACATGTGAAGGTATTTTCTAGGCATGCAACCTTAACATTATCCTCTATGTAATTATTTACATGTCCCATAACCTTCTTGAACGATCTGACCTTTATAACTTAATGTAATTATTGTATTAGCCTAGCTACGCTTTAATCTTTTCTGCAGCTTATTGCATGTACCTTAGAATCCTTCTTGCAATACGGACATGCACTTTGTTTCTTTCAATGTCCTCTGAAATGCATTTTTTAGCAAGAACTTGTGCAAGGAGCAATGCACTTTATGTAAGAATTTATGCAAGAATTTTTGGTAATTTACGATGCAATTTCTAATCAATTCCACCTATTGTGATGACATCTTACAATGAAAATTATCTTGCTTGTTACATACATGACAGCTAAGTTCATACCTGGGCTTGGTGTGATGCCGTGATTCCAGTGGTATTGATGCTTGACGAACCATTCGCGGTTGCGGTGCCACCTTGTTTCAAACCTCCATCCACACTTGCAAGGTTTTTGGCCATCTTTGCGGAGCTACGCTTCGAGGCCATACTCGAAGGTGTGTGTACGAGTGATAGAGTTCTCGCACTCTCCTATGCAAAATTCTTGCCACCTTTTCTTGAGTGGAGGAAGAGATTGAAGGGGGGAGGGTGTATTTTTGGAGATACCAAGAGGGGTGTGTGACCTCTCTTTAAGGAGGGGGAAAGAAGGAGCTTCCAAAAGCTTCTCTCTCTCTCTCTCTCTCTGTCTCTGTCTCTGTCTCTGTCTCTCTCTCTTTATCTCTCCCTTTCTCTCTTCTTCTTCTTCTTCTTCTTCTCCTCTCTCTCTCTCCTTCTTCTTCTTCTTCTTCTTCTTCTCTTCTTCTCCTTCTCTCTCTCTCTTCTTCTCTTCTTCTTCTTCTCTTCTTCTCCTTCTCTCTCTCCCTTCTTCTTCTTCTTCTCTCTTCTCTCTTCTCTCTCTATCTCTCTCTCTCTCTCTCTCTCTCTCTCTCTCTCTCTCTCTCTCTCTCTCTCTCTTGTGATCACGGGGGAGGGGGGGTTTCCCTAATCACGACCAGGGGGCGGCGCCTATTGAGGACGATGAGGGAGCTGCTTCCATTGGAGGGGAGGGCGCAGTCCACAAGGGAGGGGGGGCGCGGCAGTAGGCTGATCAAGGCAGGGATCTCCTTCCGACGAGGGGGGAGAGGGCTCCCTTATAAGGTGGGGGGGAGATGGTAATGTTGAGATGACAAGCTCAACACATGCGGACATTGATGATGGACCGCCTGGTTAGATGGGTCCACACGTCTACACTTAGCACGTTGGTGGTCATTATGACTCTCACATGGCCACTAACTCATTACTTATTATATTTAGGTTGTTACACCTATTTACAACTGGCATAGTTATAGCGCCAGTCGACTAGTGTAGTCGGTTATGCATTGTTTGACTTAGTATGCCACTTTCCTTTATGTTGTATCTTATCTATACTTTGTGTACATTGTAAAGTGTGTGGAAGAAGAAGAAGAAATCAGCAAGAAGACGTTTTGGCCTCCATCTCTCTTCTTGTCTCTTGAGTGAGCTTCTCCTTGTGTATTCTGTGGGTGTTTGGCGCAGCATCTTGAGCAAGTCCCCCCACCACGCGATTCTTGACATGGTATCAGAGCTGCACCACTGAGAGAGGCTGATTTCGAAGGCTGAAGTGAAGGAGAAGAAGCAAGGTTCGAGCAAGCAAGTCACGGGTAAGAAGCTGTCCCATTCTTCCATTCTCTCTCTTAGATAGTGCCTGTGGAGGCACCGGAAGCAGAGTCGAGCAAAAATCTCAGATTGCAGTGAGATTTGGTGTGCACAAAGAGCGCTGTGTATTCTGCAGATAAGCCCTTAAAGGCTTTCCCGCAGTTATTTTGGGCATCTGAGGCCGTTTCAGGCCCCGTTTTAAAGCCGCAAGGTTGCGAACAGTAGTTTCAGGGTACAATGTGACTTCGACTGTATTGACCGAAAGTGGGTGCACAGGTTATAGATTTCAGATCTGTAAGTTCAAAGGTGTTTACCAGCAATTAAACACAAGGTTTATCTGCAAACTGATTGCAGATTGCATGTATTGTTGAGCAGATAGTGAAAAAGGCTGTCTGGTGTATTGCTGTGCACTACAGGTCGAGGGTTGCAGAAGATTTGCTTGTTGTTTGGTATTAGTTTTGTGATAATGGCAGAGAACACTGGAAGCCCCATCATTGAGAAGCTCAACAAGAACAACTACCCTTCATGGAAGTTCCGTTTCATGAACTTCCTTATTGGAAAAGGCCTCTATGAGTTTGTTTCAAGAGAAGAAAAGGAGCCGGAGGTGAGTGATCCTCCAACTGCAGAAGAGACAAAGGCACGAAAGGAATGGAATGCAAAAGATAAGAAGGTCATGTATTGGTTGTCTGCAGTAATTGATAATAATATGCTGGGACACATTAGAAATGCAGAGAATTCATATGCAGCTTGGACCATACTTGAAAGTATGTTTTCTATAAATACAAAGGCACGAAAGATTCAACTCAAGCAAGAGTTGAATACATTGAAGAAAGGGAAGATGTCTATCAATGAGTATGCACTGAAGGTAAGGAGCATTGCAGATGCCTTGGCAGCCATTGGTGCAATGCCCGATGATGATGATTTGGTGTCATCTACCTTGGGTGGGTTATGATCATTGAAGAGATTAACATGCAGAGTGAGACATCTGAAAGAAGTGGTGAACAGGTCCAAGATTTCTACTCCAGTTCAGGAAGGGGACGTGGTAGGTTCTCTTCAAGAGGCCGTGGTACAGGACATGATAATGACAACCAGCAAAACAGATTGAATTAGCAATTTGGCAATATGCAGCTTTCAGGAGGTCGTGGTAATTTTAGAGGCAGGGGGAACTTTAGAGGAAGAGGCGGATGGCAAAACAGAGATTCTAACAACTCTGGTATTGTGTGTCACTACTGTGGCAAAACAGGTCATATTGTAGCCTAATGTTATGCTAAGAAAGATGATATCCATAGTGGTAAGTTGCAGCAAGGAAACTATGCATCGTCTTCACGACAGAATGAAGACAAAAATGAAAGTTTGTTTGTTATGCAACATATGCTGAATGCTGTTACAGGAAAGGGAACACATGATGATGTTTGGTATGTTGATTCAGGTGCATCCAATCATATGACTAGCCATGCAGAATGGTTTGGAAAGATGCAGGATTTACAAAATGCAGGTTATGTGCAGACGTGTGATGATTCATGCCACCCAATTTCACATGTTGGAAAAGTTTCCTTGTCCTTGCATGGTGGTAAGACAAAGAGTCTTTCAGATGTATTACATGTGCCATCTATTACAAAGAACTTGGTGTCAGTGGGTCAAATGGTAGAGCAAGGGCTGCATGTGAGATTTAATGCAAAGGGCTGCTTTGTAGAAGACTTCAATGACAAGTGCAGGTTAGCTGCAAAGGGAAGTAGAGTTGGACGTATGTTTACTCTGGATGTTGGAATTCCTACTATGAATGCTGCTATGTATGCTAAAGGAAAAGCTGTTGTTGCAGATATTGAAATTTGGCACAAACGCATAGGACATGCAAATGTACAAAGGCTGAAATTAATGCAATCCAAAGGGTTGGTTACAGGTTTTCCTACATTTAGAGTTGCAGAATTTCATAAGGTATGTGAAGCATGTCAGTTTGGTAAGTAGGCAAGACAACCCTTTTCACATGATAGAGATGTAAGCAGAAATATCCTTGATGTTGTGCATATAGATATTTGGGGGCCTACACAAAATGTATCCCTTGGAGGCAGTTCATACTTTGTCACATTCATTGATGATTGTTCTAGAAAGCTGTGGGTATATTTTATGAAGGAAAAGAGTGAAGCGTTTGAGCACTTTAGAACTTTCAAGGCTGTAGTTGAAAGAGAAACAGGCTTGAAAGTAAAGTGCTTGAGGTCAGATGGAGGGGGAGAGTACCACTCGAATGAGTTCAGTGATTTTCTGAGGTCTCATGGGATAAAGATACAGTTCACATGCAGATATACCCCACAGCAAAATGGGGTTGCCAAAAGGAAAAACAAGCATATTGCAGAAGTTGCACATGCCTTGATGGCTGAAAAGAATATGCCTAAGCATTTTTTATTTGAGGCTGTTCATACTGTTGTTTATATTATGAACAGAACCCCCACAGGTGCAGTTCATGGTATGACTCCTGAAGAATGCTTTACTGGCAAGAAGCCTGATGTATCGCACTTGAAAGTGTTTGTCTGCATTGCATATGTTCATGTGCCAGATGAGTTGCAGAAGAAACTAGATCCAAAGGCTGAAAAGTGTGTCTTTATTGGATACTCTTTAGAGCAGAAAGGGTATCGCTGTTATAACCCTGTCACATGTAAGTTCAAAGTGAGCAAGGATGTCATCTTTGATGAAATGAGCAGTTGGTATGCATCTAGTGGTGATGTACTGGATGATGATCATGATCATGACACTCATGTGCAGACTGAAAAGCAAGAATCACGAACTCTTAGTGGACCAGAGACATCATCTGGTAGTCCTTGGTCTGGGAGACTAAGGAGTACCTCTACATCTTCAGGTGCATCTAGTAGCACTACAGGTAAAGACAAAGGAAAGAATAAAGTGTCAGAAGGCATTGATGCAGTTTTTGATGGAGACTCTAGTGGCTCAGAGAGCTTGGATGATGAGCTTGGCATTCCTTGAGTGAGGACTCCAGGTGTACAGAGAGCACGCATTAATGCAAAGACTCCATTGAGTGATCCAGTGGTACGCAGGTCTAGCAGGGTGAGATACCATGTTAAAAGATTTGGTTTTGAAGGTTATGCAGCTTACCATTATGCTTATATGGTGAAACTAGTTGAGAATGTTGAGCCCACATGTTTTGAGGAGGCTGTTGATCATGCTCATTGGGATGCAACAATGGATGAGGAGATGGCTGCATTAGAGGCCAATAAGACTTGGGATCTAGTATCATTGCCGAAGGGCAAGAAAACTATTGGATGTAAGTGGGTTTATAAGGTTAAGCACAATGCAGATGGTTCTATTAGTAGGTACAAAGCTAGGCTGGTTGCAAAAGGCTATGCCCAGACATATGGCATAGATTATGATGAAACCATCAATCCAGTTGCTAGGATGGCAACTGTCAGATGTGTGACTACTTTGGCAGCAACAGCCAAAGGTTGGAGGTTGCAGCAAATGGATGTGAAGAATGCCTTCTTGCATGGTGATTTGCAGGAAGAAGTGTATATGGATCAGCCAGCAGGTTATGAAGATTTAGAGCAACCCATGTATGTGTGTAGTTTGAAGAAGGTGCTCTATGGACTCAAGCAAGCATCTACACCTAATAAAAAATAATATCCTTGCTTACTTTGAACTCACATGTGATAGGGTTATAGCAACGATACCCTTTTTGCTCTAAAAACTATCCAATAAAAATACAAACTTCATTCTTTGGATCAGGCTTCTTTCACAACTCATCTAGCACATGAGCATATAATGCGATGCAACAAACACTTTCAAGTGTGACACATTAGGTTTCTTACCTCTAAAGCATTCTTCAAGGTTTGTCTCGAGTATTGTAGTTGTGGGAGTTCTGTTCATAATATAGACATTAGTATGAACAACTTTAGACCAAATATATTTTGGCATATTCTTTTCATCCATGATCAATGTCCTTGCAATCTACAATATGCATATATTTTCTTTCTATGATCTCATTTTGTTGTGGGTATACCCACAAGCAAACTATCTCTTTATTGTTAGAGTGAGCGGGATCTAGGACATGGCAGTGAGCTATGGTGGATGGAAGGAGAAGAGTAAACTCATGATGGAGGAGACAAATACACTCTTTGTTACACAAGTGAATTAGGTTCCAAGATTGAGACTTGGACTCATAAACACAATCTTGTGTATGTGGACAATGACACTGACACTTTACTGATAAGAAAAGAGTACTATCATTGCATTAAGAAAAGGAAGCAAGTACAATGCTTTATAGGAAAATAGGAAACTGTAGTAGGCACCACTATGCATATGGGATAGGTAAGCCTGCATGTCCTTGGCCCTGAAGCTCCATACAAAGAGGCTGTTAGTGAATGTGATTGCTGAATCTCAACACCCCTCCTTAATCACAACTAGAAAGGCACAAAGTGTGTAGAGGTTGTAATGAGAACCACCTGCAAAGTGTGGGCACACCACAAACATGGTAGACACCAGAGGCTGTCGCAGAAAAGGCTAAGTGTGGGCACCAAAACATGATGGACATCTAGAGGCTGTAATAGGGGCCTCACAAAGTGTACAAGGATTGTAATGCCAAGTTACATGAGGAGTTTACAAAGCTTATGGCCAGAAGCATTAGGGCAAGGAAATACAAAACTAAAAAATTCTATCTGAATAGAAGGATTGATGAGGTTTGTCCTTATCCTGGTGGTCTTCTTCTTCTTCTTCTTCCGTTGCTCCATTTTCTTCTTCTTCTTTGACTGCGACTAGATAGGCCTTTTGAAATCTCTTTCTTGCGTGGCAGAACTTCTTGGTGTGTCTGATCCTTTTGCAGAAGTCTCAGAAGAGCTGATCCTTCTTGCCTTTGTACCTGTTGCCAACATATAGTGCATGCTCATCTCTAGAGGTACTTGGTTCTTCTTAGTTTTTAGCTTCTTTTCCTCTTCTAATAGTGATGCCTGGATATCAACAAGTTCAAGATTTGGCATGTTGATTAAAGTTGTTGATACATTATTATATTCAGGAGGCAAACTCTTAAGTAGAACACCGATGCAAACATCTTCGTCCATTTTAATGTTGATTCCTGCAAGTTGGGTTAGGAGTCCTTCCATGTAATTTAGATGTGTGGCAAGTGATGTGCTGGACTTCATTTCAAGCCTGAAGAACTCAATCAGGAGACCATACTTTGATGATTTAGATTGTGCATCGAACAAGGTGTCAATTCTCTTCCATGTATCCTATGAGGTCTCACAATTATCCACATGGTGGATATAACTGTCATCTAGCTCCAGTTTGATAATGGCCTGGGCTCTATCATCATTCTTTTGCCAAGTAGTTGCCACATCCGCATCCCGAGGTTTCTTCTCTTTGCCATTTGTGATGGCCCAGAGACCCTTCTTCATCAAGATGAGCTTGATGCAGGTTTGCCAGGTGTGAAACCCGACTCCTTTGAATCGAGCATTTGGAGAGTCTTTTCCCATGTTGAGGTTACAAGATTAGCAGCAAATCAGCTCCAAAATTCTCAATTTGTAGCAACAGAAGAGTTGGTTGTGTCGCAAGACACAAGTGCTAAAAGCACTAGATGAGTGTCAATGGACACTATGTTTGTATCTTCTTCCTTGAGTCTTCAAATCTTCAATGGATTCATTGATTGAACTTTGATGTAGACAACTCCATGTCTTTCTGCAAGTAAGATAGACAAGTCTTACATGCAATGTAAATGGGGCAACAAGAGTAATGTTACTCTTTATGACAGGTAACCACCCAAGAGACTTCATGCTTGGCATTTCCATGATGGAATCAGCTTAAAATTTCTAAAACTTTCTAGCATAGAGTTGAAATCTTAATGTGTCAAAAGACACAAGTGAAGGTAGTGTTAATCAACACTCTTAAGTACCAAGAGATACTATCTTGAATAATTGATACTAGATGTTGATGCTGATGATGATTCTTTTATGCTTCGCCTCCTTGATGATTTGAGTGGTGAATCTTGCTGGGAATTTCAGTAACACACTGGATCAGAGTGGCAAAGGCTTGGGTTGAGTGTCAGGAGTGTGAAAATGAAGTAAAAGATGAAGCTTTTAAACTTGTGGCTATGGTGTCCCACAGTTAGGGTTTTCAGCCTGACTGAGTTTTCTGCTGCAGCCCGCAAACACGATCATCCGACGTCAAACTCGAGCTAGAGGTAGCTTAGGACATGGGCTTACAAAGCCCTATGGTCACAAAGTAAATCACGCAGCGTGGAGAGAGAATCGATGTACGGACTGGAAACAGGCGCAGAGATTACAGCGAGCTCGAATTTCCGCAATGCTGCCTTCTGATGTGCACAATGTTGAACTGTGATGTAATAGAAGGTTGCGCCCTGACCTAGGCAAGATATCTCTTGAAGAAAGCGTGTTGAAATATTGACTGTGGAGGGATATCAAGAAGCTCCAAGGAGGCAGGGTGCAGGTTTGGCTATGGCAGACAACACTTCAAGATGAAGGTCAAGTTGAAAATGGAGTCATGAGCTGACATTGAGCTAGACTGAGGTGGAGATGAGCTGAGAGAGTAGTGAAATGAGCTAGGCCATGCCCGACTGCGCTCTGATACCATGTTAGAGTGAGCGGGATCTAGGACATGGTAGTGAGTTATGGTGGATGGAAGGAGAAGAGTAAACTCATGATGGAGGAGACAAAGACACTCTTTGTTACACAAGTGAATTAGGTTCCAAGATTGAGACTTGGACTCATAAACACAATCTTGTGTATGTGGACAATGACACTGACACTTTACTGATAAGAAAAGAGTACTATCATTGCATTAAGAAAAGGAAGCAAGTATAATGCTTTATAGGAAAGTAGGAAACTGTAGAAGGCACCACTGTGCATATGGGATAGGTAAGCCTGCATGTCCTTGGCCCTGAAGCTCCATACAAAGAGGATGTTAGTGAGTGTGATTGCTGAATCTCAACATTTATTCCATGAGACCTCAAGAAGCCACTAAAATCATCAAAGAGGTACACTCCTCCTCCATTTGATCTCAAGTACTTTAACCTTTAAGCTTGTTTCTATTTTAATAGCAGTCCTGAAAGTTTTGAAGTGCTCAAATATATCACTCTTTTCCTTCATGAAATATACCCACAGCTTCCTTGAACAATCATCAATAAATGTGAAAAGTTATTTGCTACCACAAAGATTTATGTTTTATGTAGGCTCCCAAATATTTGTATGCACAACATTAAGTATATTTCTACTCACATCTCTATCATGTGAAAATGGTTATCTTGCTTGCTTACCAAATTGACATGCTTCACACACTTTGTGAAACTCTGCTACTCTAAAAGTAGGCAACCCTATAACCAATCCTTTGGATTGTATTAATTTCAGCTTTTTCACATTTTCATATCCAATATGTTTGGGCCATATTTCAATGTTTGTAAACTCTTTTGCCTTTAGCATTCATAGCAGGAATTCTAGTATCTAAGGTGAACATGTGGCTAACTCTACTTTCTTTTTCCAACTCTACTTTCTTTTGTGATCAATTTACACTTATCATCAAATCTTCTACAAAATAACATTTTGAATTAAATTTAACATGCAACCCTTGCTCTACCATTTGGCCAACAAACACTAAATTCTTTGTGATTGCTGGCATATGTAATACATTTTATAGACTCTTTGTTTGGCCATCATATAAGCACAAGGAAATCTTTCCAATGTGTGAAATTGGGTGGCATAAATCATCACCCATCTACACATAACCTAGATTTTGTAAATCTTATATCTCTCTAAGCCATTTAGTATGATTGGTCATATGACTAGATGCACATGAATCAATATTCCATACATAATCACATGTCCCCTTTCTTGTAATAACATTTATCATATACTGCACAACAAACAAATGCTCATTTTTTTCTTCATTATGTCGTGAAGATGATGTAAAATTTTCTTGTTGCAATTTACCAATATGGATATAATCCTTTTTAGCATAGCAATGGGCTGCAATAAGACCTTATTTTCCACAATAATGACAAATAGTATTAGAATTTCTAGAACCTCTATTCTGCAATCCATCTCTTTCTCTAGACCTCCCCTTTCTTGTAAAGTTTCCATGACCTCTTGAAACTTGCATTTTACCAAACTATTGATTTAACCAGTTTTGTTGATTATCACTAGCATGTCCCATGCCATAGCTTCTTGAAGAGAATCTGCTATGTCTCTTTCCTTAACTTGAGTAAAAGGCTTGGACCTATTCACTATTTATTTCAAATGAGTCACCCCACATATTGATCTCTTTGGTAATCATGAGAGAGACCAACTCATTATTAAGGCCACCCAAAGTATATAAAACCAAATCATCATCATTAGGCATTGCATCAATCACTACTAAAGCATTTGCAATGTTCGTCACCTTCAAAACATACTCATTGACAGACATTTTCCCTTTCTTCAAAGTACCCAAATTTTGCTTGAGTTGAATCTTTCATGCCTTTATATTTATTGAAAACATGTTCTCCAAGCTACATGTGAAGTTTTTGTATTCTTGATATGCTATAGTATAGTATTATCAATTATTATAGATAGCTAATGTATCACCTTTTTTTGCAAATAAAACCTATGTTTGTTTTCTAGAAAATACCTAAAAAATTACAAATTTGAAATCTATAACCTATGTACCCACTTTTGATCGACACAGTCAAAATTGTAATATGCCCTGAAACTGGTGTTCGTAACCTTGTGTGTCAAAAATGGGGCTTGAAATGGCCTCAGATGGCCAAAAAACCTACTAGAAGCCCTAAAGGACTAATCTGCAAAATATAAAATGCTCTGCTTGTACACCAAATCTCATGGAAATATGAGATTTTCACTTTGCTATGCTTCTAGTGCCTCCATAGGCACTATCCAAGAGAAAGAGTGGAAGAATGGAAGAGATTCTTACCCTTTGCTTGGTTGCTTGAGTCGTTGCTTCTTCTCATTTACTTTAGCCTTTAAAACTAGTATCTCTCAATGACATTGCTCTGATACCGTGTCAAGAATCGTGTGGTAGGAGGACTTGCTAGTGCTATTGCACCAAACCATACATACAAGAAAAAGCTCACTCAAGAACATAAGAAGAGAGATGGAGGCCAAAATATTTTCTTGCTAGTTTTTCCTTCTTCTTTCATGCACAATACAATGCACAAAAAGTATATATAAGATACAACATAAAGGAAAGTGGCCTACTCAATCAAATAGGGCATAACTAACTAACTATACTAATAGACTGGTAATATAACTATGCCAACTATAGGTAGGTGCAACAAAGTAAATATAATAAGTGATAAGTTAGTGGCCATGTGAGAATCATAATGATCACCAATGTGCTAAGTGTAGATGTGTGGACCCACCTAGCTAGGTGGTCAATCATCTATGTCCGCACGTGTTAAGCTTGGCATCTCAGTAAGAGAGAGAGAGAGAGAGAGAGAGAGAGAGAGAGAGAGAGAGAGAGAGAGAGAGAGAGAGAGAGAGAGAGAGAGAGAGAAGAGAAGAAGATAAGAGAAGTGAGAGAAGAAGAAGGAGGAAAGAGGAGGAGTGAGAGGAAGAGAAGAAGAAGGAGAAGGTGGAAGGAAAGAAAAAAAAGAGTAAGAGAGGATAATAGTAGGAATAGAAGAGGAGAAGGAGGGGATAGGAAGAGATAATAGAGAAGAGATAGGAAGAAAAAGAAAGGGAAAAGAAGAGCAAGAGGAGACCATCATCACTGTAACGTGTTTGCTTGTCCACTTGCGGGACACGTCTCAGCAGCCCATCAGGAGGAGGATCTAGAAGGCTCCGCCTGGCACTCGCAGGGAATGACATAGGGTTTGCGATCTAGGTCTTTTCGAGTCTGCCCTAAGCAAAAGTGTCCAGCCATTCCCACTTGGGATCGACCTAAGGTCAGGGTTCCTTTTCTATCAGCAAAGTCTCTAGGAAGAAGCTAGCATCGAGCTCCAGATGTACCACTTTGCGTAGGAACAATAGAGTCGAAGCGGATTCATGTTGCACTTGGTTCATGGAGAATGGAAAACGAGAGGGATGCGAAGGTCAACCCCTCTGCCATACGGCATAGTCCCATTCCTTTCCCCTAAAACAGAATAAATTGAAAATTCTACATCTATTGACACTAGGTCTTCATTGTCTTATTATCTCATCATTTGAGAAAAATTCCCAGCTAATCGGGACCACCCTTCCATAGGACGGACCTAACTCACGTCCACCGCACTTTCCTCAGTTTGCTTTAGTTATCTAATTACCTAACACATTACGTGTTGACATGCAAAATCAACTTCATTAATTAAACAAATTAATCATGGGTTCCTTCACGTAACTTAGGCACTGATACAAAAAAAATGCCAAGCAAGTTCCTTTTTCTCCAATAACTGCTCTTTATTTATAAAAATCCTAGGGTACATCCAATATCACGCCCGAAGGCTATCCCAGCAATCTACAGGTTTGCTGCTCCAAGTTCCGCCCGTTGACTAGTACACGGGCCTCGAGATCCCATCTCGAGTCACATCGGCCTCTTGTGCGAGATTCGGAGGCAAGGGATTTACAGCCAGAGCCTCCCTTAGCACCCAAGCGTCCTCCCACTCCAAGTAGCATCCACGGAGAGACCTCTCATGGCCGGTTAGGTCCATATACCTGGCACAACTAACAACCCCCTTGGATAGGGCTAGGCAGACAGTCGAAGGTAACTGTTCCTGCCTCTCCCTCCAAGCTTTCAACCTGAAGCATTAAGTGTTTTCCTTGAATTAGTTTCTTGAGCAAAGTACAACCACGAATATTTCGGAGGTCGTTTGCACAACCGACTGCTAAGGTGTGACTCCTTTTTTCCCTCAGATGCTCCCAACATCCGATCTTGGGTCTCTTCGTGACTTGGCAAGAACCCAATAATTTCAAACAAGATTACGTAAGAAAATGGTCTTGGTAAGTTGACTTATACTTGCCCTTTTTCCCTTGGGTTTTACCTTAGGGTATCTCAGTCCCTAACTCAAGCATTAGCTGGTCAGTCAAGGCAACGGACATGCCTTATTCGCAACCCAACCAAGGTTCTTTTAATCTCTAATTCCAACCAAGCTCACTTAATACACATGGCAACACATGATTCTTCATTTAGACCTTCAAGATGCAGTCTAAATGCAAGCGATCCTTCCAATTCTCTTAGTGTGGTTCTATGCAGGATTTCCCAATCAATCTTAACCATCATGCACATTGTGTGTTTTAGTATAGCTGTACCTCCTAAATGACTTTTATCTCTCTTTATTTTCAGCAAACGAGTACTTATTTCTAATGCACCGGATCACATGTGATGCGTATATGAAAGTCTAGGGTTTTGTCTAACGATGCAAGTGCATCTCATGAATAGAAATTAACATTTCACGTGTTTCTTTTAATCATGATTACGAAATGTGAATTCTAAATGACTATTCATGCACTAAATTGGTTAAAAAGCTATCATTTTATGTGAAGTAAGGAGATAAACTTATCATTTTATGTGAGTAAAAGCTATCATTTCATGCATAAAATCTTATGTGAATTCCAAACTCTACCGTTTCACGCATGCAACTTAGTACTTAGAGTAAACAGAACCCTAAGACTTGTTCTTGTTCCATGCACGTCACCAATCCTTTCATCTCTTCCACGAGAAATAATACCTAATTAATTTTTAAAGCTTAGAATCTGGGCTTGATTCGTGTGTGCTGCGTTGGTTGTTCCGCTCACCCCTCCAGCATTACCAGTGGCTTGGGTGCCTATGCTTCCCGTGACTTTCTTCTTGGGAGCCTTTCGCCTCACGAGGATTGGGCAGTCCGGACCTTGACGTGTTTCGGGTTGACAGGTTTAGTAGAAAAGACCGCTAGATGGGGTCCTTCGCCGAGGGAGTGGTTTGGGTGACTTGTTGCGGTTACTTACCAACTCCCACTCCCACTCCCTCTCCTTCTTTCTTTCTCTCTCTCTCTCTTCTTCTTCTTTTTCTCCTCTTCTCCTTCTTTCTCTCTCTCTCTCTCTTCTTCTTTTCTCTTACTCTCCTACTCTCTCTCTCTCTCTCCTCTTCTTCTCCTTCTCTCTTATTCCTCTACTCTCTCACTCTCCTTCTCCCTCTTCCACTTATTTTCTCCTCCTTCCCTCTCTTTCTCTTCTTCTCTTCTTCTACTACTTCTCTCCTCTCTTCTCTCTACCTCTTCTTCTTCACTTCTTCTACTACTTCTCTCCTCTCTTCTCTCTACCTCTTCTTCTTCTTCTTCTACCTCTCTCCTTCCCCTTCTTCTTCTCCTCTTCTCCATTCTACCCTTTTTTTTTGTTTTCCCTCTTCCTTCTACTTCTCTCTCTCCTTCTCTTCTTCTCCTTCTACTTCTCTCCCCTTCTTCTCTTCTCTTTCTCACTCCTTCTTCTTCTCTCCTTCTCCTTTTCTCCTTCCCCTTCTCTCCCTCTTCGTCTCTTCTCTCTTCCACTCCTTTTCTCTCCTTCTCCTTCTCTCCCTCTTCTTCACTCTCCCACTCCTTTTCCTCTCACCTTCTCCTTCTCTCCCTCTTCTTTTCTCTCCTCACTCCTTCTTCTTCTCTCCTTCTCCTTCTCTCCCTCTGCTTCCTCTTCCTCTACCTCTCTCCTACTCCTTCTCTTCTTCTACTTCTCTCCCTCTACTTCCCTTCTTCACACTCTCCCTCACTCTCTCTCTCCCTCCTTTCTCTTCCCATTTCCTCACCTACTCTTCCTCCCTCACACGTCGGCCCGCAGAACACGTTAGAGGAGGGTGTCGCCGCCAGCTAGCACAGGGGGGGGAAGCGGCTGAGTGGTTAGCCAGGGTGGCGGGCAGCGGCTAGCACGTCGGTCCAGTAGCCTTGGTGGCGGAGTAGTGGCTAGCATGTCAGTCCAACAGTCTAGCGTTGCAGCATGTTGCAGGGGGAAAACTTTGATTGGCGGACCGCCAGGGGTGGTACAGTGACTGACAGCGGGGTGGCTATGGCCAAGAGCCCCAGGGAGGGGAGAGCAGTCACTGCGGACGGAGGGGGGGATGACCTTCAACGGAGGCCCAAGGGCCCTGCGCAGGTCACTTGTACTAGGAAAATTGCTAAGGTGAAATTCCTACTGGGTGGGAAGCCAACTTCTGTGAGATTCAGGGTAACGAACCTAGGTATCTACGAATGTTTACTCAGAATGGATTGGCTAATACCCAATGATGCCCACATCCACTATGGGAAGGGCCAAGTCTCCTTCCGCAATTCTGAGGGGTAACTAGTCAAGACTCAAGGTGAGGCTGGTAAGCCAAAAATACAGTCGACAAAAGCAACACAGATAATAAAAGATGTTCAAAAGGGTCTATCTGTCTATCTGATTAAACTAAATAAGCTAGATCAAAATCAGGAATCCAGAGAAGAACCTTCATTCTCACGACCATTTGCTAATTCCACAAGTAAAGTAGGTGCATCTATTGTGGCTATCCCTAATCTTTTTGCATAGATTGGTGAAATGAAGGAATGTGTACTACCACAGTCAATCAAGGTTTTGAAGCTTTTACCTTGATATTCTGAAGGAGTTTGAATCACAGAGAATTGGTAATTTGGACCCTTCTTGTGAAGAGTGGCGTGAACCGTTGCCCTCTCAATGTCAGCATCCATGGATAGATCTTCTTCATTGTCCAGCTCCTTGTTGGAAACACTGGAGGTTCTCCCTCTGGCCATAGCAGTGGTTCCTTGGCCATGAGCGAATCTATTTTGACCTTGGAATTGCCCCTGGAAATGTCCTCTGCCAAGCTTGGCACACTCCCTCTTGAAGTGTCCGAGCTCGTTGCAATGGAAGCAACGTGGGTTGCGATCATTGATTTGTGTTGGAACAAAGTTGTTGAAAGCATTGACCCTAGCTTTCTTTCTTTGGCCCTGATTCTGACCTTGCGCTCTCTTAGTCTGAGCCTTAGACATGCCCTTATTGTGATCTTTGTAAGGCAAAATCCTGTTGTTCCTTGGTTTGGTATGCACCTCCTGTATTATTGGAGCAGCTTGAATGAGTGCATCTTGTAGGTCCGTTGGGTGCATTGATTCCAATCGAGTGTTTATGGGTGGATTCAACCCAACACAAAATTTTGACACCTGTTGTGTCATATCCATTGGGGGTACATACTTTAGGAGTGAAACCAACTTCGAATAATATGTTTCTAGGGATAATCCTAGCTACTTCAAGTCATAGAATTCATTCATCTTTTGTGTACGGTAGGCAAGTGACAGATACCTCCCTCGCACAGCTTCCTTAAGCTTATCCCAAGTGACTGTCCCCTCTGAGATCGCTTGGTCTCTGCACCACTGTTTCCACCAAAGTCTTGCTTCGCCTGTAAGCTTAAGTTTGGCGAGCATAGCTTGGTTAGTAGGTGCAGTTCCTGCTACCTCAAAATAGTCCTCCATGGACTCAATCCAAATCTCGGCGTCGGCTTGAACAGTCCTTCCCTTGCCATCAAACTTGGGTGGCTTAATTTGTTTGAGAAGGAATTTCTTCTCTTGAACCACAGCTGGACTTAGTGCAGGAGTCGGATTTGGAACCTGCGCTTGGGGTTGCGTCTGAACAATAAGGTTCTTTATGTTAACATCTTATCATACTTTCCCATATTATGTTAATATGACTAGCACAGCTTTTTAGCTAAGTGATTTAATCACTTAACACCTCAGTTAACATTTATGATCAAGATAGACAATTGTAAAAAGTCTTATTTATTCATGATGGCATATCCCTTTGAGTACATTTACTTTGGATAAGTAGGAAGGTTGATTGATACGTTAATTTGGGGAAAATAGGATTGTGTTACAATCAACTAGAGGGATGGAATAATAATATGGAGTGGGTATCAAGAATCGCATGGTGGGGGGATTTGCTCAAGATGCTGCGCCGAACACACATAGAATGCACACGAAGAAGCTCACTCAAGATACAAGAAGAGAGATGGAGGCCAAAACGTTTTCTTGCTGATTTCTTCTTCTTCTTTCACACACTTTACAATGTACACAAAGTATAGATAAGATACAACATAAAGGAAAGTGGTCTACTAAGTCAAACAATGCATAACTGACTACACTACTCGACTGTCGCTATAACTATGCCAGCTGTAAATAGGTGTAACAACCTAAATATAATAAGTAATGAGTCAGTGGCCATGTGAGAGTCATAATGACCACCGATGTGCTAAGTGTAGACGTGTGGACCCATCTAACTAGGCGGTCCATCATCAATGTCCGCATGTGTTGAGCTTGTCATCTCAACACTCCCGCTCAAGCTCAACTGCATCTCTGCAACTCCAAGTAAGCTTCAAACTTTTGAAGCTTCTCTACACCCAATGCCTTCGTGAAGATGTCAGCTATTTGATCCTGTGTGTTGACATACACCAAGTCAATCTCACCTGCTAGTACCTTCTCTCTCACAAAGTGGTAGTGTACCTCAATATGTTTTGTCCTGGCATGGAACACAGGGTTCCTAGCCAACTGTATACTACTCATGTTGTCACAATAAATGACAACTGCACCTTCCATCTGCACATCTAAATCAGCCAATAACTTTTGCAGCCATACTACCTCACATGCTGCAACAACAGCACCTCTATACTCAGCCTCTGTACTCGACAAAGCAATTGTAGATTGCTTTTTGCTGCTCCAAGTAACTGCTGCACTACCAAGAGAGAACATGTATCTGCTGGTAGATCTTTTATCAGCCATACTACCAGCCCAATCTGCATCTGTGTATCCAAACACCTATACATCTGTACCTGCCTCATAGAAAAGTCCATAATGTAATGTGGACTTCACATATCTCAATATGCATCTGACTGCATCCAAATGTGGCTTTTTAGGAACTTGCATAAACTGACTCACAAGACCAACAGCGTAGCTCAAGTCTGGCCTTGTAATGGTCATGTAGATCAAACTCCCCACTATCCTCCTGAACATAGTAGGGTCTTCTATCTCATCCCCAACATCAGCACTCAATTTTACATTATGCTCCAACAGGACTGAAAGTGGTTTGCATGGTGTCATACCATACTTGGACAACATATCCAAGCCATACTGTCTTTGGGACAACCATATACCATCATTACATCTGATCATCTCAATGCCAAGGAAGTACCTGAGCTCACCTAAATCCTTCATCTCAAACTTCTTCTTCAAAAAGTCCTTGACTTCAGCAATCCCACTATCACTATCACCTGTAATAATCAAGTCATCCACATAGATGACTATGATGACCAAACCTGCATCTCCATTTCTCACATAAAGTGAGTGATCAGCATTAGAAACATAAAAGCCAATATTGACAAGATACTCTCTGATCTTGTCAGACCATGCTCTAGGTGCTTGCTTGAGCCCATAGAGCGCCTTCTTCAACCTGCACACATACGTGGGATGCTCTAAATCTTCATAACCTGCTGGCTGATCCATATACACATCTTCCTGCAAATCACCATGCAATAAGGCATTCTTCACATCCATTTGCTGCAACCTCCAACCTTTGGCTGCTACCAAAGCAATCACACATCTGACAGTTGCCATCCTAGCAAAGTCTAGATTGAAGGTTTCATCATAATCTATCCCATATGTCTGGGCATAGCCTTTTGCAACCAGCCTAGCTTTGTACCTACTAATAGAACCATCTGCATTGTGCTTAATCTTATAAACCCACTTACATCCAATAGCTTTCTTTCCCTTCGGCAATGATACTAGATCCCAAGTTTTATTGGCCTCTAATGCAGCCATCTCCTCATCCATTGCTGCATCCCAATGAGTATGACCAACAGCCTCCTCAAAACATGTGGGCTCAATATCCTCAACTAGTTTCACCATATAAGCATAATGGTGAGCTGCATAACCTTCAAAACCAAATCTTTTAACAGGGTATCTGACCCTGCTAGATCTGCATACCACCGGATCACTCAATTGAGCCTTTACATTACTATGAGCTCTCTGTACACCTGGTGTCTTGACAGAAGGAATACCAAGCTCATCATCTAAGCTCTCTGAGCCATTGGAGTCTCCATCAAGAACTGCATCAATGCCATCTAACACTTTATTCTTTCCTTTGTCTTTACGTGTAGTGCTACTAGATGCACCTGAAGATGTAGAGGTACTCCTTAGTCTCCCAGACCAAGGACTATTAGATGATGTCTCTGGTCCACTAAGAGTCCATGATTCTTGCTTTTCATCCTACACATGAGTGTCATGATCATGATCATCATCCAATGCATCACCACTAGATGCATACCAACTACTCATTTCATCAAAGATGACATCCTTGCTCACTCTGAACTTACATGTGACAAGGTTATAACAGCGATACCCTTTCTGCTCTAAAGAGTATCCAATAAAGACACACTTTTCAGCCTTTGGATCTAGTTTCTTCCGCAACTCATCTGGCACATGAACATACGCAATGCAGCCAAACACTTTCAAGTGTGAGACATCAGGCTTCTTACCTGTAAAATATTCTTCAGGGGTCATACCATGAACTGCAACTGTGGGAGTTCTATTCATAATATAAACCGCAGTATGAACAGCCTCAGACCAAAAATGCTTAGGCATATTCTTTTCAGCCATCAAGGCATGTGCAACTTCTGCAATATGCCTGTTTTTCCTTTCTGCAACCTCATTTTGCTGTGGGGTATACCTGCATGTGTAGTGTCTCTTTATCCCATGAGACCTCAGAAAATCACTGAACTCATTCGAGAGGTACTCTCCCCCTCCATCTGACCTCAAGCACTTTACTTTCAAGCATGTTTCTCTTTCAACTGTAGCCTTGAAAGTTCTAAAGTGCTCAAATGCTTCACTCTTTTCCTTCATAAAATATACCCACAGCTTTCTAGAACAATCATCAATGAATGTGACAAAGTATGAATTGCCTCCAAGAGATACATTTTGTGTAGGCCCCCAAATGTTTGTATGCACAACATCAAGGATATTTTTGCTTACATCTCTGTCATGTGAAAAGGGTTGTCTTTCCTGCTTACCAAACTGACATGCTCCGCATATCTTATGAAATTCTGCAACTCTAAATGTAGGCAAACCTGTAACCAACCCTTTGGACTACATTAATTTCAGTCTTTGTACATTTGCATGTCCAATGTGTTTGTGCCAAATTTCAATATCTGCAACAACAGCTTTTCCTTTAGCATACATAGCAGCATTCGTAGTAGGAATTCCAGCGTCTAGAGTAAACATACGTCCAACTCTACTTCCCTTTGCTACCAACCTGCACTTGTCATTGAAGTCTTCTACAAAGCAACCCTTTGCATTAAATCTGACTTACAGCCCTTGCTCTACCATTTGATCGACTGACACCAAGTTCTTTGTAATAGATGGCACATGTAATACATTTGAAAGACTCTTTGTGTTACCATCATGCAAGGACAAGGGAACTTTTCCAATGTGTAAAATTGGGTGGCATGAATCATCATGCGTCTGCACATAACCTGCATTTTGCAAATCTTGCATCTCTCCAAACCATTCTGCATGGCTGGTCATATGATTGGATGCACCTGAATCAATATACCAAACATCATCATGTGTTCCCTTTCCTGTAACAGCATTCAGCATATGCTGCATAACAAACATACGTTCATTTTTTTCTTCATTCTGTTGTGAAGATGATGCATAGTTTCCTTGCTGCAACTTACCACTGTTGTGAAGATGACCTGTTTTGCCACAGTAGTGACACACAATACCAGAGTTGTTAGAGCCTCTGTTCTGCCATCCACCTCTTCCTCTAAAGCTCCCCCTGCCTCTAAAGTTACCACGACCTCCTGAAACCTGCATATCGCCAAATTGCTGATTCAATCTGTTTTGCTGGAGGTCACTACCACGTCCTATACCATGGGCTCTTGAAGAGAACTTGCCACGTCTCCTTCCTGAACTAGAGTAGAAAGCTTGGACCTGCTCACCACTTTTTTCAGATGTCTCACTTTGCATGTTGATCTCTTCAGTGATCATAAGGGAGACCAACTCATCGAAATCTGGAAATGGCTTTCTAACATATACGGAAGTTACAAAAGACTTCCAAGCCTTTTCATTGTTAAGTCCACCCAAGGTAGATGACACCAAATCATCATCATCGGGCATTGCATCAATGGCTGCTAAGGCATCTACAATGCTCCTTACCTTCAGTGCATACTCATTGATAGACATCTTCCCTTTCTTCAATGTATTCAACTCTTGCTTGAGTTGAATCTTTCGTGCCTCTGTATTTACAGAAAACATACTTTCAAGTATGATCCAAGCTGCATATGAATTCTCTGCATTTCTAATGTGTCCCAGTATATTATTGTCAATTACTACAAACAGCCAATACATGAC
The DNA here is from genome assembly GCF_053477565.2 of Lygodium microphyllum. Lineage (NCBI taxonomy): Eukaryota > Viridiplantae > Streptophyta > Polypodiopsida > Schizaeales > Lygodiaceae > Lygodium > Lygodium microphyllum. Next base: position 5,214,197 of record NC_141136.1, read on the forward strand.
CTTTTTATCTTTTGCATTCCATTCCTTCCGTGCCTTTGTCTCTTCTGCAGTTGGAGGATCACTCACCTCCGGCTCCTTTTCTTCACCTGAAACAAACTCGTAGAGGCCTTTTCCAATAAGGAAGTTCATGACACGAAACTTCCATGAAGGATAGTTGTTCTTGTTGAGCTTCTCAATGATGGGGCTTCCACTGTTCTTTGCCATTATCACAAAATTAATACCAAATAGCAAGAAAATCTTCTGCAACCCTCGACCTGTAGTGCACAGCAATACACCAGACAGCCTTTTTCACTGTCTGCCCAACAATACATGCAATTTGCAACTAGTTTGCACATAAACGTTGTGTTTACTCACTGGTAAACACCTTTGAACTTACAGATCTGAAATCTGTAACCTGCGCACCCACTTTTGGTCAATACAGTCGAAGTCACAGTGTACCCTGAAACTGCTGTCCGCAACCTTGCGGCTCTAAAATGGGGCCTGAAACGGCCTCAGATGCCCAAAATAACTGCGGGCAAGCCTTAGAGGACTTATCTGCAGAATACACAACGCTCTTCGTGCACACCAAATCTCACTGCAATCTGAGATTTTTGCTCGACCTTGCTTCCGGTGCCTCCACAGGCACTATCCAAGAGAGAGAGTGGAAGAATGGGAGAGCTTCTTACCCGTGGCTTGCTTGCTCGAACCTTGCTTCTTCTCCTTTGCTTCAACCTCTTTCAGTGGCGCGGCTCTGATACCATGTCAAGAATCGCGTGGTGGGGGGACTTGCTCAAGATGCTGCGTCGAACACACACAGAATGCACACGAAGAAGCTCACTCAAGATATAAGAAGAGAGATGGAGGACAAAACGTTTTCTTGCTGATTTCTTATTCTTCTTTCACACACTTTACAATGTACACAAAGTATAGATAAGATACAACATAAAGGAAAGTGGCCTACTAAGTCAAACAATGCATAACCGACTACACTAGTCGATTGGTACTATAACTATGCTAGCTGTAAATAGGTGTAACAACTTGAATATAATAAGTAATGAGTCAGTGGCCATGTGAGAGTCATAATGACCACCGACGTGCTAAGTATAGATGTGTGTACCCATCTAACTAGGCGGTCCATCATCAATGTCCGCATGTGTTGAGCTTGTCCTCTCAACAGTGGGGTCATGGATTTCAAGGAAATGGTAAGTCATAGGAAGCTTGGGGCATCCCTTCCTTTGATACCCGTTCTTCTCATAGCGCCCTAACACTTTGATTCTGTCAGCAGAGATTACCCGAGTCACTTCTTCATAGATGTACTTGTTCTGCTTGACTTGTCCATCGCTAACGTGCAAAGTTGCATTTACGCGAGCTTTGACAAAGATGAACAGCTTCACGATCTTTAAATCCTCCATCCACTTGATTCTCTTCAAGTTGGTTTGAAGGTATGCGAGTTGGTGGGCTGCTATGTAGTATATTCCTGAGTCTCCCTTCCATCTCCGCTCCGCATACAGAGGCGAAGGATTATAGATGTGGTCTAGAATATTCATCATGCCAAGCCTCTTACGATAATTCGACGCATGCATTGTAGTCATGAACATGACCTGGAACACCAAGAACTTACTCCATGCTTCGTCAGTCTATAACCCAGCATCCATAAGTGAGTAAAGAAATGTTTTCAACAGAAAACACTGCTCTATTCCACTCACCCTCCCCTGTTTATCCCCTTATTCCTTTATTTTCGTCCATTAAGTTCCCTTATAATCTTTAGATCTCCTTGGTTTGCTCTGATAGCAACTGTAACGTGTCTGCTTGTCCACTTGTGGGACATGTCTTAGCAGCTCATCGGGAGGGGAGTCTAGAAAGTGGATTTATACTTCACTTGGTTCATGGAGAATGGGAAACGAGAGGGATGTGAAGCTCAACCTCTCTGCCCATAAGGCATAGTCCCATTCGGCTCTCCTAAAATAGCATAAATCAAGTTTCTAACTCTACTGATGCTAGGTCTTCACAGTTTCGTTATCACATCTTTTGAGAAAAGTCCCCAGCTAACCGAGACTACCCTTCTGTAGGACAGACCCAAGTCAAGTCCACCGCACTTTCCTCAGGTTGCTTAGCTATCTAATTACCTACCACATTATGTTTGACATGTAAAAGCAGTTTCCTTAATTAATCAATTTAAACACAAGTTCCTTCACACAACTTAGGCACTGACATACAATGTCAAGCAAGTTCCTGTTCCAAATATTTGACCTTTATTTGTGGTCGTGAAACGTTCAAAGAGTGCATCCTCATCTCCCAAAGAGTGGTTAATTGCAAACCGTATGGTTGGCAACTCGATTTCGAGGGGTAACACACAATCTTCCCCATAAACTAATTTAAATGGAGTATGCCTGATAGCTCGCTTGAACGTTGTATTGTATGCCCATACTACCACATACAACTTCCTGTCCGAGTCTCGTTTCTTCTCAGAGACTATTTTAGACAAGATACCCACAAGCTGCTTATTAGTACTTTCGACTTGTCCGTTTGCTTGCGGATTATAGGGGGTTGTTTTGTTATGTTTGATTTGCCAAGCTTCAGTCAGGCTTTGGCCCAGAGACCCTTCTTCATCAAGATGATCTTGATGCAAGTTTGCCAGGTGTGAAACCCAACTCCCTTGAACCGAGCCGTCGGTGAGTCTTTTCCCATGATGAAGAACTGGAGCAGCAGCTAATCAGTTCCAAGATTCTCAGATTGTACAAGTGAAAGAGCATATTACAATGTGTTAAGAGACACAAGTAATGGTAGTGTGAAGACACACTATGTCTGACTTGATGTTGAGCTTGAATCTTCAAGTGGGTTGCATGATCTTTAGGTTGGTGCTTGGATCTTCAGAGGTGTACTCCAAATCTTTTTCTTGAAGATTTATATTGGCTAGAAACTTCAGATCTGAGTAACAAATGCTTTAGTTGATTGGAAAGAAGCAAGATTTAAAGTGAAGGAAGAAGCTTGAGTTAAAGTGGCTTGGTCTTCTCTTGAATCTTTTCCTTGTTGATTCTTCAATCTTCCACTCCTCAAATCATGCACGACACTTCAATGCTTAGTTTTTATTTGAATATCAAGAATGTCAATGAGTTGGAAGTGGGAAATGAAGTAAATAAGAGCTTGAAAGAAAATAGTTATGGTTGACAGTTTAGGGTTTCAGACAAGGGCCTGGTTTTTTGATCTGTGTGGGCTGTATTCTTGATAATCTCCCAAAATTTTTACATGTATAGAAAGCTTATGTCATAGCCTTCCAAAGCCCCATGGTCACAGCCTAAAATTTGTCGCATGCTAATGGTGTAGATGGTATGAACAGGAAGAGGCGTAGATCTGGCAGCGACAGGGAATTTTCGCAATGCTGCTCTCTGATGCGCCCGATGTTGAGGGCTGATGTGCCACAATGAAGCACCTTGGAATGTAGAACAATTTTGCAGAAGTAATCGATTTGAGATATGGCCTGTAGATGCAGATCTAGGTCCTCAATCAGAGATGGGTCATCTTGGCTATGGCAGACAAAGAGATTGAGAGAAGTTGGAAGTAAGGAATGAGCTCATTGACTGGGACCAAGCTAACCTGAGGTTAAGACGAGCTAAGAGAGAATAGAGAAGAACTAAGCCAAGCTGAGCCATGCTCGACTGGGCTCTGATACCATGTGAAGATACATGGATCTAGAGCATGGCTATGGTGGTTCAAAGACGGGAAGAAGACTCATGTAGACATAGACTTAGACACTGACTGTCATACAAGTGAATTAGGTTTCAAGATTGAGACTTGAACTCATAAACACAATCTTGTGTGTGTGACAATGACATTGACACTTTACTGAAAAGAAAAGAGTACTATCATTGCACTAAGAAAAGGAAGCAAGTACAATGACACTTTACTAAAAAGAAAAGAGTACTATCATTGCATTAAGAAAAGGAAGCAAGTACAATGCTTTATAGGAAAGTAGTAAACTGCAATAGGTTCCACTTTGCATATGGGATAGGTAAGCTTGCATGTCCTTAGCCCTGAAGCTCCATACAAAGAGGAAAGTAGTAAACTGCAATAGGCTCCACTTTGCATATGGGATAGGTAAGCTTGCATGTCCTTAGCCCTGAAGCTCCATACAAAGAGGCTATTAGTAGGTGTGATTGTCTGAATCTCAACAGAATAAAGCAGTGTTTTCTGTTAAAAACATTTCTTTACTCACTTATGGATGCTGTGTTGCAGAGTCACGAAATGTGGAGCAAGTTCTTGGTGTTCCAGGTCATGTTCATGACTGCAATGCACGCTTTGAATTATCACCAGAGGCTTGGCATGATGGATATTCTACACCGCATCTATAATCCTTCACCCTTGTATGCAGACCGGAGATGGATGGGAGACTCAGGAATATACTACATAGTAGCCCACCGACTCGCGTACCTTCAGACCAACTTGAAGAGAATCAAGTGGATGGAGGATTTAAAGATCGTGAAGCTATTCATCTTTGTCTAAGCTTGCATAAACACAACTTTGCATGTTAGCGGTCGGCAAGTCAAGCAGAACAAGTATGTCTATGAAGAAGTGACCCGGGCAATCTCTGCTGACAAAATCAAGGTGTTAGGGCGCTACGAGAAGAACGGGTATCAAAGGAAGGGATATCCCAAGCTTCCTATGACTTACCGTTTCCTGAAAATCCATGATCCCACTCCATATTATTATTTCCTCCCTATAGCCGATTACAATCCTATTTTTCCCAAACTAATGTATCAATCAGCATGTCCTACTTATCCAAAATAAATGTACTCAGAGGGTTATGCCTTCATGAATAAATAAGACTTTTAAACTTGATCGTAAATGTTAGCTAAGGTGTTAAGTGATTAAATCACTTAGCTAAAAGCTATGCTAGTCGTATTAACATAATATGGGAGTATATGATAAGATGTTAACATAAAGAATCTTATTGTTCAGACGCAACCCCAAGCGCAGGTTCCAAATCTGACTCCTATACTAAGTCTAGTTGTGGTTCAAGAGAAGAAGTTCCATCTCAAACAAATTAAGCCACTCGAGTTTGATGGCAAGGGAAGGACTATTCAAGCTGATGCCGAGATGTGGATTAAGTCCATGGAGGACTATTTTGAGGCAGCAGGAACTGCACCTGCTAACCAAGCCATGCTCGCCAAACTTAAGCTTACAGGCGAAGTGAGACTTTGGTGGAAACAGTGGTGCAAGGACCAAGCACTCTCGGAGGGGATAGTCACTTGGTATAAGCTTAAGGAAGCTATGTGAGGGAGGTATTTGCCACCTGCCTACCACACACAAAAGATGAATGAATTCTATGACTTGACGCAGCTAGGATTATCCCTGGAAGCATATTTTTTGAAGTTCGTTTCACTCCTAAAGTATGCACCCCCAATGGATATGACACAACAGGTGTCAAAATTCTGTGTTGGGTTGAATCCACCCATAAACACTGGATTGGAATCAGTGTGCCCAACGGACCTACAAGACGGACTCATTTGAGTTGCTCCAATAATACAAGAGGTGTAACCCAAACCAAGGTACAACAGGATTTGACCTTACAAAGATCAGAATAAGGGTATGCCTATGGCTCAGACTAAGAGAGCGCAGGGTCAGAATTAGGGCCAAAGAAAGAAAGCTAGGGTCAATGCTGTCAACAACTTTGTTCCAACACAAAGCAATGATCACAACCCACGTTGCTTCCATTGCAACGAGCCCGGACACTTCAAGAGGGAGTGTCCCAAGCATAGCAGAGGACATCGCCAAGGGTAATTCCAAGGTCAAAATAGAGCCGTTCATGGCCAAGGAACCATCGTTATGGCCAAAGGGAGAACCTCTAGTTTTTTCGACAAGGAGCTAGACAATGAAGTAGATCCGTCCATGGATGCTGACATGGAGAGGGCAACGATTCACACCACTCTTCACAAGAAGGGTCTGAATCGCCAATTCTCAGTGATTCAAACTCCATCAGAATATCAAGGTAAAAGCTTCAAAACCTTGATTGATTGTGGCAGTACAAATTCCTTCATTTCACCAATCTGTGCAAAAAGATTAGGGAAAACCACAATAGATGCACCTACTTTACTTGTGGAATTAGCAAATGGTCGTGAAGTCACTTGTACTAGGCAGACTGCTAAGGTGAAATTCTTACTGGGTGGGAAGCCAACTTCTATGAGATTCAGGGTAATGAACCTAGGTGTCCAGGAATGTTTACTCGTAATGGATTGGCTAATACCCAATGATGCCCACATCCGCTGTGGGAAGGGCCAAGTCTCCTTCTGCAATTCTGAAGGGGAACTAGTCACAACTCAAGGTGAGACTGGTAAGCCAAAAATACAGTTGCCAAAAGCAACATGGATAATAAAAGCTGTTCAAAAGGGTCTACCTGTCTATCTGATTAAATTGAATAAGCTAGATAAGAATCAGGAATCCGGAGAAGAACCTTCATGGCTAAAGGAATACGTAGACGTATTCCCTGAAGATCTGACAAGACTTCCCCCACAAAGGGAAGTCAACCACGAAATCAAACTTGTGCCAGGAGCTGCACCGGTCGCAACGAGGCCGTATAAGATGTCCATCCCGTAAGCTATCAAACTAAAAGAGCAATTGAAGAAACTGTTAGATCAAGGCTACATCCGTCCTAGCAGTTCACCATGGGGAGCCCCAGTGTTGTTCCAAAAGAAGAAAGATGGAATGCTTCGCCTATGCATTGACTACAAAGGGTTGAATCAGGCAACCATAAAAAATAAATATCCCATTCCAAGAATAGATGAATTACTTGACCATCTTCAAGGAGAGAAGATCTTCTCAAAGATAGATCTCAGATCTGGATATTATCAAATAAGGATGAAAGAAAAAGATATTCCAAAGACTGTATTCAGTACAAGGTATGGACACTTCGAATTCCTAGTGATGTCATTCGGGCTGATGAATGCTCCTGCTACCTTCAATAGATTAATACATGATATCTTTAGGCCCTATCTTGATGACTTCGTACTCGTCTTTTTTGACGATGCCCTAGTCTACTCAAAATAGGAAAAGGATCATGAACCCCAGCTTTGCATTGTTCTTGAAACAATGAGAGCACACAAGCTTTATGCCAAGAAGAAGAAGTGCGCATTTTTCAAGCGACAGATTGAATATCTGGGATTCATTGTATTAGCAGAAGGAATTTCAGTAGATCCAGCTAAGGTCAGAGATGTTCTTGAATGGCCAACACCAAATTCTGTCAACGAAATACGTAGTTTTCTTGGGTTGACAGGATGGTACAGAATTTTCATCAAAGATTATGCTTTGATTGCAGCACATCTGAGTGATCTACTAAAGAAGCAAGTAGCAATTGTACTGTTGAACAGACCAGCTTTGACAAACTAAAGCAAAGCTTAGTATTAGCACCCATCCTAAAACTTCCTGATCTTAGTAAGGAGTTTGAAGTGGTAACTGATGCTAGCGCACTTGCTTTAGGATGTGTACTTATGCAAGAAGGTCATCCCGTAGCATATTCTTCAAGGAAGTTGAAGAGCCATGAAAGGAATTATGCTATCCGTGACCTGGAGCTGTTGACTGTCATCCATGCTCTCAAACTTTGGAGACATTACTTGCTAGGTAACAAATTTTCCTTAGTAACGGACCACAAGAGTTTTAAATGGATCTTCACCTAGAATAAGCTCAATATGAGGCAATGTCGATGGATCGTAGTGCTGGAAGAATATGATTTTGAAATCAAATATAGACATGGCAAAGAGAATGTAGTTGCCAATGCACTCAGTTGCAAGGCATTTCTAAATTCTCTTATTTTGCAAGATCCATCAACAGCAAGGTCTCTGCCACAAAGGTATCAATGCCAAATAACCCGATTCTTGAGCTAGCAAAAGAAGAGGCATATCATGACCCAGTCTATCAGAAAATGCTAAGGGAGATCCCCATCAAGGACCAAGACCCGAAACTAAAGACGAAGTATCAAGATTTCTCTGTCAGTAGTGGGCTTGTCTACTTTAGGACAAGATTATGTATCCCTGCAAGCCAAACTCTCAAGCAGAAGATACTTTGGGAAGCCCATGACTCCCCTTTCTCAGGGCATCCTGGTTATGCCAAGAACCTTAATGCGGTCAAAAAGAGCTATTATTGGGAAATGCTCAAGGGAGACGTACTCAAATATGTCACGGAATGTTTGTCTTGTCAAGGCATTAAGGAAAAACATCTCAAAATCCCTGGGAAATTGCAACCACTTGACATTCCCCAAATGAAATGGGAGTTCATTAGTATGGACTTTATTGTTGGCTTACCCCAAGTTCATGGAGGATATAACTCTATTATGGTTGTAGTAGATATACTCACCAAGGTTGCACATCTCAACCCTATCAAGACGAACTATAAAGCTTCAAACATCGCAAGATTATTCATCAAGGAAATATTCAAACTTCATGGGTTACCCAGGAGAATCATTAGTGATCGTGACTCTCTTTTCACATCACACTTCTGGAGGGCTATCTTTGAGGCTACTGGAACCCCACTTTGTTTCAGTATAGCTTACCATCCCCAAACTGATGGTGGTCAAACAGAACAAGTCAACCAAGTCATTGAAGATATGCTTAGGGCATACTGTTGTCGCAAACCCAAAAAGTGGACTCAGTATTTACCACTGGTTGAGTTTTCCTACAATGCTTTTTACCAACAGAGTATTCAGATGACCCCTTTCCAAGCATTGTATGGGCATGATTGTCATACCTCTTTGAACTTCTCAGATCAAAATTTGAGGGTAGAAGCTTCAAGGAAGATGCTGGAAGACATGGATGATCAAATCAAATCAATAAGACAAGGCATTCAAGCTGCCAAGGATAGACAGAAGGCTTACGTTGACTTGAAATGGCAAGACAGATCCTTCATTGAAGGTGATATGGTCTTCATCCCTATACACCCTAAAAAGAGTTCATTGTCCTTGGGAGAGTACAAGAAGCTAAGTCCAAGGTATTGTGGACCCTATAAGATCACCAAGTGCATAGGGCCTAATTCTTACAGACTACAGCTACCCGAAACTCTAAGGGTTCATAATGTATTCCACGTTAGCCTATTGAAAAAGTACCTACCTAATTGTTTACCGTATTTACCGCAACACAGAGGAGCGGGAAAATGGAAAAAAGGTAATACCAAAAAAGATGGAGGATAAAAGAAGGAAAAGGTGCCCTGACCGGTAACCAAACCCTGAAAATTTTAAATGTTCGGGCACGACCCCCAGAAAGTCTCAGTGTCGCCCTAAGAAAGCAAAAGAGTAAAAAGCACACTATTAGATGTGGAAGCGCTCCTGAATCCTTGTAAAAGAGTGCCAGGCTCGCTCCTGTGCAAATTGTATGCATTAGTTGGGAATATGATAAATTAGAATGGTGGGAAATGAGAAATGGGCTTAGGCCAATGGCCGGCCATGTAAAAAAGGGGATGACCGCCCAAAGAAGGGAGGGCATGTATATAAAGTTCAAAAGTGAATGAGAAGCTCATTCTTGTGTGTGGCTAAAGCTTCTTCTTCTTCTTCTCTTGTTTCTTTCCTTCTTGCTTGTGCTTGAGAAAGGGAGTGAGGGAGTGTGAGAGGGTGAGGGAGTGAGTGTGTGAGAGTGAGGGATCGTGGAGAAGAAGCTCTCCATCTCCTCTCTCCATCTTCTTCTCTTCTATTCTCTTCCCTTGTCTCGCGCATGGCTATGGAGAATGGAGCTCATGGGAGAGGGATTGAGGTTGCTTGAGCTTGCCACAAGGATCATGGAGCTACCGGTGTGCAAGAGAGATGAGGGTACTCGATCGAGCATCAAGGTAAGCTCACTACACTCGTAAGGTAGGCATGGCGCATCGGCTATGTGAGAGGTAGCCATGGCCGCTCGGCTTGAAACGCTTGATCAATAAGCGGTCCGTAGGTCTCGGGATAGACGAAATGGAGCCTTGAGCGCCGCGCGCATCAAATCAAGCATAGGAGTAGGGCCTTTGCTCGAAACAGTGCTTGAGATAGATAGGAGATTTAGGAGGTTTAATCGTTGGAACAAGTAAGTATTTTGAGTTTTTTTATGAGTGCTTGAGTAGATAAATACAACCCATGCTTGGTTTTGCAATTTTTTGTTAGCATTAGGTAGGATAGGATTAAGATTTGAAACTGAAATGGTAGGGTTTTTGCTGCTGTAAATCTGGTTGCAATAAGAAAAAGAAGGCAAAAATCGTGTTTTTTAAGGGGGAAATCGCAACGGGGAAAGGCTCTAAGGCTAGAGAGTGGTTGGGCAATGCTATGTAAGGCTAGGGTAAGGAGAGAAGAGCTCATTTGCATTCTGACTTAGTTGAGAGAGAGGAAGAGAAAGTGAGAGAGCTACAGGCACAGGAAAGGAGCAGACGCCCTTTGATTACACTTCCAGGGTGCTACAGGTATACAAATCTCTTCCCCGGCATGCCCTTATGTGTATTTAACAGCCTAGAATAGCTAATCATCAACATAACACTAGATTCGTCACCATTTTCATTGTCGGAAGTGCGACAAACCCGACGCGTTTGGACGTCTGAACCCCAAAATCGGGCAATTGGCTGCCTCAAACCTAGGGTTTGGCGCTCAGCCTTCGGGCATTCGGCCACGTGCCGTTCCGGCTTCAGGCTTCGGCCGCCCGAACGAAGGCCTTCGGGCTTCGGAGTTCGGCCCCTTTGGGCCATCTAGCCATTCGGACCTTATCATTTGGGCTTCGGCGGTTCAGCCCCTCCGAATTCTGGATTCGACCATTCGGTGTTCGGACGACCGAATCGGCTCGCTCGAACCCGGCCATTTGGGCTTCGGCCCTCGGACTCGGCCATTTGGGCTTCGGACTTGCCGAACGAGACATTCAGACTTCGGCGGTTTGGACGCCGATTCTGGGATTCGGACCCTGCCATTCGGGCCAATTTTGGCCGAATGCATTTTTTGACATTATTTTAATAATTTAAGCCGAGACCCGCATTGCAGACACTAGTGCAACCCTGTAGGTGCGAGAAAATCATAGAAAACTTGACCTTGTGGCTAGGAAACCTAGCAGAGTGTGTTGTCGCAGCCTAGTCGCAACAACGGACCAGACATCAGACCCCCACATACCTGAGAGACGCAGCAGAGACCTAGATTTTAACCAGGCAGCCATGTGCTGAACTCATACCCAGTGGCCAAGAGCTGAAGGTAGCATTGACATTAAACTTGAATGCCGTAATCCCGCACACACAGTAGGCCACATTGGTTGTGCATTGAAAGAGCAGAAAGCCTGATTTCGCACCGAACGCATAGACACCACACTGAGTGTACATAATTTGAGGATTGGTTGTAATAACAAGGAATACACTCGAACATAATCATTCAAGGAACCCACCAATAGGAGTGAACCCCAAGACTTAGTAGACAAACAAGGTTAGGACCCAGGAGGACGTTAAGTGGATGCGAGGATCCAGAAGACGACAACATAGAGGATCGGGCCGCTGCCACAACTACTCGAACTGATCTACAGCCTTGTGGAATTGGAGGCAGAAACAATGTCAGGATCAAGAGGCGACCAATGAGGAGAGGACCATCTAGACCTAAGAGAATTCCCAGTCTCAGTGGAACTAGTCCATGACTATGATTTACTTACTAGGACCGTGATCCAGGGCAGACCTATAGAAGAAGTGGTCATTTTCTGTTTGTGACCCTTCACAGAGTATAGCAGAATGAAATCCCCCTGATCAAAGTCATGTTGTTTGACATGCTTGTCAAACCACATTTTCTTCCGTGCTTTCTCACAAATCAGCATGGGTGGCCAAGAGCCGGGTTTCCGTGAGACGTTCTAGCTCTACCAAGCGATTTGTCCAAGCGTCTCTTCCCTCCCAGCGCTCCTACATTGCTATCCTTAAGCTAGGGACAAAAAACTCTAAGGGCAGAATGGCCTCCGTTCCATAAGTTAGTCTAAAGGGCGTCTGGCCTATAGCTGTTTTATAAGCCGTACGATAGGCCCACAAGGCCGCCATTAACTTGTTGTCCCAGTCACTCCGAGATGTAGATACCACTTTTGTGAGTACATTGAATAGGATTTTATTGGTGGATTCTGCTTGTCCGTTAGCCTGAGGGTAATAGGGCGAGGATTTTCTATGAATGATTAGAAAAGTAGAGAGCAGATGTGATATCACCTCATTAATGAAGTGTGTGCCTTGATCACTGACTAATTCTATTGGACACCCAAACCATGAAATGACCTGCTCCCACAAGAACTTTGCAGTGGTTCTAGCATCATTCTTCCTTGTAGCTCTTGCCTCTGCCCACTTCGTTAGGTAATCAGTTGCCACTATGATGTAGCAAGCCTGAGAGTACTGTGCCGCGGGATTGATAGGTCCAATGAAGTTGATGCCCCATTTTTCAAAGGGTTGTTGGGCTATGGCAGGGGTCAACTCCATTTTATCTTTGCGCATGGGCACCTTGATTCTTTGGCATTCGTCGCAGTGCTTCACAAATTTAGTAGCATCACGGAATAGGGTAGGCCACCATAGTTGGGATTGCAGCACCTTTCGGGCTATTGTATCCCCACTAAAGTGTCCTCCAGCGATTCCGCCATGTGCTTCTTTCAATGCATCGTGCATCTCGTGCTCACACACGCATTTGCGCAACAAACCGTCTTGTCCTAACCTATAGAGTTGGCCGGTTATCAATTGGTATGGTTGGATTTTCAAAATAAGTCTCCTCAGCCTGGCCTTCTCAATTGGTCTCTTAGGTAATCCGTTCTCCAGCACCTGAACTACATCATTGGCCCAATATGGCGTCAGATCAGCTTTAAACAATTCTCTCTCACTAGACATGTTAAAGAGATGAGCATCCGGTAAATCGTCAGGTATGCCTTGTCCAACGGCTTCTCCTATGGGTATGCGGGACATATGGTCAGCCATGTAATGCTGCTTTCCTTTGCATACAACCATAGAGAAGTCAAATTCCAATAGGAGAAGTAACCATCTAGCTATGCGTCCTGTAGCGCAAGGCTTGTTCACAAGATAGAGCAAGGCTTGATGGTCAACAAAGAAGACAAAGGGAGTGGCCAATAGATAATGTCTAAATTTCTTTACAGCAAATACCATGGCCAACCCCTCCCTTTCTGTGGTGGAATAATTCATCTCGATCTCTATGATCTGCCTGCTAGCAAAACTCACCGGATAGTCTAAGGTATGTTCACCAGGCTGGCATAGCACGGCCCCAATAGCAAACTTAGAGGTGTCTATGTGCACATGAAACGTTATGTTCCAGTCTGGGACTCGTAAGATTGGTGCAGTGGTAAGAGCCTTCTTCAACTCTTCATATGCGCGCTCGCATTCCTCAGTCCACTTGAACACGATCAATAGCTTGTACAATGGTCTAGCAATCAGTGCATAATTTAGTACAAAGCAGCGATAGTATCCAGTATGTCCTAAGAAACACTAAACTCCCTTGTAGTTATTGGGTGGCGAAAGGTCAACAATGACTCTGACTTTTGAAAAGTCCGTGGTGATGCCATCCATGTACACATTTCAAAGGATTGTTACAAGAAGCAGGGAGATATGAAGGCAAAGGGCAAACAACATGGGCACTATGCATCTTCTAGCAGTGCTCATGATAAGCAGGTTGACAGGTTGTTTGCCATGCATCATGTGTCTAAGAATGCATCTAGGTAGAACAAAGATGAGAGATGGTACATTGATTCAAGGGCTTCAAATCATATGACACCTCATGGAGAATGGTTTGATGAGATGGTTACAGGTTCACATGGACATGTTTGTACTGGGGATGACATCGAGATACTATTCAGCATAAAGGAGTTGTATGTTTGTTGATGCCTAATGACAAGAAAAAGAGCATGCATGATGTACTACATGTACCTGCAATAACCAAGAATATTTTGTCAGTTTGACAGATGGCAGAATAAAATCAATAGGTGAGTTTTAATAGAGATGGATGCTTTGTTGAAGAATATGGTAATGGCTGCAAATTGATTGCTAGAGGCCGAAGAGATGGTAGAATGCTTATTCTTGATGCATCAATTCTAGAATTGAAAGCAACAATGTTTGCACATGATGATGGTGCTATACGGGATGTTGAGATATGGCATAAGTAGATTAGCCATGAAGCAGAAGGAGATTGTACTGGAACTGCCTAAGTTCAAGTATTATGACTTTGGACATCTGATCTAAGACATGAAATTTTATAGCTCAACTCATTTTTAGCATGCTTTTTGAAATCCTTGAATGCATCAAACACAGCATCAAACACATCATCCTTATGTTTCAGTGTGTAAAGCCAAGTATACCTATTGAAATCATCAATGAAGGATAGATAGTAATGAGCACCACCAAACAAAGCATTATGAGACAGACCCCATACATATGAATGTCCCAACTGCAAGGGTCGTGAGCTATTACGTACATGTCTCATAAATGGAAACCTTGCTTGCTTTCCAAACTACATGCATAACGCCAAAGACAGCTCTCAATTTCTCTAAGTGTTCGGCCCAACTAGAGTGTACGCATAAGTTGTCTACAAACACCTCTAGTTTGCGCCTAAGCATATCTTTGAAGATAGTGCACATTAAGTGTTGGAAAGTCACAGGCGCATTCATCAGCCCAAAGGGCATGACAATGTAGGCGAATACACCCCATTCTATGGCGAAGGCAGTCTTGTGCCTATCATCGGGGTGCACTTGCCCTTGATTGTAGCCCGAGAAGCCGTCCAAAAAATTGTAGGTCTCTTTACCTGCTACCCTCTCAAGCATGTGCTCGGTGTATGGTAAAGGGTAGTTATTCCTCTTCGCAGTGGCATTAAATTTCTTGTAATGAACGCACACTCGTATTTTTCTGTTCTTCTTCATCACGATCACAATCAGTGATACCCAGTCCGTGTGCTCAATCTCATACATGAATCCCGCCTTCATGAGCTTATCAATCTCCTCTTTTACTGCATGGGCATGTTTGGGATTCATGGGGTAAGGTAGTTTCTTTGTTGGCACTGCATCAGGGACCATTGGGATATTATGAGTCACAACCCTAGGGTCGACCCCTTTAAGTTCTTCCAATGTCCAGGCAAATACATCAATATACTCTTGTAAGACTGCAACAAGTTTGGCCTCCTCATCCTCGATCAAATCGTCTGCAATGAATATAGGTCTTGGCTTTTTGCCCTCCCCAGCCAAGTTGACTTCCTTAACTTTGGTGGGTCCTTCGATCGGTTCACTAGTTTGGCCCTGCCTCTTCGCACCTAGCAAAATCACTACTCTGTCACCCTTTTTAAATTTTGTAAACCGTTTGGGTAGATCCTGCGGTTTCTTTTGCCTCTCTGCTTCTGAGTCCTTCGCTCGCATCCTGGCCTCCTCCTTTAATCTCCTGCGCCTTAGGTGGACTGGCAAGTCCCCTTTTGTACGTTTGACCTTAGAGGGTTGGGGTATCTCGGGATCACTCTCAGTGCTGACTTCTGACTCCGAGTTAAACTCAGTAGGTGCATCCGTCTTGAGCATTGGGATCACCCATTGTCGTGCTACTCCGGCTTGCTCGTAATCCATAGCTCCTATGTATTCTAGCCAGGATCTATCGCACTCCATCCGCGTGAATCCTTTTTCACTCCAATTCGTCTTTTCCTTCCTGGGTCTCGAGTCTGCCTTGATTTGTTCTATCATTCTCCCTTCTATGTCATACTCTATTGTATTTATCTCTTCCTCACTTTCATCTCCTGTAGAGCGGTAGTCCTCATATTCCTCGTCATCAGTGTCTTGCTCTTCAAATCGTTCATCATCGCCTAAGCTTTCCTCTTCAGTCTCCTTGTCGTCAGTAACTAAAACCCAATTGTATAACGAATTCAGATCATGGACTTCGGTCCATTTCCATTCTGGCTTAGTCAACAGATCACGTAGAGGCTTTAGGTTGGCAGCCAATTTGCCCTTCAGTGTGTCTGTCAGATACTCTACGATTTCCTGAAGATCTAGCTTATTGCTGGGGATATGGAACGAGACAGGTTTCCTTGGGTTGAGTGAGCTTCCTGCCATCATGCAGTGTGGCACAGTTGGCTCCTCCTTTGGCATGGTTGCAGCTTTAGCAGCCTACCGATATAGTTCTTCCTCATCTGAGAATGGTAGGTCAATGGTTGCCAAGACATGCATCCAATCCCGCTCATCCTCAGGGCAGGGAATATATTTAGTGAGTGATCCATAGGGTTTGGTCGTTTGAGTATCACCTTTCAGCATGGCTGAGATGGCCTTTAGGTCAACGGGGGTTGTTTTCCAAGTGTCCATCTCTACCCTTACTGCTTCAGTTCTGCTCCCTAGGAAGATCAAACCATTCCCCCAATCTTCAATGACTTGAGCGTTTCTCATCCAAGGTCAGCCTAGCAGTATGTCGTAGTCCACTCCCTTCATGACAATGAAGTTCACAGAAAACTGCACACCTGTAATCTTTACTGGCTAGTTCTTTAAGACTCCGAATGGCCTTACCTTCATTCCATTTGCTAACGTGACATTGAACCTGGCAGTCTCTATAGGAGGGTTTCCCCATGCCTCTAAAACTACATGGCTCAGTACACTAACACTGGCGCTTGTATCTACAATTCCTTTCCGCATCATATCTCCTAAGGCTAGAACAGGTAGGACTGCATGCATTTTAATGCCTTCCCAGAAAGCATTGATGTGCAATGACTTAGGAGTTGAGTGTAGAGTTAGACTTGGGATTTGCGTAATTGCATCATGATCTTGCTGATCAGCACCCGTAAGTCTTGTGTGTCCCTCCACCAAATCTTTTAACTCCTGCCATAAAGAAGGATTCTGCCTAAGCAGGTCTTCTACGCTTAGAGTTACTGGGGTGGAAAACAAGGTTGCAAGGAGAATGCTAGGCTCTTGTCTTCCCCTAAGGCCAGCACTCCTGGGCCATGCATTCTGTCTGCCCTGGTAAGTCCCCCTTTGGCCTTGCTGCTGAGTTGCCCCTGTGGCAAGGATACACTTTTAGTTTGTGGTTTTGTGGGTGAGACTGGTGTGCTCATGCTGGAAAAATTGTCCATTGGATCTTCTAGTATGGGTTTAGCATCCTTGAGGTGCTCCTGGGCATCCTTGACCCACTCCTTGACTTTGGCTATAGCTTCAAGTTGCCATTTGGGATGGGGATATTCCCCTACCTTGGCACTCCCTAGCTCGGCTGTCTTTGGGGCTGAGGTCTTTGCCTCTGCATCCGTGACTTTCTTTCCTGTCACTAACGTCGTGGCTTCCTTAGTTTTAATGGTTATCTTCACGTCTGTTCTCTTTTTCCTTCTCCTTCGGCTTTTCTTTCCTCTTGAGGCTGCATCAAGGTTACTTGGTCCAGGCAAGGAGATACCTGCCTACCTTGTTTGAGCTTGCATCATAACCTGTAGTGGGATAGGTGTGTCCTCACTATCAAAGGTTTCCACTCCAAACAGCCCCAGAGGTACTGACGGTGCGTTGGTAGAGCTAGCTGATGGTTTCTGCCTAGGATAATCAGGAAACAGGTGAGTGATCCCACATTCTGTGCATCGGAGATCCGCTTTGTCCTTGTTAGCCTGTTCCTTCTCTGAGCAACGTGATGAAATGTGGCCTGGATGGCCGCAGGTCCAGCATGTGATTGGATCTTGGCTTGGCCCTCCAAAGCCTCTGCCTCTTCTTCTACCTAATGCCATCACTGGAATCGGCCGATAGTCCATCAGGACTGGGTTGCCCTCCTCGTCATAGGATATGTACGGGTTGACATATGTCTCCTCTTCACTAGGCTCTTCCACATAGTGAACTCGAGCATCGCTCGGTGGGTGGATTACAAAAGGCCTTGGTGGTCTTGGTATACCTATTGGGTTCATCTTCAGCCTAGGTACGGCAGGTCTTGAGTCATTTGGTACAGGGAGTGCCAATTGGGCTCCCCTCCCAAAGAAATTGGGTGGTCTATTACCTAAGTACGGAGGATTGTACTGCTGTGCATATGGGAATCTCCTCGGCATCTTGCAATGCAATGCATCATGCCCAAATCTACCACAATTTGAGCATGGCCTAGATCTAGGATCTTGGCATTTAGCTGGGAGGTGATTGCCGCCACAGTATATACACTATACAAGCGATCGCGCAGGCTTTCTTATCAGTTCATGTAGTCGTGCAATCTCCATTCTCATCTCCGCCATCTCCTGGCCTTGGTCCATACTCTTTCCCTTTTCCTGCACAGTAGCGGTTGCTTTTTTTCCCGAAATAGTTGATCTCTCTGGATCCCTCTGATTTGCACTTTCTCGACTGGTATTCCTCATGCTTTGTTCCCTAAGCTGATCATCTACACGTATTGCCTCTTCGAAAACTCTAGCTAGCACATCTCGTTGCAAGATAGAGTTACTGGCCAAAGCCTTGTAGATCTCCTCACTCCAAATTTTGTTCATGAATACTGTAGATGTTGCCCTCTCAATAGATCGTTCATTGGCAGGGATCCTTTTGAAGAGGCTACGCACATGAGTGACGTAGTCCCTGACGTCTTCCTTCTCCCTTTGGTTGATATTCATCAACCGAATGATGAGGTTGTCAGAATACCCTACCTCTGAGAATCTCTTAATGAAGAGGCTGTTAAGGCAAGCAAAGTTTGTATGCTCTGCGTCATCGAGGCTAGAATACCAGATTCTCCCCTTATCACCTAATCACATGCCAAAATCTTGAGAGCATTGCGCAAGGTCAGTAAGACCGTTTGCTTTGCATACTTGCTCGAACTGCTCCATGAAGCTATATGGGTCACTGCTAGGCTCATACTTCGCTAGCTATTTTGCTATGATAGGGATTCTAGCCTGCCCTTTAGCCCCTTGCATGACTCCCAATCCCGAGAGTAGTGCGGTGGCTAGGGCTGTAGCACTCTGCTCAACGGACGTATTGTCCATGAGTCGCTTGGCTACAAGTTCGCTCAATGTCATGTCAGCCTTTGCTGCCCATTCCCTCTCTTCATTCGGTCCAGATTTGGCTGCCCTAGCTAGGTCTAGCACTCTTCTAGCCTCGTACATATCTACATCTTGCTGTAGCTTTCTAGCCCTTTGCTCGTGGTTGTAGGAAATTATGCCTTCTAGCGCTCTCCTGATTGCTCTTCTCTCTTCTTCGATTCCGTGGACTGGAACCTTTCCGAGTACGTGCAATTAGTCGAACGGGCAACGTTGAATTAGAGATGCTCGAAGGCGAAGGAATCAACTTTTTCAATGGCAGCCGCATAAAAAAATACTATCCTCCTTCCCACCCGTTGCATGAGCCACCTATGTTGGAAGCCCCTGTCAATGTCTGCGTGGCTACTATTACGGAAATAACAGATTAAGATGAAGAAGTAATGGCACCCGCCTACTTAAGAATCACAGTCTACGGAAAAGACCTATTCTTTTGATGCTTTGATTGACGAAGGTGCCGATTACAATATATTGACGCATGACCATTGGACACACATTGGTCAACCTAAACTGCAGCCCACCAATGCCAAACTCACCCCATTTGGGGGCAATGCTTACACGCTCTTAGGTAAGTGCAAAGTGGTCATTTCTATCAAGTCTTACTGTATACCAACTTTCTTTCACGTGTTGCCTAACACAAAAGGAAGCGGTAATATGTCACTATTAGGTCGTACTTTTAAGAAGCAGACAAATTGTAATGTGGATTATAATCTAGATCGCATCCATCTTGCTATAGGCAATGTGTGCATAGTGATGAATTTCAATAAGGGCTGTTCTGACCCTTTCAACATTGTGAAGCCACCGGTAGAAATCACTACGACCGCACTTACGCTCAAGTCTACACAGAAGGACACTAAGGTCTCACGCCAAGCTCTAGACCCTAGACCCAAACCCACCAAGAGTGCTCACAAGGCCAAGGAGTCTAAGCTTATATGGGTGCCAAAGCGGCAAATACCACCTCCGGGTAGACCACGCAAACGTGCTTCTAAATGCCAAAACAATCAGTCATCACGGCCTAAGAGGCAATTTGGATGCTATCAACATAGGCACACAACCACGCCGCAATGGATCCCCAAAGATCTCTTGCGAGCGCAAGGCTACTATGAAGGCAACCCCTGGATTTGGGTGCCTAAGAATGGCAAGTCTAAAGGCTCATCTCCAAGCAACCTCACTCCAATGAGAGAGGCTTGCAAACATAGCACCCGGGCCGTAGTTAGCAAACCACTGCCAGTTGTGACTAGTAAGGCCTAGCTAATTTATCGACCAAAGCAATTGCTAAAAGCCTCAAGCTTACCTCACTCAAAAGAGTTGAATACTTCCGTGACTGTGCACTCAGAACCCAACACAACTTCCATGCCACTAGAGCTTCCTACAGCACTTCAAAGTGCTTCGGAGTGCAAAGCCACACCCGTGACACCAGCAATGGAATCACTACTATCCAGCTCAATTGCACCATCACCACTAGCAGGTCTTAGGCCTTCCTATATGGTACAATCTTTCCTTTCCTTGGCTAAAGACCTTGCTGAAACTTCGGGAGATGACCTTGTGACCTGCATTAAGGTGTTAGACCACACTTTCACCACATTTTCTAGGAGTTATGAGCGGTTGGACCTAGGTCTTCTTGATGAACCACTTGCTTCCGATGTTCGTGCATTACCATGCACTTGGGAGGAATACGAGTTTATGACCATCAAATTCCCCAAGATTGCTGCTGAACTAATAGCAAATGAAGAAATCTCAAAGGAGCAAGCTGTTCTCAGGCGACTAATCACCTCATACCATAAGCCTCCTCGTTCTACTCCCGAACAAGAATTACATGAGCTCACATAACTTGCAAGCTCAACTTCCTCATTCTTACAGTAGTGATTCACTTTGCGGACCCAATGGGAAAAGAAAGGCTGTCGTATCATGACAAATGCTGAACAAAGGAGGGCAATCAAGACCATTGAGTACAATCCTACTTATGTGGCACCTCTTTCATTTAGATTTTTGGCCATTATCCAGAACCAACACTTAGATGACCAGGTCCTAGCCCATCCTTACATTGACCAACTCCTTACGGAAGAAGAACTGCATGTTGCAAGCCGCCTTAATACCGGAGATATTTTCACGATGTCTTGACCTATATCTCCCAAGTTTCTGTACAACCTTGTGAACTCGATCGTCACACTCAACTTGAGTACAACCTTGCATTTTATGAGTGGCTATTGGCCAGAACACCCCATCACAATCACCTTTGATATCCTCACCACTTCATTCAATCCCAGGAAGGATTTTCATCTTTCCAAGGGGGAGGAATAAGGCTAAGAAGGCATAAATAATATTTGTAAGGTTAACTCAGTGATCAAAAAATAAAAATTAAAAAAATAGTTAGCAAAAATTTTCAAGTTCTTTGTATTCCTGTTTTGCGTATTTTTCATGCTTAGCTTCATTTAGCCATGTTTTCCTTTTTCACTTGTGATTAATGAAAAGTATTTTTGCTCGGCAGGAACCCAGGATGGCTCATCAAGATCGCGCTCATAAGCTTTCCTTCACGGATGAACAAAAGAAAAAATATATGCTAAGTCTGCAAATTCAAGCTTAAGGATGGCTAAATTTCCAAGCTGTCCACAACCTATCCAGGGTCATGGAAACGGAGGAAGCAGCTAAGCAGGTCATAGAAAAGTGCAATATGACCAAGTATGTGGAGAAGGCGGAGCAAAATGTGGATCATGCAAGGTGTGTTGAGTTCTTATGAACTTTCGACTCTGCCTCCAAGAGTGCCACGATGACTGTGGGAAGGGGGGATGCTTCCAGGCAAGTCAGGGTACCCTTAAGCAAGAAACTAGTAGAAAAGGCACTGGGCCTAGAATCAAGGGCCGTAAAGATACCAAAAAGGGATGTCTTCGCCATGCTAAAAATGGACAGGGGTCAAGTGCAGTCCAACGACGGAGTCAATATCCAAGACATCCTTGATGAAAAAATCCGCATGCGTGCTAAAGTCATGCACACCCTCTTCTCCAGCCATCGATACACTGCCTATATGGGCAGAATAAATGTGCCTGTGCTCGAAAGCCTTGTGGAAAATGCACCAGAAGAGATCGACTAGAATGATTATGTAAGACACACAATCGAGAAGGCTGCCGTAGCGCTTGATCTGGGAAGCCAACCTGCTGGAGGTGAATCCCTAGCAGCAAAAGGCAGGAAGAAGGCCGCCTCCAAAGCATCATTCATTGGATATGGAGATGTACTAACTGGCCTAATTAAAGAAGCAGTAAAGGAGGCAGGAGCAACAGAGAAGGACAAGGAGAGACTGCCACCCTCACCACACAATGAAGAATCCTCTATCTCTGACGAGGAAACAGAAACTGACAAGAGTAGTGATGAAGAAGAAAAGCAAGAAGAAAAGCGCCAGCAGCAGCAAAGAGAGCAGCGCACGAAGCGCTTCCAACAGCAAAGGGAAGAAGAAAGGAGGAAGAAAGAGAAAGAAGAACTACAAAAAGCGCAAAGAGTGTCAAGAGCCCAGGAAACAGAGAGGAAAAGGAAAGAAAAAGAGGATGCACAGAGAGTGGAAGAGGAGTCTAGAAAGGCAGAAGAGGAGAGGAAAAGAAGGGCTGAGGAGGAGGAAGAAGCCTTGAGGAAGAAGGAACAAGAAGATATAGAACTTGCAACTTGCCTATCTGTGGAACAAAATCAATGACAAAGAAAGCAAACCCCGCCCCAGAAGGATGAGAACCCGGACACGAGGTTGAATGTGCCAAATCCCATCCCACCACCGGTTTTGTGCCAACTAGCCCTGCTACTTCCGTAATAACCATCCCTGCCCCAAGAACTTCGCCAAAGGTTGAAGAGAGCAATATGGTCACATGGCTGTAGTTCCTGGTGGAAAGGGAGTTAGCAAGAGAAGCTGGCATAACCACCCCAGTGTCAGGAGTGAAGAGGGCAGCCACGGCTGATGTGGAGCCAAGCCCAGAGCTTAAAATACAAAAAATAGAAGCTACTACCACCACCGCCACCATGTCCCATCCCCCACCTCCAGCAGGCCAGTACGATGAGTACGTTAAAGAGCTGCTCTCGCAGCTAGAAAAGGCCAAGGAAGGAAAGAGAACTGCCATGGAAGAGTTGGCAACAGAGCGAGAATCAAGAGCCACTCTCCAGCTGGAGAAAACTAAATAGATAGCAGAGTACCAAAAGGAGATTGCTGTGCTAAAGGAGGAAGCCAGCAATAGAGATGTAGAAGAAGAAAAAACCCTAAAGGAACATGAGGCTGCCTAGCAGGGAAGAAGAAAAATCCTAATGGATCGCCTCAACGGAGAGAGGGAGACCACTACTCACTTGCGGCACAAGAATGACCAGCTCACTGCAGTCAACCAGGAGGCACAAAACCAGCTTGAGAAGATCAAACAGGAGACTGCAGAGCTAGAAAATCTAAGAGAAGAGCAGGCGCAAAGAATGCAGGTGCAGCTGGATCAGCTCAGTGTGCAGATCGCCAATGAAGACCAGGAGTGGTCCCGCCTACACCCCGAGCTCAAAGACTAAGAGCAACGACTCATGGCTATGACCCTCCATCAGGGGGAGAGTCTGGAAGATATGGAGAAGAGAGGGAAGGAATGGGCTGACCACAACGAAAGGAGGGTATGACACCTGGCACGCCAATTGGCCAAAGCAGAAGGAGATAGATTGTTGGCTAAAAATCAGGCAGAGGCTGCCCAGCTCTCTATGATTGCCCAGCAGCACACTTTCCTCAACACGCTGCTTCACTCCACCAAAATAGATGAAAACGAGGCCAATGATCAGCTGTAGAAGAAGCTAGCCATTGTATGCAGATCCCTAACAGCAGGCCTGCATGTACTACTACAACTAGAAGGCCCGCGACAGAGCCTGGAGGAGCAAAGAAAATACCTTACACAGGTAGGCCTGACGGTGCAAGAAATTGACAAACTTGGTTTCACAGAAGAGAAGGTGCAAGAAGAAGTGCAAGCAGAAGGGGGTGAACCAGAGTTTGTGATCTAGGACCTCAAGAGGAGGACTACATCCCACCACCCTCTCCTCCACGACAAGATGAAGTGCAACCCACTGACACATCCGCTGAGAGGAAAGCAGCCCTGGCTAAGCGCAGAAGAGAAATGGTGGAGAAGGCAAGGAAGAAGCTGAACATTAGACTGTCCCAAGGCAACCTACTAATCTCCCACTGCGCCCTGAGGACCTCCCCGTTGGATTCCATGCAGAGCTAATCATCTAGGAACAGCAAGAATGTGCCCGCAACCCCTTCCACTTGAGCTTTGAGCTTCCCACTAAACTAAATAGAGTAATGCCCATTGAAGTTGTAAACGATGTAATCGCTATGGGTGCAAGGCTCAAGGACAAGTGGCTAGCGGAGCGAGAGGCCAACCCAACTGCTTGGGAAACCGAGGACTGTGAATTTTGGCATGATAAAGTCTTCCAGGTGCCTAGATCGGTGGAGGGCTACAATTGCCAACCCACCTGGAGAAGACACATTTTTTATGTCAACCTTGACACTTGGATGGCATTTTGTAACACCCTTCCTTCTGAGAGAAACGACCCCACATTCATGCCATATCCTTGAAGGGTAGGCATGGATTTTAATCCGTCCATCCACGGTAGGTTTGACTTCCCTATCATCTATAACGCCAATAGCACCTCCTATAAAGATGCCCTTGTATTTACCCTCCCTAATTTGTAGAGTTCCATAGATAGATTCCTTAGTGAGTTCACATCCTGTCCTGACCCTGCCTTCATAACAACCTATAATTATCTTAGACTAATTAGGGTCCTAATCTACCAAGAGCCTGCACCTCAAGAACGCCACCTTCCACCCCTTTACTTCGACCCCAATGCCATAGATAGCAGCGCCATGACTCGCCTCATGATGCACGCTACTCTTCTGCCATCCTTTTATATTGCACTGCTTGAGGATATGAGCGATAGTAAATTCACACAGTGCAACCACCCTTTCCTTTCCACCACCACTCTCAAGACCCGCCTCAATCTCAAGGGCTACATGCTGAGCCGTAGATTCCTTAACAAAGCCCCTCGCCCTCCACCATCCCCTACCCGCCATTCGGATGATGAGGATTAAACTCCCATCATGCCCTTGTATCACATGCATCTATGTATAACCTCTTCAAAAAAAAAAAAGCCACAAGGCAACAAAAGAAAAGGTGAACTGGAAAGAAGAGACAACAGCAAAGAATAGCAAAGCCAAGGGATGAATCTACTACTAAGCAAAGATAAGAGAGAGAAGACTTCACATGATGAGCTTGCAACTTCCCTTCGCCTTGTTGTGCACCACAGTCACTGCATCTAGGGTTCTCCCTAGCCCCTTCCCCACTTCACACTTAGGGCACATCAAGGGCAGGACTTTCAGACCTGTCACCCTAAGATTTGCACTGCACCTCCAACGACACACGAACTGGGTCCTCAAGTGTGGGACATTACCAAGGGCTTGCCAAGGTTAGACCCATCTCCCAGTTCCACTGCCACGGGCACCATGCACTACACGATGAGGCAAACACACCCCTTAGGGAGTGCACAACTTTTCTTGCAGGTTATGTTTGTGTTTCAAGAACTGGCTACTCAACTAAAGAAGATCATCCATGGCATCCTTCAATGACCAAAACTTTTTTCATGTGTCGGATTGCTGCTGTTTCAGGAGCTTTTCTGCATTGGATTGGATGGACCAACATGCTTCATGTCGCCAACCATTTGCCTGCTGATGGCTACCATGACTGAACCAAATCAAGCAAAAGGAGTACTCAGTAATAGATCTGCCATTGGCATAGATTTTGGAACCTCATCTTCCAAAGATGCATGCCTAACACCTCAAGATCTATGGATTTCTTATTGATTCCACAAGCCTGAAGATTTTCAATGCAAGGTTGAAGATCTTCAATGCAGCACTGAAGATCTTGAAATCACAGACAAAGATCTTCAAATAAAAGACAAAGATCTTCAAATCAAAGACACAGATATTCAATGCGAAGACAAAGCATATCTTTGTCAAGGCAGAGTTCGGGGGGGCTTCTCTAGGATAAATTCCTCCAACACCATCCTCCTAAGGGATTGCATATTGATCAAGCGTTTCTAATGCTCAAGGGATGACCGGCTACATATTTTTCACCAGTCAACTGGAACCCCTATCAGCCGTCGCAGAACGGAAGCCACAACTGTGTGAGAAATGCTGAGCATCTTCATGAAGCCTAAAGCACGCCGGAATCTCTCCTGGTCATTGTCATTAAACTCTGTCACTTCTCATTCACACCCTCACCTTTGAATCAGTGTCATCTACCCACCAGTTCCGCTTAGCAGCAGAGCCAACTATCCCACTACTTCCCAACGCAGTGCCATGGGACTGGCACTTGGCTAGGAGGGGGGTAATGTTTACCGTGTTTACCGCAGCACAGAGGAGTGGGAAAATGGAGCAGAGGAGCAGGAAAATGGAAAAAGGGAAATAGCAAAAAAGACGCAGGATAAAAGAAGGAAAATGCACCTTGATCGGTAATCAGACCCTGAAAAATTTAAATGTTCGGGCACGACCCCCAGAAAGTCTTGGTGTCGCCCCGAGAAAGCAAAAGAGTAAAAAGTGCACCATTAAATGTGGAAGCGCTCCCGAATCCTTGTAAAAGAGTGCCAGGCTTGCTCCTGTACAAATTGTATGCATTAGTTTTGGGAATAGGATAAATTAGAATGATGGGAAATGAGAAATGGGCTTAGGCCAATGGCCGGGCCAATGGCCGCCCATGTAAAAAAGGGGATGACCGCCCAAAGAAGGAAGGGCATGTATATAAAGTTTAAAAGTGAATGAGAAGCTCATTATTGTATGTGGCTAAATCTTCTTCTTCTTCTTCTCTTGTTTCTTGCCTTCTTGCTTGTACTTGAGAAAGGGAGTGAGGGAGTGTGAGAGGGTGAGGGAGTGAGTGTATGAGAGTGAGGGATCTGGAGAAGGACTCTCCATCTCCTCTCTCCATCTTCTTCTCTTCTCTTCTCTTCCCTTGTCTCGCACGTGGCTATGGAGGATGGAGCTCATGGGAGAGGGATTGAGGTTGCTTGAGCTTGCCACAAGGATCGTGGAGCTACCGGTGTGCAAGAGAGAGGAGGGTACTCGATCGAGCATCAAGGTAAGTTCACTACACTCATAAGGTAGGCATGGCGCGTCGGCTATGTGAGAGGTAGCCATGGCCACTCGGCTTGAAATGCTTGATCAATAAGCGGTCCGTAGGTCTCGGGGTAGAGCTTGTAGCTCCCCTTCACTAATCCCAATCATGTACTTGATGATCGGTAAATTGTAATGCCTAGCCAAGGAGTCCTTGAGCTATGGCATGATAGAATCCTAGATGTTAGGGAGAGGCATTTGAGATCAAGGACCTTGAGAGAATACCTCATCTAGTGGAAAAATTATCCCAAAGAGGATGCCACCTGGATGGATGAAAATACTCTTAACCAACAATACCCCTAGGTTTTCTCGAGATGAGAACATCTCGATTCCTCTAAGGGGGAGAGGATTTAATATTCCCCCGTGCCTCCCCCTCCCATGAGAACCCCCCCTATAAATTTTTAATTTTAAAACCAATTTTTTACTCTCCCTCTCTCTCCCCCTGCCGACTCCATGGCAGGGGAGAGAGAGAGAGAGTGAGTAAGAGGTAGAGAGGGGGGGCATGCAACCCCCCAGGTGGAGGGTGGCGGCTGTGAATAGCCGTCTTCCCTCCCCCCCCTTACCTGTCAAGAATCGCGTGGTGGGGGGACTTGCTCAAGATGCTGCGCCAAACACCCACAGAATGCATAAGGAGAAGCTCACTCAAGAGACAAGAAGAGAGATGAAGGCCAAAACATTTTCTTGCTGATTTCTTCTTCTTCTTCCACACACTTTACACTATACACAAAGTATAGATAAGATACAATATAAAGGAAAGTGGCCTACTAAGTCAAACAATGCATAACTGACTACACTAGTCGACTGACGCTATAACTATGCCAGCTGTAAATAGGTGTAACAACTTGAATATAATAAATAATGATTCAGTGGCCATGTGAGAGTCATAATGACCACCAACGTGCTGTGTAGACATGTGGACCCATCTAACCAGGTGGTCCATCATCAATGTCCGCATGTGTTGAGCTTGTCATCTCAACACTCTCCCTCAAGCTCAACTTCATCTCTGCAATTCCAAGTAAGCTTCGAAACTTTTGAAGCTTCTCTGTACCCAATGCCTTCGTGAAGATGTCAGCTATCTGATCCTGTGTGCTGACATACACCAAGTCAATCTCACCTGCTAATACCTTCTCTCTCACAAAATGGTAGTGTACCTCAATATGTTTTGTCCTCGCATGAAACACAAGATTCCTAGCCAACTATATACTGCTCATGTTGTCACAATAAATGACAACTGCACCTTCCACCTGCACATCTAAATCAGCCAATAACTTTTGCAGCCATACTACCTCACATGCTGCAATAGCAGCACCTCTATACTCAGCCTCTGTACTCGACAAAGCAACTGTAGATTGCTTTTTGCTGCTCCAAGCAACTGCTGCACTACCAAGAGAGAACATGTATCCGCTCGTAGATCTTCTATCAAACATACTACCAGCCCAATCTGCATCTGTATATCCAAACACCTGTACATTTGTACCTGCCTCATAGAAAAGTCCATAATGTAATGTGGACTTCACATATCTCAATATGCGTCTGACTGCATCCAAATGTGGCTTTCTAGGTACTTGCATAAACTGACTCACAAGACCAGCAGCGTAGCTCAAGTCTGGTCTTGTAATGGTCATGTAGATCAAACTCCCCACTATCCTCCTGAACATAGTAGGGTCTTCTATCTCATCCCCAACATCAGCACTCAACTTTACATTTTGCTCCAACGGGACTAAAAGTGGTTTGCATGCTGTCATACCATACTTGGACAATATATCCAAGCCATACTGTCTTTGGGACAGCCATATACCATCATCACATCTGATCACCTCAATGCCAAGGAAGTACCTTAGCTCACCTAAATCCTTCATCTCAAACTTCTTCTTCAAAAAATCCTTGACTTCAGCAATCCCACTATCACTATCACCTGTAATAATCAAGTCATCCACATAGATGACTATGATGACCAAACCTGCATCTCCCTTTCTCACATAAAGTGAGTGATCAACATCAGAAACATAAAAGCCAATATTGACAAGATACTCTCTGATCTTGTCAGACCATACTCCAGATCTAGAGCCACTCAATTTCACACATTGAAAAAGTTTCCTTGTCCTTGCATGATGGTTAGACAAAGAGTCTATCATATATATTATATATGCTATCCATCACAAAGAATTTAGTATTTGTTGGTCAAATGGTAGAGCAAAGATTGCAATTTTGGTTTAATGCAAAAGATTATTTTGTGGAAGAAGTTGATGATACATGGAGATTGATCACAAAAGGAATCATAGTTGGTGACCGCATGGTCACCTTAGATGTTGGAATTTCTGCTATGAATGCTACCATGTATGCTAAAGGCAAAGGAGTGGTTAAGTAGACATTGAAATATGGCACAAACATATTTGTAATGTCTCCTCCCCTCCCCCCTGACCCCGTACTAACCCCTCCATAGGAACTCCCCCCTTTAATTTTTTTTAAAAAAGATTTATCTCTCCCTCTCTCTCCCCCTACTGTGTGCATGGTGGGGAGAGAGAGAGGGAGTGAAGTTAATAATAAGGGGGCATGCAGTCCCCCAGGTGGCAGGGGACACCGCCTTACCACCTCCTCCTCCACCTTATAAAGCCCCGTGCTGCATCATCCTGCCCCCTCCCTCAACACAGAGTCGTTGGCCCCCTAGACGGATGTTGAAGCTCCCCCCCTCCATCACGACATAGCAGTACCCCCCCAACATCGCAGGGCAGGAGTGGGCTCCCTGGGCCTCTGTTAGAGTGCTCCCCCGCTCCTCATTCGATTGACAGCTGCGCCCCCCGTGGACCGTGTGAAGAGGAAGAGGAGAGGGAGAGAAGAAGAGAAGGAGAGAGAGAAGAGAAAGAGGAGAGGGAGAGAAGAAGGGAAGGAGAAGAAGAAGGAGAACAAGAGGGAGAAGAGAAGGAGAAGAGAGAGAATAGGAAGAGGAGAGGGAGAGAAGAAGAGAAGGAGAGAGAGAAGAGGAAGAGGAGAGGGAGAGAAGAAGAGAAGGAGAGGGAGAAGAAGGGAAGGAGAGAGAGAAGAGAGAAGGAGGAGTAGAAGAAGAAGAAGAAGAAGAAGAAGAGGAAGGGAGAGAAGGAGAAGGAGAGAAAAAGAAGGAGAGGGAGAGAGAAGAGAAGAAGAGAAGAAGAGGGAGAGAAGGAGGGAGATACAGGGAAGAAGAGAAGGAGAGAAAGAGGGAAGGAGAGAAAGAGGGAGAGAGAGGGAAGGAGAGAGAGAAGTAGAAGAAGAAGAAAAGAAGAGGTAGAAGGAGAGAAGAGAGAAGTAGAAGAAGAAGAAGAAGAAGAAGAAGAAGAAGAAGAAGAAGAAGAAGAGGTAGTAAGAGGAGGAGAAGAGAAGGAGAGAGAGAGAGAAGAGAAGAAGAAGAAAAGAAGAAGAAGAGGGAGAGAGAGAAGGATAAGAGAAGAAGAAGAAGAGGAGAGAGAGGGAGAGAAAGAGAGATAGGGAGAGAGAGTTCGTGAGAGGTGAAGGTTTGAGAAGCCACACTCAAACCACCCCCCCTCGGTGAAGGACCCCCATCTAACGATCTTCCCTACCCGAGCCTAGCGTCCTGAAGGCCGTTAAGGCCCAATCTACCCAAACTCCACATGGAAATGGCTCCCAAAAATAAAGTCGTGGGAAGCGTAGGTGCCAAGGCTACCATTGGTACCGATAATGTGGGAGAGGCAAGCGGAGCGACCAATGTAACGAATGCCCCTACAATCACAAATCAAACCCAAGTTCTTTAAGTTTTATAATTAATTACGTATTATTTCTCGTGGAAGAAATGAAGGGGTTAGCTACGTGCATGGAACAAGGACGAGTCTTAGGATTTTTTCTTACTCTAAGCGCTAGGTTGTATGCATGAAATGATAGAGTACATTAAAGTAACAATTAGATCATGCACATGTCGATATATGTTAACTTGCACACACAATGGGATTGCACGATAAATATTGTTAGAACAGTAGTTCTAAAAGAAATTCTGTTTAGAGATCCTTGTCTGAACTCTAGCCGATAGATGAAGATTGGATAACCTATGGCTAATTAGGTTGGAATCTCGTTAATGTACTCTTGGTGATGCGCTAGCAATATGGGTTAGCACTTGGTGACCTGTGATATTAGATAGTTACTCTAGGAATTGGGTTGATCTTCTACCCTAAATAGGTAGCCAGGATTAATGAAGGTCAAGATGAAATCACTTAGATCATTTAAAGGATCTAGAAGGAATCTGTTAAATTGTCCTTGCAAAGCCCTAGCCCAAGGGGGAGAGCGGACTTTATGGTAGTTGATTTATGCCAAGCATGTTGCTTGGAACTGTTGAAATGGTTTTAACAAAGGTTGATCTTGTTAAAGATGGATTGTTGACCCAAGTTATGCTTGTTTGTTTGAAAAGGTTGTAAAAGTGTTTTGATACATCCAAGCTAAATTCTAGTTGCGCATGCAATGGGATTGTGATGCCTTCAAGTAAGAGGTTTTGCATTCAATTGTTTGTTGATGTGGTTTTGGAGGCTAATCCAAGTTGTTTGTGATTGATGATTGCATGGCCGGGTCTGAGATGATTGATTGCCATGGAAACAAAAGGAATGTTTTCCCTAGTAAATGTGGTTGATTTCCTAAAGGGATAATTAAGGAAGGATGGAGCTAGCTACCCCCTGCGAACTGCCAAACCCTAACCAAGGGGGTTATGAATCCACACCAAGAATGTGGACCGAGCCCACCGCGAGAGGTCTCTCTGTGGAAATTACTTGGCATAGGAGGACGCTTGGGTGCTAGTGGGGGCTCTGGCCATAAATCCCAATGCCTCCGGACCCTACACAAGTGTTCTACGTGACTCGAGATGGGATCTCGAGGCCTTGATACTAGTTACAAGGCGGAATCTTGGTAGGATAAACCTTTGGGTTTTGTTGCCAGGAGACAGAAGGATTTTTCTGCGGAGGCAGAAAGGAACACTTAATTCTCATGTATGGGTGGGAGACAAACATTAATCTGAAGATAAGTTAAGGAAGAGTTTTATCTTGTTTTATCTTGTCTTAGTATATGTGCCCTAAATTACGTAAAGGAACCTGTGATTAACGGGTCAATTAAGGAAGCTGCTTTTATGTGTCAAACATAATGTGGTAGGTAATTAGATAACTAAAAAAACCCCCGAAGGAAGCGTGGTGGATGTGACCGTCGGGTCCATCCTACGGCAGGGTGGTCTCGGTTAAACGAGAGCTTTCCTCAAAGGAAATGTTAATGAGGAATATTAGGAACAGTCAAGCGATGACCTTGGAGAAAGTCGGTTAGAACCCTGGTTCATACCGTTTTAGGGGACCGGAATGGGACTATACCAATGGGTAGAGAGGTCGAGTGATGCCTCCCTCTCGTTTCCCATTCTCTTTGAACCAAGTGCGGTATGAGTCTGCTTGGGTCCAGTTGTATCTCCGCAAAGTGGAGCAGCTATCGGCCGACGCTAGAAGGTTGTTAGGAAAACTTGACTGCTAGGAACCCAAACTTCAGGTCGATCCTAGTGGGAACGGTCGGATAAGTTCCGTTGCGAGGTAGACTTGAGAGACCCTAGTTGGCAAAACCCATGTCATTCCTTGGGAATGCCGGGTGGCGTCTTCTAGATTGATCTCTCAATGGGCTGCTAAGACGTGTCCCGCAATTTGAGGGGTGGGCACATTACAATATTGGATATGCAAATTTGCAATGGATGAAATTAATGCAATCCAAAGGGTTGGTTACATAGTTGCCTACTTTTAGAGTTGTTGAATTTCATAAAGTGTATGAAGCATATTAGTTTGGAAGTAGGTAAGATAACGTTTTTCACATGATAGAAATGTGAGCAAGATATCATGCATACAAATGTTTATAAAAAGTGTGATATATTTTTGTATTTCTAGATTTACTAGACTATTCTTAGTATTTTTCTATTTATTGGTATTTATTTCTTTTTATTTTTTCCTAAAATTTAGCTATTTTATTCATAAAAAATAAAAAACCAATTTTAAGTTATAATAATTATATTCATATCTTCCTTTATATGATTTTATAGTAGTCTTTCAATGGGATTTTACTTGCTATAAAAACTAGGCCACTTACCTGTTCATTGTCTATATGCTATCACATGAACGAGATATCAAGTGGTTCCTAAGGCTACTAATACTTACCATAGATGCTCATATGCTTGAGAAGCCCTCTAGGAAGACGAACAATATGCCATGAACTATTTCTTTCGCATAAACCTCACCTCTCCCTCTCTTTTACACATCCT
The DNA here is from genome assembly GCF_053477565.2 of Lygodium microphyllum. NCBI lineage: Eukaryota > Viridiplantae > Streptophyta > Polypodiopsida > Schizaeales > Lygodiaceae > Lygodium > Lygodium microphyllum. The sequence goes on from NC_141136.1 coordinate 5,247,500, forward strand.
CCTTCTCTTACATAAGAATAGCCATTATGCAAGAGGAAAGGAAGAACAGAGATAGGTTGTTTTAATAAGTGAGGAGAGATAAGACAAAAAAATCATTTCAATTTCTTCAAATCAGCCAAAAATTTACATGAGCATGTAGAGGATAGCAAGAGGAGGCTCTATTTCTTCTTTCACACATGAGAAATGATGCAGATTTTGCGTGATATGATCATCCAAAGCCCAAAATGATGGCACTCAAGTTTCTTGATCTCTATTTCTTTGTCTTCATGGTTCTTGCATTAAAATTTTCCTAAATTAAAGCACACCTTTAGTCTTGGCCCATGTCCCATTGAAATTGGTCCACACCCCTGAGACACCCCCTCAAATTAAGGTCTCGCAACCTCAAATTCTATCCCAAATGTGTTGATTTAATGCCCAAGTGATGGTTGGAAGCTTCTCTATTATTTTTTGACTCAATTTCGCACTCTGTTGCATCTCAAACTTTAAACTACTCCATCCCTTGTGCCTTGACTTCTTTGCACCATGGACCACTTTGGAGTCTAAAATCTTCATTTTTGCTCACAAACACCTTGTAGTGTACCTTTAAATCCATCTCTTGGCATGGATGATCATATGATTAGATGTACTCAAATCAACATACCATACATCCTCATATGTCTCTTTTCCTGTAACAATACTCATCGTATGTTGCATGATAAACAAATGCTCATTTTTATCATCATTTTTTCTTGAAGATATCAAGGAGAGAATTGAGAGATGAGAGAAATAAGATCAAAGGAGAGAGAAAAGAGTGACAAGGAGAGAGAAAGACAAGAAATTTAGGAATTTAGAAGATAGAGAAGTCATAGAAGCTGTGAACAAGAAGATAAGATAAGAGACAATAAATGTATTAATATTCAAAAGGTGTGAAAATGTACATATCTCACCCCTTTTATACTTATGTAACTGTGACAAGGTATTATTAATAATTCCACACTAAAATATATATTATTTCTAGCTTCTTATAATCCATCCCTTTCCCAATAGTTTTGCCCACAAAAACAAACTTATAGAAAATACTACTCTGATGTCAGCTTTACAAAGTATGGAAATGAATAAAAGATTGAAGATATATTGACTAAAATTAAGATTTGAAGATAATCCTCAAATGTATACATGATCCCAATGTCTTCAAAAGATTTTGGAGCCTATAAGTCTTCAAGAAATAAGCTAAAAAATGAGAGGATAGAATGCTGTAAAATAGACCTTGCTGGACAAAATCTGCCATAACTTCTGGTAGAATTGTCCAAATGAAGTGTATCACATGTCAAATCATATCCTTTGAATAGTAATTTGATGCTATGTAGATGGAATATTTGTGAAAATTTGACAGAATAAAAACTGCTCTAAAATCACTGGGGATTCACTAGTAGTAATAAGGAGACGTCACCTGCGTGCAAGAAATATATGAAAATACCCCTTATCTACCCCCTATTTATGGGACCTTACCTTATAAAATGTACCTTCCTTCCCTTAAATAACCCTCTTCCCTTACACTCATGTGGTACCATATGGTAAACCCTAATGGACCCCTCGGGTCTAAAATAGACTACTGTCATGACCTTGTCTACTCCATAATTGGCTCCACTTAGTTATGCTTTATCCATCGAGGCATCCCATAGATAAGGAAACTCACGTAATATAGATTCAAGCCTCCAAGAAGCTTCTTTGAGTAGAAAACCTCTCCATCTAATCAAATATTCAATGATAGAATAAGAGTGAAGCTTCTTCTCATGATGACTTATGATCGCCTCAAGGATGTACTGAATAAGACCTTCTTCATCTATAGGTGGTAGCTCATCAAATATATCCACAAGAGTACCATAGAAGGGATTGAGATGATTAATGTGGAATGCATTATGAATCTTAGTAGAAGAAGGTAGTTCTAATCTATATGCCAAGTCTCCAATGCGCTTTAGGATCTTGTAGGGTCAATAAAACTTGTGAGCAAGCTTGTTACTAGATCCATCCTTCAAGGTAGAGTAATGAGACTTGGGCACTTTCAACAAGACTAATTCTCCTTCTTAGAACTCTAAAGGCTTCCTCTTCTCATTTGCATACATCTTCATTTGATATTTGGCCTTCCTAAGATTTATCTTACACTATTGAAGAAAGGTTTACATTCTTTCCATTTCTTCTTTTCCATGAGGATTAATAATTAAAAATGATTATGGGTAAGGGCACCTTATAACCATACATAGTCTCAAAGAGTGAAACTTCAATACTAGCATTAGTGAAGTTATTAGTTGTAAACTTAGCCAAATGCAACCAAGAATCCCAGAATCCCACATATGCTGCACATCATAACAGAAATAGCAAAGGTAAGTCTCTAACCACTTATTTACGCTTTCTATCTGGCCATTATCTTGTGGACGATAGGTTGTAGAAGGATCCAAATTAGTGCCCATGGAGTTAAATACCTCCTGCCAAAAGTTACTCCTAAACTTTGAATCCCTATCATATACAATCACTTGTGGTAATCCATGTAATCTAAAGATCTGCTCCATAAATTGTTTTGCCACCTGTGAAGCACTGAACTGTTGGTAGGAATAAAGTGGGCTACCTTAGTGAGTCTATTCACTACCACATAGATACTATTCCATCCCCTTTTGGTTGTATGTAAACTAGTAATGAAGTCCATGGTAATGTGCATTCACTTGCCCTCAAGAATAGGTAGTGGCTACAACAAATCACCTGGTTTATGGGTATTATCCTTATTTTACTCTAACAAGGCATACACTTCATAACAAAATCCTTAGCATATTTCCATAGTCAATTTCAATAGAAGCTTTTGTTAATCTTATTATAGTTTTTTAAAACTCCAAAATGTCCAACTAAAGGTAAAGAATATAACTTCTCTATAATTTTTGTGTGAAAGAAGAAGTAGAGGGAATAACAATCTTGTCATTCAACTAGATTAAGCCATTTCTAATCTGATAATGTGAGTTTTTCTCCAAGAGACCTTGCTATAATATTTGAAGAACGTAGTTGAGCTCATCATCCAAAATACAGGCTTTCTGTAATTCTTCAATGCCATCACTATGTAGCTCAATCATAGCTGAAACTTCACATGCCTACATGTGGAAAAGAGAATCAACTACCATATTGTATTTGCCCCTCATATGAGAGATGTCTAAATCATAATTTTGTCGAGTAGCCATCCACTACGACTGCTTAGGAGTGAGATTTGACTAAGTGAGGAAATAATTTAGGACCATGTGATCACTTTGAACTCTAACTTGGTTACCATAGAAGTAATGGTATCACTTCTTTATTGCATGTAAAATAGCCAACATCTCTTGGTTATAGACATTCATAGCCATTTTCTTATCTGTAAGCTTGCAACTTTCAAAGAAAATAACTCCATGCTCCTATAACAAAACAATCCCTATGCCATAGCCACAGGCATAAACTATATGGTAAACCCTTTTGAAAAATCCAGGCATACTAGAAATGGAACAAAAATAAGGAGTTTCTTTAACTGCTTGGAGCTATTATCTGTAAGTGCATCCCAAAAGAAAGCTTTCTTCTTAAGCTTGTCAGTCTCAAAGAAGCCAAAATAGCTACATAATGCTTAATGAGTTTGCAATAAAATGATGATAGAACACAATATTAGTGAGTTTGGGAATCTCCCAATTCCCATTTTTGAATACTAAAAATGTGGCACAGATAACATGACCATAAGTTTCTCAAAACCATATGACATGACTTATCATTGGAAAGCGCTTGAAAAATGGAATCTATTGAGCTATAGAACACTTGATTTGGAGTTACAGTGTTCAAGTTATGACAAATCTAAATATTTGACCACATGTCCCAAACTTATGGGAAATTCCCATATTCTCCAATATAGTGTTATAGACCAAGCGAAGTGAAGTAGTGCTAGTTGGCCAATCTCTAACACACTGTATCTTCTTAGGGTCATCATGCATTCCTTTTTCACTGACAATATAGCCCATGTACTCCACCTCAATCTACATGAAATAGCACTTTTTCTCTTTAGCAAAGAGTATGTAATGCCTCAATACATCAAAAACCTTCCTCATATATGTGATAAATGGTCCTATAGAGACTTGCTATAAATCGATATGTCATCAAAGAAGACTAGAACAAGCTAGAAGAGGAAAGGCTTAAAAATCTTATTCATTTGAATCTAGAAGGTATCTGGAGCATTAGTAAGTCCAAATGGCATCACTAGGAAATGATATAGCTCATGATAACACGGTGTCAACCCATGTGCCAAAGAAAGGCTTGGGGTAATTGACGAGGAATACATCGTGAATCTTAGTAGAAGAGGGTAGTTTGAATCTGTAGGCCAAGTATCTTATGCACTTAAGAATCTTGTATGGCCTATAGAACCTACAAGGAATCTTATTACTTGAGCCATCTTTCAAAGCACTACAACGAGAGTTGGGTATCTTCAACAATAGCAACTCTCCTTCACTGAACTCCATAGGACACCTCTTCTCATTAGCATACATCTTTACATTTTCTTGAGCTTTTTAAAAATTCACATTGCACTATTGAAGAAGGGTGTATATCTACTCTAACTCTTATTTCCTATAAGGCTTAATATTCTCACTAAGAGAAATGTGGGAAGGGGCACACTATAGCCATAAAGGCCTTGAAGGAAGAAACTCCAATACTAGCACGGGTAGAATTATTGTAGGAAAACTCTACTAAGTATAGCCAGGAATCCTATGCATGCTACACATTATGACCAAAGTGTCTAAGACAAGTCTCCAACCACAGGTTGACTCTTTCTATATAGCCATCAATCTCTGGATGGTGAGCTATGGATGGAGATAACTTAGTACCCATAAGGCTGAATATTTCTTGCAAGATCTTACTCATGAAATTAGAGTCTTTGTCATGTATAATAATATATCTTAATCCATGCAAGTTTAAGATGTGCTTACTTGTCATGAAGGAGACTAGGGAGAGGAGAGAAAGTCTTTCCAAAAAGTAACTAGAGTTTAAACCATGGATAGATTTTGTAATATCCCGTCGCCATTATGAGGACCCCCCTATTACATTCTATCGTCTCCATCAAACCCCCCTTAAAATAATTAATATTAAAAATGAAAAAAAATTAAACATTGCCCCCCTGTCAGCACCATTGGTTGGTGGAGGGAGGGGGAGTAGAACTCCGAGTCGATGAGAGTAAGGAAGGAGAAGACAAAGGTAAAGAAGGGAGGGGAGGGAGCTGAACATGTAGTTGAGGTAGGAGAAGAGAATGACAAAGATTGTAGAGATGCAGTGGGCATCGACAACGAGAGAGGGCAAGTGGACAACAACAAATTCAATGGGGGGAGGGGCACATGTGTGACACCTCCAACACCCCCCCAATAATACCTTTCTCCTCCCCTATAAAAATCCCCCCTTAAGAAAGGATGCCGATCCTCTTCCTTTTCCCCCCTTAATTATCAACATCTTTCCCTTATAAATCTTTTCTCCCCCTTCCTTTTCGCAGACGCGTTATTCTTGTTGAGATATCGAGCTCCACTCGTGATACGCCAGGGTGACCGTTGTGTATTTATGTCACCGACTTGTCAGTTGCAGATGCGGTTGGTACACCGCCCATGAATAATAGCTACATGATAGCTATCCTTATCTACTCTAGTTCGTGGCTCAGTTAGTATGCCACATTAGTCAGTTGAGTTTGGTTTGAGACCCATATATAGGGTTCTTCTATTTCTTTGTAAGAGAGTTCTTTTGGCTTACACAACTAAGAAGAGAAAAATTGTTTTCAGCCTCCACCCTTGTGTGTATTCCCCCATTGTGCAAGCAAGAAAGCTACAAGTGAGACTCCTTCCTTCTCTCCCACAATCTTGACATGGTATCAGAGCCTTGTTCGTGGTAAGGAGCTCAAGAAAGCAAGCCAAGCTCGCGGTGGTCTGGTAAGAGGAGCAGTGTTGCTTTCATTTTCTGTTTTGGGAGCAGATCTCTGCAGGTAGCACAGCCGGAAATTGCAAGAGTGCATTGTCTCAGGTTGAGACGCCCTTCGCGGTGAAGCAAGAGGGCAATATATGCTGCGGGTAAGGGCTTTAGCCCTTGGCAACCTTGTTTTTTTTATTTGAGGCCATTTCGGGGCCTGTTTTGCAGACGGAAGTTTTCTGCACGCACTCAGGAAAAGGCCCGATTTTATGCTGTGCAGCCACTGTTCTACAGGTCGGTGAATAGTTACTGTAAAAATTGCATTGTATGCTTGTGCGCAGAGACATTGGGAGTTACAGAATAATCCCTGTTGCCTGTTGATGCAAAATCGTCACTAGGAAGTGACTGTGTGGTCAAATACCACTTTCGCCAGTTTTGCAGATTTTCCCTTGTGAGGGTGAAGCTGTGGTTTTTGCAGTGACAGAATTTTTTGCAGTCTTCTGTAATGGCATCTGATTCTCTTTCATAGATTGTCACTGAAAAGCTTGACAAGAACAACTTCCAGGCATGGAAGTTTAGAATGACGAATTTCCTTATGGGAAAAGGATATTGGGAATTTGTTGCAGGAAATGAAGAAGAACCAGTTCTTCCTGATGTTCCCAATCAACAGCAAATGCAGGCATTCAAAGCATGGTATGAGAGAGCCAGGAAAGTTATGTACTGGCTGTCTATCAGCATTTCAGACTCTATGATTGTGCATATTCAGGATGCAAGTACGCCAAAGGAGGCATGGGATACTCTGTCAAAAATGTATAGTACAAATACGCAAGCGAGGAAAATGCAGCTCAAGCAAGAGTTGCATAATGTGCAAAGAGAGAATATGAGCATCAATGACTACCACATGAAGGTGAAGAAGATTGCAGATGCACTTGCTTCCATTGGGTCGCCAGTGGAAGATGATGATTTAGTTTCCGTGACCTTGAATGGTCTAGGAAAGGATTATGCACAGTTTCGGACATCCATTTCAGTTCGTGAAAGATTTCCTGATTTTGAGGAGTTGATTGCTCTTCTAATTTCTGAGGAGCAGAGAAATGGTGGTGCAACTTCTTCAGGAGGAACTTCAAAAGAAGCTGTCTTCTACTCAAATGCTGGAAGAGGTAGAGGCAGAGGTAGAGGAGGCCGATTTGGAGGCCGTGGTAGAAATTAGAATATGCAGCAAACTCAAGAAAACCAGTCCTATGGAGGAGGACGTGGTAACTCTAGAGGCAGGGGGAGCCAAAGAGGTCGTGGTGGATGGCAAAGAGGTCAAAATGCAAACAGTAATGTTGAATGCTACTACTGTGGTAAAATGGGTCATATGGCTAAAGACTGCTATAAAAAGCAGAATGACATCATGAATGGAAAACTGCAACAAGGGAATTATGCATCTTCTAGCAGACAGGGTGATGACAGAAATGAGCATTTGTTTATGGTGCAGCACATGAACAATTCTGTGACAAGTGCAGAAGAAAGCAATGATGTATGGTATGTTGACTCAGGTGCATCAAACCACATGACAGGTCATGCAGAATGGATGGAGGATGCAAGGAAAATGGAAAAACCAGGATTTGTGGAGACTGGTGATGATACTGCACATCCTATTGTGCATATTGGAAAAATTCCCTTGTCTATGCAGGATGGGAAAAAGAAATACCTGTCCGATGTATTTCATGTCCCGAATATCACCAAGAATCTGGTTTCTGTCGGTCAAATGGTTGAGCAGGGCTTGCAGGTCAGATTTAATCCTCATGGATGCTTTGTTGAGGATATGAAAAATAAAGGTCGCTTGATAGCAAAAGGAAAGAAGAAGGCCAGAATGTTTACGTTGGATGCAGACATGTCTGAATTGAGTGCAGCAATGTTTGCACATGGGACCGGTGTAGTTGCAGATATTGATATCTGGCATAAACGCATTGGTCATGTTAATGTACAGCGACTTAAATCAATGCAGGCCCAAAATATTGTTGCAGGATTGCCAAAATTCAAGGTTGCAGAAATGCATAAGGTATGTGAAGCCTGTCAGTTTGGAAAACAGGCAAGGAAACCATTTCCTAGACATGTTCAAGAGAGTGAGAAGCCATTGGAATTAATCCACTCTGATGTGTGGACTACTAAAGCTACATCTCTTGGAGGCTGTCATTATTTTGTCACTTTTATTGATGACTATAGCAGAAAAGTTTGGGTGTATTTTATGCAAAAGAAAAGTGAAGTTTTTGGGCATTTCAAAACCCTTAAAGCTATGGCTGAAAAAGAAACAGGTCTGCAAATAAAATGCCTAAGGTCAGATGGAGGGGGAGAGTACCTCTCAAATGAGTTTGCAAAGTTCTTGCAGGAGCATGGCATAAAGCAGCAATATTCATGCAGTTATATCCCACAACAAAATGGAATTGCAGAAAGAAAAAACAAGCATATTGGAGAGGTATCTCATGCCATGCTCAATGAAAAAGACTTGCCAGATTTTTATTGGGCTGAAGCAGTTGCTACAGCAGTCTACATAATGAACAGGACTCCCACTGCAGCAATACATGGAATGACTCCAGAGGAGAGGTATACTGGTAGGAAACCAGATATTTCTCATTTGAAAATTTTTGGTTGCATTGCCTATGTACATGTGCCAGATGAGTTGAGATCCAAGTTGGATCCAAAAGTTGAGAAGTGCATCTTTATTGGTTACTCTTTGCAGCAAAAAGGGTATAGATGCTATAACCCTTCTACTCGTAAGTTTACAGTGAGCAGAGATGTTGTTTTTGATGAGATGAGTAGCTGGTATAAACCAGTAAATGTGATTGATGATGTAGATGCACAAAATGGTAATGCTGCACAAAATTCACAGCAGCAGTCACAAAATATTAGTGGACCTGGAGCGTCCTCTAGTAGTGGTTCACATTCTTCACCATGGACAGGCAGATTGAGATTAGGAGAATCTTCTCAAAGTAATGCAGATAGTGGTATGCAGGTATCACGAAAAGGAAAAGAGAAGGTTGATCAGCACATGTTTGATGTGAATGCAGGTCACTCTTATGTGGATGGTGAATCCAATGGCTCAGAACAGAGCATTGATGATGAGTTGGGTATTCCTTCTATTGTTACACCTGGAGTAAGGAAGACCAGGGATGTTTTGAGAGCACCTGGGAGTGAACCTACTTTGCGCAGGTCTACGAGAGCTAGGTATCCTGTGGATAGGCTGAAATATGATGGATTTACAGCCATCCACTATGCATATATGGTTAAAGTGATACAGGAACCAGAACCCACTTCTTTTGAGGAAGCCATGGGAAAAGAAAAATGGGAGAAAGCCATGGATGAAGAAATGGATACCTTGGAAGCAAATGCTACATGGGAATTGGTACCTTTGCCTAAAGGTAAAAATGCAATTGGCTGTAAGTGGGTTTATAAGGTGAAGCACAATGCAGATGGTTCTGTGAATAGATACAAGGCAAGATTAGTAGTCAAGGGGTATGCACAAACATATGGCATTGACTATGAAGAAACATTCAGTCCGGTTGCAAGGATGGCAACCGTAAGAGCAGTCATTGCTATGGCTGCATCAAAGGGATGGTCTTCACATCAGATGGATGTAAAGAATGCCTTCTTGCATGGTGATTTGCAAGAAGAGGTCTATATGGAGCAGCCACCAGGTTATGTGCATGCTGTTCATCCTCAGTTTGTTTGCAGGTTGAAGAAAGCCTTGTATGGCTTGAAGCAAGCACCTAGAGCATGGTCTGACAAGATAGGACAGTATCTTGTCACTATTGGCTTTCAGATTTCCAAGGCAGATTTCTCACTTTATGTGAGAAAAACAGAGAAAGGTATTATGCTACTTGTCATTTATGTTGATGATTTGATTATGACAGGCGACAGTGATGAAGATATCCTTCATGTGAAAATGCTATTGAAGCAGAAGTTTGAGATGAAGGATTTGGGAGAGCTACGTTATTTCTTGGGCATTGAGGTGATTAGATCACCAAGTGGGATACAGCTCTTGCAGAGGCAGTATGGATTGGACATGCTATCCAAATATGGGATGACAGGCTGTAAGCCTATTTCAGTTCCTTTGGAGCAGAATGTGAAGCTGAGCATAGATGCAGGTGAGCTTCTAGAAGACCCTACTATGTACAGACGCATAGTAGGAAGTTTGATTTATATGACTATTACCAGGCCAGATTTGAGCTATGCTGTTGGATTGGTAAGTCAGTTTATGCAGGCTCCAAGGAAACCACATTTGGATGCGGCTAGACGCATACTCAGGTATGTGAAGTCCACATTGCAGTATGGACTATTTTATGAGATTGGGGTTCAGATACAGTTGCATGGATACACTAATGATGATTGGGCTGGTAGTATTTCTGATGAACGATCTACCAGTGGATATGTGTTCTCTTTTGGGAGTGCTGCAGTCACTTGGAGCAGCAAGAAACAGCCTACAGTTGCCTTGTCGAGCACAGAGGCTGAGTACAGGGGTGCAGCAATGGCTGCATGTGAGGTAGCTTGGTTGCATAAGCTACTTTATGATATGCATCAGTCTACAGATTGTTAGATATGATCAATGCCCCACCCTCATTAGGTACTACCAGTGATCCATGGTGCTCAAAGTTGTAAGGCCCCCATTATGAGGAGAAGCCAAGTGTGAGCCCGGACATTGGTGGAGTCTTGACTTGTATATCAGATGAGGTCTATGTGACCGGATGGCAAAAAGGTGACCATTGTGGGTCTAATCTTTGGGTTAGACAGAGTGGTTAAGCTGGTAGCAACTCGAGGCACATTGCATTGAGTTGCGTGGTAAGGGAGTTAAAAGGGGCCCCTATTGTGGGGTCCGGGGGCCGCAGAAGCGGCCCCTGGCTTGGGGGTCCCAGGGGGGCCAGTGGCCCACCTGGCGGGGGTTCGGGGGCAGCGCCCCCGGCCCGATGGTAAAGGGAATATTCCCTGACCGACTAGTGGAGGCTCATATGGTAGGTCGGTCAGCAGGCCGACCTAACAACCTTCGCGAGCTATAAAAGCTAAACCCCTTCGCAGCCATCATACACTCATCTTTCACCCAGTCAGAGTTGTTGTTCCAGCTAGCCTTAAGCTCTTCACCTATCTTCTGTCTAGATCGCCATCTAAGCTTCATTTAGTGGAAGCGCACGGGTGGACAGAGCCATCTTTGTATCAGTTGTTTGGAGTTAAAGAATTTTACTGATTCTCCTCTTATCTGTTGTGTACTCTCTATCTCTTTCTCAGATTCTGTTCGCTGCGCCGTGTAATATTTTACGTGGTATCAGAGCCTAGGGGGCTCTAGAGATCGGAGAGCGTGCAAGAGGCAAAGGCTTCAACAGCAAAGAGAAATGATGTCGACTCCGGGAAGCAATTCTAGCGCATCAGGAAGCGGTGCAGGAGGTGGTGCTGCTATACCGGCTATTCAAACACTGAGGATTCGTCCACCAACCTTCAGCGAAGGCAAGTTAGATGGTACAAACTACACCTTGTGAAAGTTCAAAATTACAACTATCCTTGATTCTTATGAGCTTCTGGAGACTGTGCTGGGGACTGACGCAGAATCACAGCCTATCCCCATCAAATCCTAGTGTGATGATTCCTCCGAATGCAGATCTTCTACGAGCTTGGAAACGAAGGAATGCAGATGCATTGTGTGCCTTAGTTACAAGCTGTTCTGACAGTGTTTTGACTCTGATTCAGCATACAACCAAAGCGTCAGAGGCTTGGAATGTACTAAGGAGTCAGTATGAAACACGAAACCAAACAAGGATTCAAAACTTGGAGAATCAACTAGCAGCGGAGAAGTTTGCTGAAGGAGAGACAGTTGAAGCATTCATCACTCGGATTAAGAATCTGCGCGACCAGATGGCTGGCGCTGGGATACAAAAGACTAGCGAAGAGCTAGCTCGGAGGTGTCTTCGGATTTGTCCACAAAAGTTTGATGGACTAGTAACTGCCCTTAATACTCAGGTGAGACCTCAAGCTTTGACTTTTGAGGAGTTTTGTGCATTATTAATGGAGGAGGAGTTGAGGCTGAAAGCCCGAGAAGGAAGCAACAATGGAGATGCTGCATTCTCTGCCAATGCAAAAGGCAAAGGTGTTTCCTCCACCAAAAATGATGGTGACAAAAAGAAAAAGGGCGGCAAGAAGAAGTTTCAAGGAGAGTGCTTCTACTGTAAGAAGAAAGGACATGCAATTGCAGATTGTCGTGTCAAGAAGGCAGATGAAAAGAATGGTACCCTTAAAACTAAAGGGAAAGAGACAGCCAATACGGCTGAAGCAGAGTTGGAATTATTCATGGCGACCATTGAGGAAGTGTGCTCCTCGGCGCAAGAAGAATCTACCACTGACTCTTGGGTGTTGGATAGTGGGGCCTCCCATCACATGACCAACAAGAAAGGTCTATACAGTTCTATGCAGCCTCTACAAGAATCCATCACTGTGACGGTTGGAAATGATGCTAAATGCCCTGCTGCGGGCACAGGTACTATTTCTTTTGTTGCTGCAAATGGTGAAGTCAAAAAGCTTTCAAATGTGTTGTATGTTCCCGAAATTAGGAGAAATCTCTTATCAGTTGCTGCCATAACTGATCTTGGTCATGAAGTGAGGTTCAAGAAGACAGGTGCAAAAATTATTGATAGTGCTGGCACAATTGTTGGCAAAGGAGAAAGAAGGAACAACCTGTATGAGCTAAGTGCTCTTACAGCCACCACTGGAGTGGGCACAAGTAAGCTTTGGCATGAAAGGTTTGGACACATCGGATTTGCAGTATTGAAGGAGATGCAAAAGCAAGGTATGGTTGCTCACCTACCTACAATAACTGAATTGAAGGAACCATGTGAAGCTTGTATGATGGGCAAGCAACAGAGAAAGGCATTTCCACAAGAAAGCAAGAATAGAGCACATGCTCCTCTAGAGTTGGTGTATGCTGACTTGTGTGGTAAGATGCCTACACAGGCCTTGGGGGGATCTTCTTATTTTATGTTGATTGTCGACGACTACAGTAGGAAGATGTGGGTGTACTTCCTTCGTGATAAGGCTCAAGCTTTTGGTAAGTTTAAAGAATGGCTAATACTTGTTGAGAATGAAACAGGGAAAAGTGTGAAGAAATTTAGAACAGATGGTGGTGGTGAGTTCAACTCAAAGGAGTTTGAAGGCTTTTGCAAGAGCAAAGGGATCAAGCGTCAATTGACGACGCCTCACACACCTCAGCAGAATGGTGTTGTGGAACGCAGGAATCGTACCATTGTGGAGATGGCAAGATGCATGCTAAAGGGCAAGGGATTGCCTAACCATTTTTGGGCTGAAGCTGTTAATACTGCAGTCTACATTCTAAATCGGAGCTACACAAAGGCTCTCAAGGGAAAAACACCTCATGAGGCTTACACTGGTAAGAAACCATCTGTTTCACATTTCAGAATTTTTGGATGTGAATGTTATGCACATGTTCCAGATGAGAAGAGAAACAAGTTACAACCAAAAAGCAGAAAATGTATCTTCTTGGGTTATAGTGATGAGCAGAAGGCTTACAAGTTATATGACCAAGAGGCAAAGAAGATCATCGCGAGCCGTGATGTGGTGTTCAAGGAGGAGCCGCATACAGTGGAGGAGGAGAAGGCAAGGTCTTCCACTTTATCATCAAGCGAAGAAGTAGTCCACTATGAACCTGTCTCGAGAGCTATCCCTATCCTTAAGAAGGAGGAAGCATCATCTTCAGATGATGAGGAAAAAGTTCACCAACCTGACATCACCCCACCGGAAAAGCCATTGCCGCGCTGGGTGAAGCAGCTCTATGACCACAATAATCCTATGCCTGCATCTGTTGAGGAGAAGGCAGATGGACCAAGGAGGTCTCAGAGAATAGAGGAGCAAAGGAGGGCTTCTGCTCACATAGTCAACATGGCCTTGATGGTTGAGATTATGAGAGAAGTAAAGGAGCCAACTGACTTAGAAGAAGCACTTGCAGATCCATCATGGAAGGCTGCTATGCAGGCGGAGTATGACAGCATAATGAAGAATGACACTTGGGAGCTAGTGGATCGGCCAGCAAAGCGGAAGATTATTGGCACCAAGTGGATCTGGAAGGTAAAGTACAAGGCTGATGGTACCTTAGAAAAGTACAAAGCTAGACTGGTTGCTCAAGGATTTTCACAAGTTGAAGGGTTTGATTTTCAAGAGTCATTTGCCCCAACTGCCAGAATGACCACTATTCGCACGGTACTTGCAGTGGTTGCCCACAAGAAGTGGCCAGTGTACCAAATGGATGTTAAGTCAGCGTTCTTAAATGGTGACCTCAAGGAGGAGGTGTACGTGGCTCAGCCACCAGGGTTTGAGGCCCCCCATTCTGAGAACAAAGTGTGTAAACTGAAGAAGGCATTGTATGGGCTGAAACAAGCCCCCAGAGCATGGTACCAGCGGATAGATAGGTTCTTTTTAAACCTAAACTTCAAAAGATGTGCCTCAGATGCTAACTTGTATGTTTACAGGGATGGTAAAAAGTCTGTAGTGATTGTCCTATATGTGGACGACCTTCTTATTACAGGTGACTATGAAGATATGATCAACCAAACTCGAAAGGCTTTGAGTTTTGAGTTTGAAATGACAGACTTGGGCTTGTTGCACTATTGTTTGGGGATTGAAGTCTGGCAAGAGCCAGGAAAGATCTTCATCTCTCAGAAGAAGTATGCATGGGAGATCTTGAAGGCATTTGGCATGACCGAGTGCAAGGAGATAGCTACACCTATGGAGGTGAATGTAAAGTTATCCGTTGAGGATACATCAGCACTAGCAGACATTGGGAGGTATAGGAGGTTGGTCGGCAGTCTAATCTACTTGTGTAACACCAGACCAGATATCAGTTTTGCTGTTGGTGTTTTGAGCAGGTTCTCAAACAAACCTCATGAGAGTCATTGGAAGGCTGGGATGCGGGTGCTCAGATACTTGAAGAAAACTCTTGACTATGGTATCACATACAGTTTCGGAACTTCTCTTGTGGGGAACTGTGACTCAGATTGGGCAGGAGACATTGATTCCAGGAAGTCAGTTTTTGGTTATTGTTTCTCTTTGGGTTCAGGAATTTTCTCTTGGATTAGTAAGAAGCAACCAACAGTGGCATTGTCTTCTACCGAAGCAGAGTACAAGGCAGCTTGTTTTGCTGCATGTGAGGCCGTATGGTTGAGAAGGATTCTATGGCATATGGGAGTGCAGGATGAAGAACCAACTGTGCTGAGATGTGACAATCAGAGTTGCATCGCCATTGCCAAAAATCCAGTGTTTCATGCACGCACCAAACATATAGAGATCCAGTATCACTATGTGCGTGATTTGATGGAGGATGGGATAGTGGAATTGGTCTACTGTCCAACAGAGGAGAATGGAGCAGATATCTTCACCAAAGCACTTACGAAGGATCTGCTTCAAGTTCATCTTCAGAGACTCGGCATTGGGCCGAGGAGATAGTTCACCTATGGGTGGACATTGAGGGGGGGTGTTAGATATGATCAATGCCCCACCCTCATTAGGTACTACCAGTGATCCATGGTGCTCAAAGTTGTAAGGCCCCCATTATGAGGAGAAGCCAAGTGTGAGCCTAGACATTGGTGGAGTCCTGACTTGTATATTAGATGAGGTCTATGTGACCGGATGGCAAAAAGGTGACCATTGTGGGTCTAATCTTTGGGTTAGACAGAGTGGTTAAGCTGGTAGCAACTCGAGGCACATTGAATTGAGTTGCGTGGTAAGGGAGTTAAAAGGGGCCCCTATTGTGGGGTCCGGGGGCCGCGGAAGCGGCCCCTGGCTGGGGGGTCCCAGGGGGGCCAGTGGCCCCCCTGGCGGGGGTCCGGGGGCAGCGCCCCCAGCCCGATGGTAAAGGGAATATTCCCTGACCGACTAGTGGAGGCTCATATGGTAGGTCGGTCAGCAGGCCGACCTAACGACCTTCGCGGGCTATAAAAGCTAAACCCCTTCGCAGCCATCATACACTCATATTTCACCCAGTCAGAGTTGTTGTTCCAGCTAGCCTTAAGCTCTTCACCTATCTTCTGTCTAGATCGCCATCTAAGCTTCATTTAGTGGAAGCGCACGGGTGGACAGAGCCATCTTTGTATCAGTTGTTTGGAGTTAAAGAATTTTACTGATTCTCCTCTTATCTGTTGTGTACTCTCTATCTCTTTCTCAGATTCTGTTCGCTGCGCCGTGTAATATTTTACACAGATGGGCCAGTTGTCATTTATTGTGACAACATGAGTAGTATACACTTGGCAAATAACCCAGTCTATCATGCTAGAACAAAGCACATTGAGGTGCATTATCACTATGTGCGAGAGAGGGTTTTACTAGGTCTTATTGATCTAGTTTATGTCAGCACAGAGGATCAGGTAGCTGACATATTCACGAAGGCATTGGGCGCAGAGAAGCTGCGCAAGTTCAGAGACCTGCTTGGTGTGCAGGAATTGGGATTGAGCTCGAGGGGGAGTGTTGAGATATCGAGCTCCACTCGTGATATGCCAGGGTGACCGTTGTGTATTTATGTCACCGACTTGTCAGTTGCAGATGCGGTTGGTACACCGCCCATGAATAATAGCTACATGATAGCTATCCTTATCTACTCTAGTTCGTGGCTCAGTTAGTATGCCACATTAGTTAGTTGAGTTTGGTTTGAGACCCATATATAGGGTTCTTCTATTTCTTTGTAAGAGAGTTCTTTTGGCTTACACAACTAAGAAGAGAAAAATTGTTTTCAGCCTCCACCCTTGTGTGTATTCCCCCATTGTGCAAGCAAGAAAGCTACAAGTGAGACTCCTTCCTTCTCTCCCACAATCTTGACAATTCTTCTCCCCCCCTTGCTGCCAATTTGTGAGAAAGAGAAGGAGAGGGAGAGATAATGAAGGAGAGAAAGAGAGAGAGAAGAGAGGGAAGGGAAATCTAGAGTGAGAGAGAGAGAGAGAGACAGAGAGAGAGACAGAGAGAGAGAGAGAGGCCCAAAGAAAATTCCTTTCCTAGGTGAAGGCTCGAGTACCCTCTCTCCCCATCGTGAGTCCCCATAACCTCTCTGTCGATGGCTTCTAGTTGACAAGGAGATTGCAGAAATCAAGACAAGGTGTAGGGAACTCCAACACCAAGGAGTCCTCCGAGAGAAGTGAAGGACGCATCCCAAGCTCCAAAATGTCCCCAAAGCATAAACTCTCCCACAAGTAACTGGAAAAGCCACGACATCAGAAGGAGGTCAGGCAAAGATGCCGCCATCAACACAAATAGATTATCAAGCATAAATACTAATTCGACACCCCAAAACTAGGTACCGCCGTGTCTAGTATTTTGAACTAAACATTTAAGCATGGACATCATTAGGAAGAAGTCACACTTTGCATCGCGCATAACTTGAAAGGTAGTTGAAAAGGTTTAACAACCATGAATTGCGGTGAATAGATTGAGTATCTATGGGTTTTTGCAGTAATTAAGCCAATTATTAGATTCAAACTTTCACAAATGCATCATAAATTGTCGGTATACATAAATATTCCGTATAGTTCAATTGCATCTTGTAGACCATTGGAGCAAATTAACTCACATTCACAATGAACTCATGCACACTTGCACTTAAATACTTAGGTCATGCCTTATGAATTGCATAAGTGCACTAGAAGGAATTTTCATGAATGGGGATCCGCATCGTATCATCAATTCAGGAAAGACTTGCATGGCATCATGGATAGTCTCAGTTGCACCTTATAATGGGGATGCATCTAAAAAGGTAGATTTAAGATGCACATGTGAAATCATGCATGATAAGCGAAGCCAAGACTCAACTAGGACTTTAGTCGCAAATAGGCCAAGTTGTCCTTACGACCATATTTTGACACAGAGTCAACATGCTCTTTGGTCTCTATCCTAATAACTAGCAATTATGGTTCCAAAACACTCTTGGGTATATCATTTTCAAAATATAATACATCTCGAAGCTAACACAAGTAAACTCGAATGGCGTATCCACAAGAAGAATGACCGTTCGCCATATTGCATTTGATGTTCGAAACTATTTAAGGATTGTAAATGGGCTTAGTTTACGCTTGACTTGTGAGAGGAATGAACACAAGTTCCTATTGTCTTGAGGGAAGGAAACCCTAGGGTAAACTTAGAACCCCAAAAAACTCTAAGACAGAAAAATGGTCACCAACTAACCAATTGAAGTCCTAGACTGGGACCTTAAGATAAGAACCAAAAGTTAGTAACTTAGGGAGGCTACCATATGAAAATATGGCATAATTGCTTACCCCTATTACATAGAAGTAAAGTCGGAAAGAGGGTATTCTCTGTCCCTTAGAGGATAATGGGAACTGACGCCCATGCAAGAAGACCGAACAAGGATAACATTAGGTGTTCAAAGATGGGAGCTCCACCTTAGCAGATGTCTTGAGCACTCGCCTTCACTGTTGTTTGTGCTTGTAAATCTAGATTCAATGTCTGTGAAAGGAATGTATGACCCAAGCTCACAAAAAAAATTTGAATAATGAATCGGGTTGAATTCATGGAGGATGCACCAAGCTACCCCTAGCTAGCTGCCAACCCTAGCCAAGGGGGTTCCAAATAAACATGACGAGAACGTGGACTGAACGTGCAATGAGAGGTCCCTCCATGGGTTAGTTTGAACATAGAGGACACTTGGATTCCAGGGGAGGCTTTGACTGTAAATTCCATGCCTCTAGGTCCTACTCAAACGATCTATGTGACTTGAGATGGATTCTCAAGGCCCTGTTACTAGTGCAAGGACGGAAACTTGGAAGATATAAGATGCATCCTCATGGATTGCGGGAAACATCCTTTTTGGACAAGAATTGTATCTTAGTTAAAATGTTGATATAAAGTTTGCTTCCAAGAAACCTGTTTGAACTGTTTTCATGTCAGTGCCATAAGTTATGTAAACGAACCTTGTTCCCTAAAAGGCTAATTAAGGAAGCTCATTTAAATGTCAGACATAAATGTGATAGGACCTAATTAGAAAACTAAAGAATGCCTATTGAGGGAAGCAAGTGGGTGGAACCCCAACGGGTCCGTCCTACGAAAGGGTGGTCCCGGAAGACTGGGAGGCTTCTCACAAGGATTCTACAATCGTACGATCTTTAGGTAATAGTAAGCTAAAACTCGATTCATGCCATTTTAGGGGACTGGAATGGTATTATGCCCTAGGGGCACAGAGGTTGAACAGTGCATCCCTCTCATTTCCCATTCCCTTTGAACTAAGTGCAGCATCGATTTGCTTCGGCTTGGGCATCTCTATTGCGTAAAGTAGAATGTCCAAGATTTGATGCTCGAATGCTATTAGGAGACCTTGGCTACTAGGAACCTAGATTTTAGGTCGATCCTAGTGGCCGCGAACATTCCGTTGAAAGGTGGACATGAGAAACCCTAGATGACAACCCTCGAAACATTCCATGGGAGTGATGGGCAATGACGCTTAGATTCATTTCTTGATGGACCACTAAAAATGTGCTTAGACAGTCGTTAGGCCGGGCATGTTACAGCTTTTGAGATCTCTTATTTTACCAAAGTACCTTCCAAAATGGCATGTGTTTTAATGATGATCTACTAATTTGTCTTCCTTGCCTCCAACTATGTCTCCACTTCTTAAAATATTCTTTAATTAAGCTACCTTCATCAATTGAATGACCATTGGTTACTACAATACTCTCCTTTAAGATTTGTACCAAATGTACTTAGGTAACATTAGTTTGTCTGTCTGAATGGGAAAAACTCGGTTAGACTATGTCCAAATGGGACCAAAGACCAAAGTTCTCATACCACTTGTCATAAAGGAGACTAGAAAGGAGAGAGAAGAGTATAGAAGAGAGAGAAAAGAGGAGAGAAAGATTGACAAGGAGAAAGAGAGACTAAATTAAGAGAAAAGAGGTGAGAGAAGCCATGAAATCTTAGAAAAGTTGAAGAGATAAATATATTATTTTGAATATTACTAAATAGTGAAAATTTTACAATTCATTTACATCGTTATACCTATGTCACTGATGTGGCATTATTTCTGTAATATATCAAACATATAAATCTCTTATTTAGGGAGAAGAGTATAGAATAGAGAGAAAAGAGAAGAGAGAAATACTAGATTGAGAGAAAAGAGGTGAGAGAAGTCATGAAAGCTTGGAGAAGTTGAAGAGATGAAGAGACTATTTGAATATTACTGAATGCTAAAATTTTACAAGTCTCTTATATATTTATACATATGTTAATGTGACGTGGTATTATTCCCTAATATCGGCTATGTTTATCAATCCTATTTGGGGTTGGGGTAGATGCAACAACAACTCCAGGGAAAATGAAGAGCTCAAGGAATTAGGAAACCCTAAGTCATAGGAAAGACCAATGCTTTTGTACTTGTTGGGAAGAAGGCTAGGTTATCTATCAATGTAAGTGACTAATAGAACTTATGTCTTGTACACTATTTGAAACCTTAACATATGCCTTAGCCAAAATAAGGGCGTGCTAAGTAAATTTTACATAGAACTACTCTTGATCCCAAGGGGAGAGCAAATATGCGATGGAAAGGTTATCGCGACTATTCCTGCAATGTTTGGAAAAGGATACCATTGTTTTTGTTGATTGATCAAACAACATCCTAAATGCTTTTGCATTAAAATGATTGTTGGGATGTGATTTGGATGATTATTCCAAGTGTTTGATGGTAAATACATGGGAGGGGTCTATGATGACAAGTTGCCATGGGAATAAAGGAATGTTTTCTTGGACAATGATATTAGGGCTGAATGCCTTGTTTGTGCTTGATTATTAACCTGATTAATTAAGGAAATGATATTTTGCATGGGTGGATCATCTCCAAGGTCACATCGCACTTCAACCCAAGAAGGGCACTACTCGATTCACGATCCGAAGGTCGAGTGGTGAAAAAGTCAACCATGGAAATGATGTTTCACTCCTAGGCCACTTGTGGGTCAGGTGGAGCTATGGACACCCCTTGCCATCCAGAACAAAGTTTGAAAAGAGAGGGGGATAGATGCACAACAGAGAGTGGATGGTATGGGATATGGAGTCTCAACCGTTTTTCATGTTCATCTTCTTCTTCTTTTTCTACATACTTCCATTCTTGCAGTCTACTACAAGTGGTATCCAAAAAGTGATAGATACCCTCAACTTAAGGACACTTTACATATGCTTCTATTTTAGATACATACAACCATATGATATGACTTAAGATATGTCATATTTATCAATACTCCCCTTGAAGCTTAGAATGAGCTTGCACACATAAGACTCCAAGTGCACTCCTAAAGTACTCAAAAATATATTTACCTAATGCTTTGGTAAAGATATCAGCAACTTGGTCATTTGTTTTCACATGGACCAAGTCAATCTCTCCATCAATGAATTTTTCTCTAATGAAGTGATAGTGTACTTCTATGTGTTTTGTCCTTGCATGGTAGCCTAGGTTCTTTGCCAACATAATGCTGCTAACATTGTCAAAATAGATAATGACTCCACCATCAATCTCTATCCCCATGTCATATAAGATCAATCTTAGCCATGTCTGCTTACATGTTGCCAATGAAAAGCCTCTATACTCTGCTTCAGTGCTTGATAGAGAAACTTTAGGTTGCTTCTTCCTGCTCCAACTTACCATGGATGAACCAAATGAGAATGCATAGCCATTAGTAGATCTTCTATCCATAGAGCTACCTACCCAATCTACATCTGAGTATCCAAACAATGTAAGCTTGATTCCTTTTTCATAAAATAAGCCATAGCCAACTGTCTTCTTCACATACCTAAGAACTCTTCTCACTACATCCAAATGTGATTTGCATGGTTTCTGCATAGACTGACTTATCAATCCAAAAACCTAACTCGTCTTGTAATGGTCAAGTAGATAAGAGTACCAACCATCTTTCTGAACATAGTGACATCCTCAACATAAGGTCCATCATCCATCAACTTAACATTTTGATCCAATGGTGTATCAACCGGTTTGTAATATTTCTGCAACAAAATATTGAAGACCCTAGATCTCGCGCAAAAGCAATTCAAAGTAATCTCCCGCAATAGAAAAACCTTGGACTAAGTGCTCCGTCCTCAAGCACTAACAAACACCAGCCCGTGTTGTGAGTAAAAGGCCATGGCTAAAATCTGTAGTCCACCGTGGGAACACCCCTTCAAGGGGGAAAAAGAGATAATGATTAAATTGCAAATTTTTTAAAAAAAATCCCTACCCTTCAATCGTTGCATGGTGGGGAGAGGGTGTATGTGTGGAGTTTGAGTGGTGGAGGGGCATGGGGAGGAGGGGCATGCACCTTGCCACTTGTGTGGCCACCCCGCACCCTTACCTCATATAAAACCCCTCCTCCCAAGCTTGAGGGGGGGATTGATCATGCTACTACCTGCCGCCCTAAGGAGCTGCCTTCTGCCTTCTGCTTGCCATTGCCATTGCCTTCATCATCACCATCATCATCATTATCATCATCATCATCATCATCATCATCATCATCATCATTATCATCATCATCATCATCGTCGTCGTCGTCGTCGTCAACCTCATCATCTTCTCCATCCCACGTCATTCCCCTGTTTCTTCCAGAAGGTTGGAAGCTTCTATTGAAGCTTCCCTAGGTCTAGTTCACCTGTGCCTCCCCGGTTTTTCTAAAATCGTGTCTTGCAAGGCATGTGTCCTACGCGGAAGAGGACATCTCAAACAGAGTGACTTCGAAACGCGTAAGTGAACCAAGGAAGAGTTGCTAAGACGAAATTTATTGCATCAATGGCTCCTAAGCAAAAGGCAAGAGGAGCACACACAGGAGCTTCCACCCAAAGTACGAGAGTGGAAAATGCCCTGGTATTAAATGCCCGGGTTCCAAAAATTAACCCCACATGGAAAGGATGCATTAAGCATGGTTTAATTCTCATAGGGAAGTTTAAATGCATTGGGAAATTTACATACTCATTCGATCTACTACTTGCACTTCCGTGATCAAGGGTAGTTGCATTTATGAACGTATGATGCATAGGTTAAAAGATGAAATTGTGCTAAGACCGCATCCTTGTTGCATCACGTAAAGGACATGGCATATAATACATAATGCACTTATGTAATAAATTCCTGGTTGTGACTCATGTATAAGATAATCGTAGACGGACACTAGATGATGTCTAAATAGTTGCATTAAAAAGGAAAAGATTCATGAACTTTAACAATGAAACATATTTTATGAACTTTGCAAATTGCATGCGATGATAGTTACATTCTAGGTTGGGTTAAGTGTTAAAGTAAGGCTTAAATCAATGATGGACTCATGGCATTCGCTCATTTATGGAGTTCTTTTATCAAAGTTTGAATTTGGGAAAGGATGCTTCTTTATTAAAATATTAAAGCTTTGAATTCGATGCATCAACGTAGGGTTTATAAGAGTTAGCTCTAAATGTCAATCATTATAGTATAGGGCAAGGAAAAGAAAGATCTCTGTAGATCCTTTTGCATAAAGGCAAAAAGTTCTATGGTCTCAAAATTGCATGGAATGATACATCTCACTCATCTTGCAGTTACTTACATCTTTTAGGGGAAAGTACTTGCAAATTTAGAAGAAAGCATTTGCATCTTTAAAGGGAAGATCATCTCGAATCGTGGGTTAGTTAGATCAACTAAGTAATTCACATATAATTGAGTAGCTTACATGAAAATCATAAAGGTACGATTAGCTAGCATATGATGTTCACCTCAATGTGCTAGTTAGGGTTAAGCTATGTTAAAATTCTACCTAGTATTGCACTTAGGATGCCGATTTAATATTTCTGATCTCAAAGGTCCTACCCACATTCTCGAAATGTTAGGACTATCTAATCACCCTTGCAAGAATGATCTAGGGTTCTCACCCTAAAGATCAATTGACCAAATACTAGCCCTCCGCAAGGAATTTAGGGACCCTAGGGCCAAAACATTTATCGGCCTAGTAGGGTTAGGGTTTTGGATTGGGTCAATAGGACTCCCAAACCCTACATCTTGATCAAAGATATTCTTGACCAAGGAATACTGTGTGATGAGAAAAATAATCCCACAAGTTAGGTGCTGACACCTATCTCGTGCAACAAGCTGCAACGTCATATGGTCTTGTGTCTAAATCACAAAATAGTATTGCCACTCCTTAGACCAAGTTTGGCAAGTTCTAATTGCAAGTTAAAACTCCTAGGAATTATATAGGTGTCATGCTTCGACACTCTTCCTTGACGACTGATTTGTCAAGCCAGGGTAGTAATGAATTACCAAGGAAGCAATTGACCAACCAAGTTAGGGCGACAAGGTTGCCTAGGATTTATTGTCTATAATTTAAGTAAACCTAAGGTAAAGACAATTTGGGTCAACAGGGTATAAACCCTAACCCAAGGAAAAAAGGGTAAACAAGAAACTCAGCTTACGAAAACCCTTGGGATCTTGCCAAGTCGCAAATGATCCATGATCGAATGCTGGAAGTATTCGAGGAGAAGGAATTACACCTTAGTAGTTGGCCGTACAAATGACCACTGGAATGCTCGTGATTGTACACTTAGGTGCACTATTTGTACTTCTTTGCTCAAAGAACGAATTCAGGAAAAACAACTAATTCTTCAAGATAAAAGCCTGGAGGGAGAGGCAGTACCAGTTACCTCCGACTGTCTGCCTGACCCTATCCAAGGGGGTTGTTAGCCGCGCCGGGTACGTGGACCGAACCCGCCACGAGAGGTCTCTCAGTGGGTGCTACTTGGATCAAGAGGACGCTTGGGTGCCAAGGGAGGCTCTTGCTGTAAATCCCTTGCCTCCGGATCCTGTGCACAAGAGGCCGACGTGACTCAAGATGGGATCTCGAGGCCCGCATACTAGTCAACGGGTGGAATTTGGAATAGCAATCCCTGAGGATTGCTGGAATAGCCTTCGGGCTGGATATTTGATGTATTCCAAAGACTGACAAATAAAGATCAAATGTTGAAAAATGAACTTGCTTGACATTGTTTTCTATGTCAAAGCTTAAGTTACGTGAAGGAACCACTGATTAATTTGGTTAATTAAGGAAGTTTTTTTTTGCTTGTCAAACTAAATGTGGTAGGTAATTAGATAACTAAAGCAACCTAAGGAAAGTGGAGACAATGATTAATTTAAAGATAAGTTAAGAAACTTGTTTGTCAATGGATCGCTTATTGTGTATTCATGTTTGTGTCGTAAATTATGCGAATGAACCCTATTTCCTAAAAGGCTTAATTAAGGAAGCCGATTTTAAATGTTGCACGTAAATGTGGTAGGACCTAATTAGATAACTAAAGAATGCCTATTTAGGAAAGTGGATGGATGAAACCCCCGACGGGTCTGTCCTACGGAAGGGTGTCCTAGAGAACTGGGAGGCTTCTCAACAAG
Organism: Lygodium microphyllum; assembly: GCF_053477565.2. Lineage (NCBI taxonomy): Eukaryota > Viridiplantae > Streptophyta > Polypodiopsida > Schizaeales > Lygodiaceae > Lygodium > Lygodium microphyllum. Next base: position 5,272,824 of record NC_141136.1, read on the forward strand.
GACTTACTATCGTTTGACCCTTGGGTATTGTTAGGTTAGAACCTGATTCATGCCGTTTTAGGGGATTGGAATGGGATTATGCCCTACGGGTAGAGAGGTTGAGTGGCGCATCTCTCTCATTTTCCATTCTCTTTGAACCAAGTGCGGCATGGGTTTGCTTTGGCTTGGGTACCTGTGCATAAAGTAGGATGTCCAAGACCCGACGTTAGGATGCTGTCAAGAGACCTTGACCACTAGGAACCCAGATTCCAGGTCGATCCCAGTGGGTTCAGTCATCACAAATGTTCCATTGCAAGGTGGGACTCAAGAAACCCTAGGTGACAAACCCCATAACATTCCAAGGGAGTGTCGGGCAGCGTCTCTTAGATTCGTCTCTCGATGGACCACTAAAAATGTGCCTAGACAACCGGCACGTTATACTTTATGCCAAAAAGAAGAAGTGTGCCTTCCTCAAATGACAGATTGAGTATCTAGGCCTCATTGTATCAGGAGGGAATCTCTGTGGATCTTGCAAGGGTTAAAGATGTACAAGAATGGTCCCCTCCAACCACTATTAAGGAAGTGCATAGCTTTCTTGGTCTAAAAGGATGGTATAGAATCTTCATTAAAGATTCCTTAGTTGCAGCACCCCTCACAGATCTACTAAAGAAGCAGGTTTCCATAGTGTGGATAGCCAGTGAACAAGCAAGCTTCGACCAACTCAAACATAGCTTAGTGGCAATGCCAACTTTGAAGCTCCCAGACTTGAGCAAGGAGTTTGAAGTTGTTACAGATGCCAACTCACTTGCACTAGGCTGTGTACTAATGCAAGAAGGTCATCCTATGGCATATTCCTCAAGGAAGTTAAAAACCCATGAGAAAAATTATGCTACCCATGACTTGGAACTGTTGGCCATCATTCATGTCCTCAAACTCTAGAGGCACTACTTGCTTGGCAGCAACATGGACCACAAGAGCCTCAAATGGATCTTCTCTTAGGCTGACTCAACATGAGGCAACTCCATTGGATCGAGGTGCTACAAGCGTATGACTTTGAGATCAGATATAGACCTAGCAAGGAAAATGTGGTCGTTGATGCCTTAAGTCGTAAAGCGTTCCTCAACTCTCTCATTATGGAGAACCTTCGACAGCCGGGTCACTAGCCACCATGGTGTCAATGCCAAGCAACCCTATCCTTGAATTGGCTAGGGAGGACTCTAAACATGACCCACAATATCAGAAAATGATAAAGGAGATCCTAGAAAAAGACCAAAGTCCCAAACTCAAAGTTAAATACCAAGAGTACTCTGTCTATGAAGGCCTAGTCTACTTCAGGATAAGACTATGTATTCCTTTGAGACAAAGACTTAAACAACAGATACTCTAGGAAGCACATGATTCCCCTTTCTTTGGTCATCTGGGATATGTCAAGACCCTCAACATGGTTAGGAAGAGCTATCATTGTGAGAGACTTAAGGGAGATGCACTCAAATATGTCATTGAATGTTTGTCTTGCCAATGCATCAAGGCAGAGCATGTTAAGATGCATGGAAAGCCACAACTCCTCAGCATACCTCAGATGAAGTGGGAATTTATCAGCATGGACTTTGTTGTTGGGTTACCTCCACTTCTAGGTGGGTACAACTCAATTATGGCTGTAGTAGATATGCTCACCAAGGTTGCACATCTCATCCCAGTAAAGAAAAATTATAAGGCTTCAGATACTGCTAGAATGTTCATTAAGGAGATATTCAGACTCCATGGTCTACCCAAAAGGATCATCAGTGATCGAGACTTCCTTTTCACTTCTCATTTCTGGAGAGGGATATTTGAAGCTATTGGGACTCAAATTTATTTTAGTGTGGCCTATCATCCTCAAACTGATGGCCAAACAGAAAGGTTCAATCAAGTGATTGAAGATATGCTTAGAGCATATTGCTGTCATGAGCCTAAGAAGTGGAACCAATATCTACCCTTGGTAGAGTTTGCCTACAATGCTTCCTTCCAGCAAAGAATTCAAATGACACATTTCCAAGCATTATATGGGCATGATTGCTATTCTCCATTAAATTTCTTAGACCCTACTTTAAGGGTAGAGGCTTCCAAGAAGATGCTAGATCCTATTAATGAAGAAGATCTTATATAGTATGTCCTTGAGGAGATCATAGGGTAGGATGAAATGAAGCTTCACTCCATATCTGTTATTAGTGAAAATGATTGCCACTTGAGGAGGCTTCTTGGAGACTTGCATTTATATTGAATGAGTTGTTTTTTTAATAGAAAATACCTAAACAACATGTCATAAGTTAAGCTTATTGGCTAAGGCATAGTCATAATTAAGTTTATTAGCTAAGGCATAGTTATAGTTAAGCCTATTTTTTTGTAGAAAATACCCAAACAACAATTCGTTTTAGATAATATTTTATTCTAACCAATCTGTAGCAAAGTTCCACTTACATAGAGTGAAAGTACTCTTTGACAGCTTTGTTTTGTGTAACGTGCTGATCTAATGACTTTCCAAGCGCTTTCTTTTAGCAGTCCATCAGAAAATGAATCTAAGCATTGTTGCCCAGCACTCCCACAGAATGTTTCGGGGTTTGTCATGTAGGGTTTCTTGAGTCTGATTTGCAACGAAACGTTCACAGTTGAACCCACTAGGATCAACTTGAAATATGGTTTCCTAGAGGCCAAGGTTTCCTGATAGTGTTCTAGTATATCGGGTCCTAGGCATCCTACTTTATGCAGAGATACCCAAACCGAAGCAAACCCATGCCACACTTGGTTCAAAGAGAATGGGAAATGAGAGGGATGCGCTGCTCAACCTCTCTCCCCGTAGGGCATAGTCCCATTCCGGTCCCCTAAAACAACATGAATCGGGGTTTTATCCTAACACTTTCTAAGGGTCAAAACCTTGTGAGTAGCCTCCTAGTTCTCTGGGACCACCCTACCATAGGACGGACCCATCAGGGGTTCTGACCACCCGCTTCCCTCAATGGGCATTCTTTACTTACCTAATTAGGTCCTATCACAATTATGTGGGACATTTAAAAATAGCTTCCTTAATTAAGCCTTTTAAGAAACAGGGTTCGTTTGCGTAACTTATGGCACTAACATAAAAACAGTTCAGACAAGTTCTTTGGAAGTAAACTTTATATTATCATCTTGACTAAATTACAAGTCTCGTCAAAAAAGGATGGATTCTGCAATCCGTGGGGATGAATATTATTTCCTCCAAGATTCCGCCCTTGCACTAGTAACAGAGCCTCGAGAATCCATCTTGAGTCATGTAGATTGTTTGAGTAGGACCCAAAAGTAGGGAATTTACAGCCAAAGCCCCCCCGGCATCCAACCGTCCTCCTACATTCAAACTAACCCATGGAGAGAGCTCTCGTGGCGATTTCGGTCCACGTTCCTGTCACGGTTATTTGGAACCCCCTTGGCTAGGGTTGGCAGCCAGCTGGGGGTAGCTTGGCCCACCCTCCTTGAATTCAACCTAACTCATTATTCAATTTTCCATTGTGAGGTTGGGTCATTCATTCCTTTCATAGAGATTGAACCTAGATTTACAAGCACAAACAAGCATTGAAGGTGAGTGCTCTCAAGACATCTGCTAAGTGGATTCCTCATCTTTGACGCTAACATCACCTTTCTTGATCATTCCTGCCTTGGCATCATTTTACATTATTTCCCGAGGGATAGAGAATACCCTCTTCTTGACCTCACTACTAGGTATTTTACACTATAGTTTCAAATGTTGGCTCCCCTAGGTCACTATCCTTTGGTCTCCCTATCTTAAGATCTTGGTCTAGGGTTTTGTTGGGTCAATTGGTAATCATCTTTCCCATCTTAGAACTCTATCTAGTTCTAAGTTCTCTCTAGGGTCTCCTCCCTTCAAGATAACAAGAACTTATATTTACTCCTCTTACAAGTCAAGCGTAAACTAAGTCTATTTACCATTTCAAAATAGTTACAAGTATCGAATGTAGCTTGGTGAATAGTCATTCTCCTTGTGGGTACTACGTTCGAGCTTCCTTGTATTAGCTTCAGGATGTTTCATATTCTCAAAATGATATACCTAAGCGTGTTTTGGATTCATCGTTGTTAGCTATTGGGTTAGAGACCAAAGAGTGTGTTGACTCCAAGTCAAAGTATGGTGGTAAGGACAATTCAATTTATTTGCGACTAAGGTCCTAGCTGGGTCAAGCTATTGGCTTTACTCATCGGCCAAGACTTCATTTACCAAACTATTCCTTTCAAATAAGCTCAACACATCACATGCGCACCTTAATCTACCTTATTAGATGCATATCCCATTATGTGGTGCAATTGAGGCTATTCCTGATGCCATGCAAGTCCCAATGCAAGTCTTCCCTAAGTTGTCGATGAGATGCGAGGTCCCTATTCATAGAAATCCCTTTCAATACATTTATTCAACTCAAAAGGCATGACCTAATTACTCAAAGGCGAGTATACATGCATTCATTGAAAATGCAATTTCATTCTCTACGATGGTCTATGGAGTACAATTGACCTATATGGAATATTTATGTACCCCAACGATCTATGATGCATATGTGGAAGTTAGATCTTATCACTTGACTTGCTTCTACTATATCCGAAGATACTCAATCTATTTTCGACAACTCATGATTATTAAACCCTTTTCGGCTACCTTTCAGAATATGCAAATTACCTAATGTGAGGCATGAATTTCTCCCTAATAATGCCTATGCTTAAATATTTAATTTTAGTTTTCTAGACATGGTAGCAATACCTGGTTTTGGAGAGTTGAGTTAGCATTTCCACTTGATAAACCATTCATGTTGATAGTGGCGTCTTTTCCTGACCCTTCTCCTGTAGTCGTGGCTTTTCCACTTACTTGGGAGAGCTTACTCTTTGGGGCTATTTTTGAGTTTGAAGTGACCTTCACTTCCTTTGAAGGACTCCTTAGTGCTGGAGTTCCCTATGCCTTGTCTTGACATTTGCAGTCTCCTTGTCAATTTGAGGTAGTCGATGGAGAGGTTATGAGGATTGCGATGGGGGAGATGGTACTCGAGCCTTTGCCCAATAAAGGAATTGTCCTTGGGCCTCCTCTCTCTCTTTCTCTTCTTCACTACCTCTCCCTCTCCTTCTCTCTCTCTCTCTCTCCCTCCCTCCCTCCCTCCCTCCCTCCCTCTCTCTCTCTCTCTCTCTCTCTCTCTCTCTCTCTCTCTCTCTCAAAGAAGAATGGCAGTTGTTGCTCAAGGATGGGGGAAAAATAAAGGAGAGAATTATTGTACCCCCACCAAGGAGGGGGGATTTATAAAGGGTAAGGTGGCCTATGCTTATCGCCAAGCGGCCTCACCAAAAGAGGGGGGTAGTGAGGGTTTGGAGGTGGCATAATGTGTGCCCCTTCCCCCCCATTGTAATCATCGTTCTCTTTGATTCTTGTACCTCACTCGGCAGCTCCACTTCTGTCATGTCCCAATGCCAGTGCCTACTGTAGCTCTTTGTTGTCATCTTATTTTTCTACGTCGACACTCAGTTTGACTCCTCTCTCCACGTCATAGTTTAACTCCCCTCCCTCCTCCAACCGACATCGTTGACAGGGAAGGGAATGCAATAATAATAATATTTTTTTTTCTAATAACAGGGGGGATTTACAATGATGGCGGTGGAAGATAAGAAAGGGAGGGGTGTCGTCATTATGGCGGTGAGGATGGCGGCCTATTACATCCGGGGGGTGTCATCATTACGGCGGTGGGGGATGGTGGCCTATTACATTTTGATATGTAGCATAACCCATTTGGGCCATCCCATGGAAAGGTATTTTAGATTTTGTTTAGTAGGGTCTATTATTATAGCAAGTTGTCTACTCACTATAGATACTCTTTCATAAAGATTTTGTAGCCCAAGATTCTTTTTGAAGACATTTGAATGCTTTACATTATGAAGACTATGTTTTGTCCTAGCACGGAACACTGGGTTCCTAGCTAGTTGTATGCTGCTCATGTTGTCACAATGAATGACAATGGACCATCTCCTTGCACATCCAAGTCACCCAATAACTTTTACAGCCATACCACCTCACATGTTGCCATAGAAATACCTCTATACTCAACCTCTGTACTCGATAAAGCATCTTCAACCTTTGTACTCGATAAAGTAACTATAGATTGCTTTTTGTTGCTCCATGTAACTGCAGTACTACTACAAAGGAAACAGATGAATCCATTGGTAGATCTTCTGTCTGACATGTTATCATCCCAATATGCATTTGTGTATCCAAACACCTGTATATCCTTACATGCCTAATAAAAAAATTCATAATGTAAATTGGGCTTCACATACCTCAATAGGCATCTAACTACATCCACATGAGGCTTTCTAGGCATCTACATAAACTGAATAACAAGGACAACAATATAGGTCAAGTATGGCCTTGTGATAGTCATATAAATTAAACTCTACTCTACTATCCTCCTGAACATGCTACGGTCTTCTATCACATCCCCAATGTCAGCACTCAACTTTACATTTCACTCCAATGGTACTGAAAGAGGCTTATATGCTATCATATCATACTTGGACTACCTTTGGGATAGCCACATACCATCATCACATCTGATCACCTCAATACCAAGAAAGTATCTCAACTCACTCAAATCTTTCATCTCAAACTTCTTCTTCAAAAAGTCATTGACTTTACCGATCCCATTTTCACTATCAATTGTAATAATGAAGTCATCCACATAGATGACTATGATGGCCAAACATGCATCTCCCTTTTTCACATAAAGCGAGTGATTAGCATCAGAAATATAAAAGCCAATATTGACAATATACTCTCTGATCTTGTCAGACCATGCTCTAGGTGCTTGCTTCATTTAATTGGCACATATATGTGGGATGCTTTAAATCCTCATAACCTCTCCTAGCTGCTCCATGTATACCTCTTCTTGAAATTCACCATGTAACAAAGCATTCTTGACATCTATTTGCTACAAACTCCAACCCTTAGCTACTGCCAAAGTAATCATGTATCTAACAATTGCCATCCTAGCAACTAGACTGAATGTCTCTTCATAATCTATGACATATGTTTGAGCATAGCCTTTTGTAACCAACCTAGCCTTATACCTGCTAATTGAACCATCTGCATTATGCTTGATTTTGTAAACCCACTTATAGCCAATATATTTCTTGCCCCCTTAGGCAAGGGTATCAAATCCCAAGTCTTATTGGCTTCTAATGCAAGTATTTCCTCATCCATTGCTCCATCCCAATGAGCATGACCAACAACATCCTCAAAACAAGTGGGCTCAACATCCTCAACTACCTTCACCATATAAGTATAATGGTGAGCTAGATAACCTTCAAAACCAAATCTTTTAACAGGGTATCTGACCTTGCTAGACATGTATACCATTGGATCACTCAGTGGAGCCTTTACAATACTATGTACTCCGAGATTCTAACTCTACTGACTCTACGTCTTCACAGTTTTGTTATTATGTCTTTTGAGAAAAGTTCCCAAATAATCAAGACCACCCTTCTGTAGGACGAATGCAATTTGCGTCCATCGCACTTTCCTTGGGTTGCTTAGTTATCTAATTACCTACCACATTATGTTGACATGCAAAGGCAGCTTCCTTAATTAATCAATTTAAACACAGGTTCCTTCATGCAACTTAGGCACTGACATTAAAAAAAAATTGTCAAGCAAGTTCATTTTTCAAATATTTGACCCTTATTTATCATAGTCTTGGAATACATCAAGTATCATGCCTGAAGGCTATCCCAGCAAATCAACATGATTGCTGCTCCAAGTTTCGCCTGTAGACTAGTACACGGGCCTCGAGATCCAATCTCGAGTCATGTCGACCTCTTGTGTGGGATCCGGAGGCAAGGAATTTATGGCCAGAGCCTCCCCTGGCACCCAAGCGTCATCCCTCTCTAAGCAGCACCCACGAAGAGACCTCTTGTGCCAGGTTCGGTCCATGTACCCGACTCAGCTAACAACCCCCTTGGATAGGGCCAAGCAGGCACTCGGAGGTAACTTAACCTGCCTCTCCCTCCAAGCTATTAACCTGAAGCATTAAGTGTGTGGCCTTGAATTAGTTCCTTAAGCAAAGAAGTTCAAACAATGTACCTAAGTGTACAATCACGTTCATTTTTGTGGTCATTCATACGACCAACTGCTAAGGTGTGATTCCTTCTTCCTGAATACGCCCAGCATTCGCTCCGGGATCATTCCCAACTTGGCGAGATTCCAAGGGCTTGGCAAGCCAGGTTGCTTTTTTGCCCTTTTCCTTTGGGTTACGGTTTATACCCTATCGACCCCAATTTTCATTACCTTAGGTCTCCTTGTACTATAGTCAAATAGATCTTGGACAACCCCGTCGTCCTTGGTTGGTCAATTTTCTTCGAGAGAGAGAGTTGTAGTAGGGCGACTACTTGACTTCTTAACAAATCTAGCTTGTAATTATATCTCGCCTCCCTTGGCCTAAGATGTAGTAGTAGCATCTTATGATTTAGTTGCAATAGCATCCGACCTTGCAGACTAGTAGTAGCATCTTATGATTTAGTTGCAATAGCATCCAACCTTGCAGACTAGTTGCACAAGATAGGTGGGAGTGCCTATCTTAAGGAATTACATCCCTTTGTTTGTCGATATTACTAGTATTCGTGTCCTAAGGCCTGGTACTCTCTCTTACTCACAACATAGAACGATCTAAGTACGAGAACGTTGGATTAACTCTACAAGCGCAATACTAAGCAACATTTTAACTTAGCTTAACCTAACTTTCATATTGAATGTAACTGTCATTTCATGCGTATTATATGCTTTTCATCAAATGAAATATAACCCCTTTTTCTTTTCATACATCTACTTATGCATGCCAGTTGCTTATGCTATGTAAATTTATAATGTTACAAAAACATAATCTTGTCTTTTCCCATGCAAGTCACTCAAATAAGAATGCAGTTGCTTATGCGAATTCTAAATAAAATATAACTCTTTTATTCCTCCCCATAGCAACTATCTATTCCTTAATTAAACATCCTTCTATGAATTAACCTATTTATGGTTGTCACAAGGGTTTTTTTAAAAATTGCATAAATGCATTGTATATAACATAATTCATTTTTTTTTCCAATGTAAATCACCCAATGCAAACCTTCGAATGCACAAGGGCATCGCAATTTATATTTAACCTATATGCGAGATGCAACTAGGACATTATTGCATAAGTGCACCTTTTAACACATGAACCATATATCCAAAAATGCAACAACCTTTCATCATGATGGTGTGGGAAATATAAGTACCTTGTGATGCGAATTAAAACTTTCCCAAACATTCCTATAATCTTTTTAAAACAAAGTGTTCTAATAATGTAATTAAGTTTTCCCTATGCAAAGTTAAACTTAATGCACCCATATCATGTGGAAATGAAAAGGGTGAATTTGATGGAACCTGAACATCTGCAGGAGGGGTGTTATCGATTCTTGTGCTTCGGGTGGGGACTTCTACATGTGCTCCTCTTACTCCCGCATGTGCTCCTCTCGTGTGGCGCTTTGGGCCCATCGCAATTAGGGCTTGGGTAGGTGGAGGGTGTGCTGAAGTTCTCTGCGAGAACTGGTAGACCTTCCTTCCTGCAAGGGAACTCCCTTCGCAAACGGGTTGTGTCCTTCTGCAGTCTGCGGGTGAAACACCCCCTAGGAAGCTTTTTTGTGGAAGCTTCTTGGAAGCTTTTTTTTACTTCTTGGTTTCTGATAGGGGGCCCTGACAGCATCGTGATGGAGACGAATGTCAAGATTGTGGGAGAGAAGGAAGGAGTCTCACTTGTAGCTTTCTTGCTTGCACAATGGGGGAATACACACAAGGGTGGAGGCTGAAAACAGTTTTCCTCTTCTTAGTTGTGTAAGCCAAAAGAACTCTTATACAAAGAAATAGAAGAACCCTATATATGGGTCTCAAACCAAACTCAACTAACTAAGGTGGCATACTAACTGAGCCACGAACTAGAGTAGATAAGGATAGCTATCATCTAGCTATTATTCATGGGCGGTGTACCAACCGCATCTGCAAAACTGACACGTCAGTGACATAAATGCACAACGGTCACCCTGGCATATCACGAGTGGAGCTCGATATCTCAACACTCCCCCTCGAGCTCAATCCCAATTCCTACACACCAAGCAGGTCTCTGAACTTGCGCAGCTTCTCTGTACCCAATGCCTTCGTAAATATGTCAGCTACCTGATCCTCTGTGCTGACATAAACTAGATCAATAAGACCTAGTAAAACCCTCTCCCGCACATAGTGATAATGCACCTCAATGTGCTTCGTTCTAGCATGATAATCTAGGTTATTTGCCAAGTGTATACTACTCATGTTGTCACAATAAATGACAACTGGCCCATCTGTAGGCTGATGCATATCATAAAGTAGCTTATGCAACCAAGCTACCTCACATGCAGCCATTGCTGCACCCCTGTACTCAGTCTCTGTGCTCGACAAGGCAAATGTAGGCAGTTTCTTGCTGCTCCAAGTGACTGCAGCACTCCCAAAAGAGAACACATATCCACTGGTAGATCGTCTATCAAAAATGCTACCAGCCCAATCAGCATCAATGTATCCATGCAACTGTATCTGAACCCCAGTCACATAAAATAGTCCATACTGCAATGTGGACTTCACATACCTGAGTATACGTCTAGCCGCATCCAAATGCAGTTTCCGTGGAGCCTGCATAAACTAACTTACCAATCCAACAACATTGCTCAAATCTGGCCTAGTAATAGTCATATAAATCAAGCTTCCTACTATGCGTCTGTACATAGTAGGATCTTCCAAAAGCTCACCTGCATCTGCGCTCAGCTTCACATTCTACTCCAAAGGAACTGAAATAGGCTTACAGCCTGTCATCCCATATTTGGACAGCATGTCGAATCCATACTGCCTCTGCAAGAGCTGTATCCCACTTGGTGATCTAATCACCTCAATGCCCAAGAAATAACGCAGCTCTCCCAAATCCTTCATCTCAAACTTTTGCTTCAATAGCATTTTCACATGAAGGATATCTTCATCACTGTCACCTGTCATAATCAAATCATCAACATAAATGACAAGTAGCATAATATCTTTCTCTGTTTTTCTCAATAAAGTGAGAAATCTTCCTTGGAAATCTGAAAGCCAATAGTGACAAGATACTGTCCTATTTTGTCAGACCATGCTCTAGGTGCTTGCTTCAAGCCATACAAGGCTTTCTTCAACCTGCAAACAAACTCAGGATGAACAGCATGCACATAACCTCGTGGCTGCTCCATATAGACCTCTTCTTGCAAATCACCATGCAAGAAGGCATTCTTTACATCCATCTGATGTAAAGACCATCCCTTTGATGCAGCCATAGCAATGACTGCTCTTACGATTGCCATCCTTGCAACCGGACTGAATGTTTCTTCATAATCAATGCCATATGTTTGTGCATACCCCTTGACTACTAATCTTGCCTTGTATCTGTTCACAGAACCATCTGCATTGTGCTTCACCTTATAAACCCACTTACAACCAATTGCATTCTTACCTTTAGGCAAAGGTACCAATTTCCATGTAGCATTTGCTTCCAAGGCATCCATTTCTTCATCCATGGCTTTCTCCCATTTTTCTTTTCCCATGGCTTACTCAAAAGAAGTGGGTTATGGTTCATGTATCACTTTGACCATATAGGCATAGTGAATGGCTGTAAATCCATCATATTTCAGTCTATCCACAGGATACCTAGCTCTGGTAGACCTGCGCAAAGTAGGTTCACTCCTAGGTGCTCTCAAAACATCCCTAGTCTTTGTTACTCCAGGTGTAACAATAGAAGGAATACCCAACTCATCATCAATGCTCTGTTCTGAGCCACTGGATTCACCATCCACATAAGAATGACCTGCATTCACATCAAACATGGGCTGATCTACCTTCTCTTTTCCTTTTCGTGATGCCTGAATATCACTATCTGCATTGCTTTGAAAAGATTCTCCTAATCTCAATCTGCCTGTCCATGGCAAAGAATGTGAACCACTACTAGAGGACGCTCCAGGTCCACTAATATTTGGTGACTGCTGTTGTGAATTCTGTGCAGCATTACCGTTTTGTGCATCTATATCATCAATCACATTTACTGGTTTATACCAGCTACTCATCTCATCAAAAACAACATCTCTGCTCACTGTAAACTTACGAGTAGAAGGGTTATAACATCTATACCCTTTCTACTGCAGAGAGTAACCAATAAAGATGCACTTCTCAGCTTTTGGATCCAGCTTGGATCTCAACTCATCTGGCACATGAACATAGGCAATGCAACCAAAAATCTTCAAATGAGAAATATCTGGTTTTCTACCAGTATACCTCTCCTCTGGAGTCATCCCATGTATTGCTGCAGTGGGAGTCCTGTTCATTATGTAGACTGTTGTAGCAACTGCTTCAGCCCAATAAAAATCTGGCAGGTCTTTTTCATTGAGCATGGCATGAGATACCTCTCCAATATGCCTATTTTTCCTTTTTGCAATTCCATTTTTTTGTGGGGTATGACTGCATGAATATTGCTGCTTTATGCCATGCTCCTACAGGAACCTTGCAAACTCATTTGAGAGGTACTCTCCCCCTCCATCTGACCTTAGGCATTTTATTTGCAGGCCTGTTTCTTTTTCAACCATAGCTTTAAGAGTTTTGAAATGCCCAAAAACTTCACTTTTCTTTTTCATAAAATACACCCAAACTTTTCTGCTATAGTCATCAATAAAAGTGACAAAATAATGACAACCTCCAAGAGATGCAGCTTTAGTAGTCCACACATCAGAGTGGATTAATTCCAATGGCTTCTTACTCTCTTGAACATGTCTAGGAAATGGTTTCCTTGCTTGTTTTCCAAACTGACAGGCTTCACATACCTTATGCATTTCTGCAACCTTGAATTTTGGCAATCCTGCAACAATATTTTGGGCCTACATTGATTTAAGTTGCTGTACATTAACATGACCAATGCGTTTATGCCAGATATCAATATCTGCAACTACAACGGTCCCATGTGCAAACATTGCTGCACTCAATTCAGGTATGTCTGCATCCAATGTAAACATTCTGCCCTTCTTCTTTCCTTTTGCTATCAAGCGACCTTTATTTTTCATATCCTCAACAAAGCATCCATGGGAATTAAATCTGACATGCAAGCCCTGCTCAACCATTTGACCAATAGAAACCAGGTTCTTGGTGATATTCGGAACATGAAATACATCCGATAGGTATTTCTTTTTCCCATCCTGCATAGACAAAGGAATATTTCCAATCTGCACAATAGGATGTGCAGTATCATCACCAGTCTCCACAAATCCTGGTTTTTCCATTTTCCTTGCATCCTGCATCCATTCTGCATGACCTGTCATGTGGTTTGATTGTTGAGATATCGAGCTCCACTCGTGATACGCTAGGGTGACCGTTGTATATTTATGTCACCGACTTGTCAGTTGCAGATGCGGTTGGTACACCGCCCCTGAATAATCGCTACATGATAGCTATCCTTATCTACTCTAGTTCGTGGCTCAGTTAGTATGCCACCTTAGTTAGTTGAGTTTGGTTTGAGACCCATATTTAGAGTTGTTCTATCTCTTTGTACTTGAGTTCTTTTTGGCTTACACAACTAAGAAGAGGAAAACTGTTTTCAGTCTCCACCCTTGTGTGTATTCCCCCATTGTGCAAGAAAGAAAGCTTCAAGTGAGACTCCTTCCCTCTCTCCCACAATCTTGACATGGTATCAGAGCCTTGTTCGTGGTAAGGAGCTCAAGAAAGCAAGCCAAGCTCGCGGTGGTCTGGTAAGAGGAGTAGTGTTGCTTTCATTTTCTGTTTTGGGAGCAGATCTCTGCAGGTAGCACAGTCGAAAATTGCAGGAGTGCATTGTCTCAGGTTGAGACGCCCTTCGCGGTGAAGCAAGAGGGTAGTATATGTTGCGGGATATGGCTTTAGCTTTCAGCGACCTTGTTTTTTTGATTTGAGGCCATTTCGGGGCCTGTTTTGGAGGCAGAAGTTTTCTGCACGCACTCAGGAAAAGGCCTAGTTTTATGCTGTGCAGCCACTGTTCTACAGGTCGGTGAATAGTTACTGTAAAAATTGCATTGTATGCTTGTGCGCAGAGACATTGGGAGTTACAGAATCATCCCTGTTGCCTGTTGATGCAAAATCGTCACTAGGAAGTGACTGTGTGGTCAAATACCACTTTCGCCAGTTTTGCAGATTTTCCCTTGTGAGGGTGAAGCTGTGGTTTTTGCAGTGACAGAATTTTTTGCAGTCTTCTGTAATGGCATCTGATTCTCTTTCACAGATTGTCACTGAAAAGCTTGACAAGAACAACTTCCAAGCATGGAAGTTTAGAATGACAAATTTCCTTATGGGAAAAGGATATTGGGAATTTGTTGCAGGAAATGAAGAAGAACCAGTTCTTCCTGATGTTCCCAATCAACAGCAAATGCAGGCATTTAAAGCATGGCATGAGAGAGCCAGGAAAGTTATGTATTGGCTGTCTATCAGCATTTCAGACTCTATGATTGTGCATATTCAGGATGCAAGTACGCCAAAGGAGGCATGGGATACTTTGTCAAAAATGTATAGCACAAATACGCAAGCCAGGAAAATGCAGCTCAAGCAAGAGTTGCACAATGGTGCAAAGAGAAAATATGAGCATCAACGACTACCACATGAAGGTGAAGAAGATTGCAGATGCACTTGCTTCCATTGGGTCACCAGTGGAAGATGATGATTTAGTTTCTGTGACCTTGAATGGTCTAGGAAAGGATTATGCACAGTTTCCGACATCCGTTTCAGTTCGTGAAAGATTTCCTGATTTTGAGGAGTTGATTGCTCTTCTAATTTCTGAGGAACGGAGAAATGGCGGTGCATCTTCTTCAGGAGGAACTTCAAAAGAAGCTGTCTTCTACTCAAATGCTGGAAGAGGTAGAGGCAGAGGTAGAGGAGGCCGATTTGGAGGCCGTGATAGAAATCAGAATATGCAGCAAACTCAAGAAAACCAGTCCTATGGAGGAGGATGTGGTAACTCTAGAGGTAGGGGGAGCCAAAGAGGTCGTGGTGGATGGCAAAGAGGTCAAAATGCAAACAGTAATGTTGAATGCTACTACTGTGGTAGAATGGGTCATATGGCTAAAGACTGCTATAAAAAGCAGAATGACATCATGAATGGAAAACTACAACAAGGGAATTATGCATCTTCTAGCAGACAGGGTGATGACAGAAATGAGCATTTGTTCATGGTGCAGCACATGAACAATTCTGTGACAAGTGCAAAAGAAAGCAATGATGTATGGTATGTTGACTCAGGTGCATCAAACCACGTGACAGGTCATGCAGAATGGATGGAGGATGCAAGGAAAATAGAAAAACCAGGATTTGTGGAGACTGGTGATGATACTGCACATCCTATTGTGCAGATTGGAAAAATTCCCTTGTCTATGCAGGATGGGAAAAAGAAATACCTGTCCGATGTATTTCATGTCCCGAATATCACCAAGAATATGGTTTTTGTTGGTCAAATGGTTGAGCAGGGCTTGCAGGTCAGATTTAATCCTCATGGATGCTTTGTTGAGGATATGAAAAATAAAGGTCACTTGATAGCAAAAGGAAAGAAGAAGGGCAGAATGTTTACGTTGGATGCAGACATGTCTGAATTGAGTGCAGCAATGTTTGCACATGGGACCGGTGTAGTTGCAGATATTGATATCTGGCATAAACGCATTGGTCATGTTAATGTACAGCGACTTAAATCAATGCAGGCCCAAAATATTGTTGCAGGATTGCCAAAATTCAAGGTTGCAGAAATGCATAAGGTATGTGAAGCCTGTTAGTTTGGAAAACAGGCAAGGAAACCATTTCCTAGACATGTTCAAGAGAGTGAGAAGCCATTGGAATTAATCCACTCTGATGTGTGGACTACTAAAGCTGCATCTCTTGGAGGCTGTCATTATTTTGTCACTTTTATTGATGACTATAGCAGAAAAGTTTGGGTGTATTTTATGAAAAAGAAAAGTGAAGTTTTTGGGCATTTCAAAACCCTTAAAGCTATGGCTGAAAAAGAAACAGGTCTGCAAATAAAATGCCGAAGGTCAGATGGAGGGGGAGAGTACCTCTCAAATGAGTTTGCAAAGTTCTTGCAGGAGCATGGCATAAAGCAGCAATATTCATGCAGTTATACCCCACAACAAAATGGAATTGCAAAAAGGAAAAACAGGCATATTGGAGAGGTATCTCGTGCCATGCTCAATGAAAAAGACTTGCCAGATTTTTATTGGGCTGAAGCAGTTGCTACAGCAGTCTACATAATGAACAGGACTCCCACTGCAGCAATACATGGAATGACTCCAGAGGAGAGGTATACTGGTAGGAAACCAGATATTTCTCATTTGAAAATTTTTGGTTGCATTGCCTATGTACATGTGCCAGATGAGTTGAGATCCAAGTTGGATCCAAAAGCTGAGAAGTGCATCTTTATTGGTTACTCTCTGCAGCAAAAAGGGTATAGATGCTATAACCCTTCTACTCGTAAGTTTACAGTGAGTAGAGATGTTGTTTTTGATGAGATGAGTAGCTGGTATAAACCAGTAAATGTGATTGATGATGTAGATGCACAAAATGGTAATGCTGCACAGAATTCACACCAGCAGTCACAAAATATTAGTGGACCTGGAGCGTCCTCTAGCAGTGGTTCACATTCTTCGCCATGGACAGGCAGATTGAGATCAGGAGAATCTTCTCAAAGTAATGCAGATAGTGGTATGCAGGTATCACGAAAAGGAAAAGAGAAGGTTGATCAGTCCATGTTTGATGTGAATGCAGGTCACTCTTATGTGGATGGTGAATCCAATGGCTCAGAACAGAGCATTGATGATGAGTTGGGTATTCCTTCTATTGTTACACCTGGAGTAAGGAAGACCAGGGATGTTTTGAGAGCACCTGGGAGTGAACCCACTTTGCGCAGGTCTACCAGAGTTAGATATCCTGTGGATAGGCTGAAATATGAGCCATTCACTATGCATATATGGTTAAAGTGATACAGGAACCAGAACCCACTTCTTTTGAGGAAGCCATGGGAAAAGAAAAATGGGAGAAAGCCATGGATGAAGAAATGGATGCCTTGGAAGCAAATGCTACATGGGAATTGGTACCTTTGCCTAAAGGTAAGAATTCAATTGACTGTAAGTGGGTTTATAAGGTGAAGCACAATGCAGATGGTTCTGTGAACAGATACAAGGCAAGATTAGTAGTCAAGGGGTATGCACAAACATATGGCATTGACTATGAAGAAACATTCAGTCCGTTTGTAAGGATGGCAACCGTAAGAGCAGTCATTGCTATGGCTGCATCAAAGGGATGGTCTTTACATCAGATGGATGTAAAGAATGCCTTCTTGCATGGTGATTTGCAAGAAGAGGTCTATATGGAGCAGCCACCAGGTTATGTGCATGATGTTCATCCTCAGTTTGTTTGCAGGTTGAAGAAAGCCTTGTATGGCTTGAAGCAAGCACCTAGAGCATGGTCTGACAAGATAGGACAGTATCTTGTCACTATTGGCTTTCAGATTTCCAAGGCAGATTTCTCACTTTATGTGAGAAAAACAGAGAAAGGTATTATGCTACTTGTCATTTATGTTGATGATTTGATTATGACAGGTGACAGTGATGAAGATATCCTTCATGTGAAAATGCTATTAAAGCAGAAGTTTGAGATGAAGGATTTGGGAGAGCTGTGTTATTTCTTGGGCATTGAGGTGATTAGATCACCAAGTGGGATACAGCTCTTGCAGAGGTAGTATGGATTGGACATGCTGTCCAAATATGGGATGACAGGCTGTAAGCCTATTTCAGTTCCTTTGGAGCAGAATGTGAAGCTGAGCACAGATGCAGGTGAGCTTCTAGAAGACCCTACTATGTACAGACGCATAGTAGGAAGTTTAATTTATATGACTATTATCAGGCCAGATTTGAGCTATGCTGTTGGATTGGTAAGTCGGTTTATGCAGGCTCCAAGGAAACCACATTTGGATGCGGCTAGACGCATACTCAGGTATGTGAAGTCCACATTGCAGTATGGACTATTTTATGAGACTGGGGTTCAGATACAGTTGCATGGATACACTGATGCTGATTGGGCTGGTAGTATTTCTGATAGACGATCTACCAGTGGATATGTGTTCTCTTTTGGGAGTGCTACAGTCACTTGGAGCAGCAAGAAACAGCCTACAGTTGCCTTGTCGAGCACAGAGGCTGAGTACAGGGGTGCAGCAATGGCTGCATGTGAGGTAGCTTGGTTGCATAAGCTACTTTATGATATGCATCAGTCTACAGATGGGCCAGTTGTCATTTATTGTGATAACATGAGTAGTATACACTTGGCAAATAACCCAGTCTATCATGCTAGAACAAAGCACATTGAGGTGCATTATCACTATGTGCGAGAGAGGGTTTTCTAGGTCTTATTGATCTAGTTTATGTCAGCACAGAGGATCAGGTAGCTGACATATTCACGAAGGCATTGGGCGCAGAGAAGCTGCGCAAGTTCAGAGACATGCTTGGTGTGCAGGAATTGGGATTGAGCTCGAGGGGGAGTGTTGAGATATCAAGCTCCACTCGTGATACGCCAGGGTGACCGTTGTATATTTATGTCACCGACTTGTCAGTTGCAGATGCGGTTGGTACACCGCCCTTGAATAATAGCTACATCATAGCTATCCTTATCTACTCTAGTTCGTGGCTCAGTTAGTATGCCACCTTAGTTAGTTGAGTTTGGTTTGAGACCCATATTTAGGGTTCTTCTATCTCTTTGTACTTGAGTTCTTTTTGGCTTACACAACTAAGAAGAGGAAAACTGTTTTCAGCCTCCACCCTTGTGTGTATTCCCCCATTGTGCAAGCAAGAAAGCTTCAAGTGAGACTCCTTCCTTCTCTCCCACAATCTTGACATTGATGCACTTGAGTCAACATACCACACATCGTTACTTTCTTTTGCACTTGTCACAGAATTGGTCATGTGCTGCACCATAAACAAATGCTCATTTCTGTCATCACCTTGTCTACTAGAAGATGCATAATTCCCTTGTTGCAGTTTTCCATTCATGATGTCATTCTGCTTTTCATAGCAGTCTTTAGCCATATGACCCATTTTACCACAGTAGTAGCATTCAACATTGCTGTTTGCATTTTGGCCTCTTTGCCATCCACCACGACCTCTTTGGCTCCCCCTGCCTCTAGAGTTACCACGTCCTCCTCCATAGGACTGGTTTTCTTGAGTTTGCTGCATATTCTGATTTCTACCATGGCCTCCAGATCGGCCTCCTCTACCTCTGTCTCTACCTCTTCCAGCATTTGAGTAGAAGACAGCTTCTTTTGAAGTTTCTCCTGAAGAAGATGCACCACCATTTCTCTGCTCCTCAGAAATTAGAAGAGCAATCAACTCCTCAAAATCAAGAAATCTTTTACAGATGGAAATGGATGTTCGGAACTGTGCATAATCCTTTCCTAGACCATTCAAGGTCACGGAAACTAAATCATCATCTTCCACTGGCGACCCAATGGAAGCAAGTGCATCCGCAATCTTCTTCACCTTCATGTGGTAGTCATTGATGCTCATATTTTCTCTTTGCACATTATGCAACTCTTGCTTGAGCTGCATTTTCCTGGCTTGTGTATTTGTGCTATACATTTTTTACAAAGTATCCCATGCCTCCCTCCTTTGGCGTACTTGCATCCTGAATATGCACAATCATAGAGTCTGAAATACTGATAGAGAGCCATTACATAAATTTCCTGGCTCTCTCATGCCATGCTTTAAATGCCTGCATTTGCTATTGATTGGGAACATCAGGAAGAACTGGTTCTTCTTCATTTCCTGCAACAAATTCCCAATATTCTTTTCCCATAAGGAAATTCGTCATTCTAAACTTCCATGCTTGGAAGTTGTTCTTGTCAAGCTTTTCAGTGACAATCTGTGAGAGAGAATCAGACGCCATTACAGAACACTGCAAAAAATTCTATCTCTACAAAGAACACAGCTTCAGCCTCACAAGGACAAATCTACAAAACTGACGAAAGTAGTATTTGACCACACAGTCACTTCCTAGTGACGATTTTGCATCAACAAGCAACAAGGATGATTCTGTAACTCCCAATGTCTCTGCACACAGGCATACGATGCAATTTCTACAGTAACTTTTCACCGACTTGTAGAACAGTGGCTGCACAGCATAAAACTGGGCCTTTTCTTGAGTGCGTGTAGAAAACTTCCGCCTCCAAACCAGACCCCGAAATGGCCTCAAATCAAAAAAACAGGGTCACCGAGGGCTAAAGCCCATGCCCGTAGCATATACTGCCCTCTTGCTTCACCGCGAAGGGTGTCTCAACCTGAGACAATGCACTCTTGCAATTTCTGGCTGTGCTACCTGCAGAGATCTGCTCCCAAAACATAAAATGAAAGCAACACTATTCCTCTTACCAGAACACCACGAGCTTGGCTTGCTTTCTTGAGCTCCTTACCACGAACAAGGCTCTGATACCATGTCAAGATTGTGGGAGAGAAGGAAGGAGTGTCACTTGTAGCTTTCTTGCTTGCACAATGGGGGAATATACACAAGGGTGGAGGCTGAAAACAGTTTTCCTCTTCTTAGTTGTGTAAGCCAAAAGAACTCTTATACAAAGAAATAGAAGAACCCTATATATGGGTCTCAAACCAAACTCAACTAACTAAGGTGGCATACTAACTGAGCCACGAACTGGAGTAGATAAGGATAGCTGTCATCTAGCTATTATTCATAGGCGGTGTACCAACCGCATCTGCAACTGACACGTCGGTGACATAAATGCACAACGATCACCATGGCATATCACGAGTGGAGCTCGATATCTCAACAACGAAGACGATGATGAAGGGGCTAGTGGCATCTTGGCAGCCGGGGGGGACGTGTAGGCGACACCAGGGGGTGGCGTTTTTGAAGACCACAAGGGGGGGCTCTCCCCTTAAATAGTGGGGAGGGGAGGTGGTTCATGAGGGGGGAGACGGCCGTTTAATGGTCACCACCCCTCCACCCGGGGGGGTGCATGCCCCCCCTCTCCCACTCTACTCCCTCTCTCTCTCTCTCCCCGCCATGCTGTCGGCAGGGCGAGAAAGAGAGAGAGGTAAAAAAAATTAAACAAGAAAAAGAGGGGGGGTTCTCATGGGGGAGGCACGAGAGAGATATTACATCCTCTCCCCCTTAGAGGAATCGAGATGTCCTCATCTCGAGAAGACCTGGGGGTATTGTTGATTGAGAGTATTTTCATCCATCCAGCTGGCATCCTCTTCAGGATAATCTTTCCACCGGATAAGGTATTCTCTCAAGGTCCTTGATCTCAAATGCCTCTCCCTAACATCTAGGATTCTATCAGGCCGTAGCTCAAGGACTCCTTAGCTAGGCATTACAATTTGCTGATCATCAAGTACATGATTCAGATTAGGTAGATACTTTTTCAATAGGCTAATGTGGAATACATTATGAATCTTTAGAGTTGTGGGCAGCTGTAGTCTGTAAGCATTAGGCCCTAGGCTATGGATGATCTTATAAGTTCCACAATACCTCGAACTTAACTTCTTATACTCTCCCAAGGACAGTGAACTCTTTTTAGGGCATACAAGGATGAAGACCATATCACCTTCGACGAAGGATCTGTCATGTCGTTTTGAGTCAGCGTAGGCCTTCTATCTATCCTTGGCAGCTTGAATGTCTTGTCTTATTGATTTGATTTGATCATCCATGTCTTCCAGCATCTGCCTTGAAGCTTCTATCCTCAAAGTTGGATCCGAGAAGTTCAAGGGGGTACGACAATCATGCCCATACAATGCTTGAAAAGGGGTCATCTAAATACTCTAATGGTAAGAAGCATTTTAAGCAAACTCAACCAATGGTAAGTATTGAATCCACTTTTTGGGTTTGCGACAGCAGTATGCCCTAAGCATATCTTCAATGACTTGATTGACTCGTTCTGTTTGACCATCAGTTTGGGGATGGTAAGTTGTGCTGAAACAGAGTTGAGTTCCAATAGCCTCAAAGATAGCCCTCCAGAAGTGTGATGTAAAAAGTGAGTCACGATTCTAATGATTCTTCTGGGTAACCCATGAAGTTTTAATATTTCCTTGATGAATAATCTTACGATGTCTGAGGCTTTATAGTTTGTCTTGACAGGGATGAGATGTGTGACCTTGGTGAGCATATCTACTACAACCATAATAGAGTTATATCCTCCCTGAACTTAGGGTAAACCAACAATAAATTCCATACTAATGAACTCCCATTTCATTTGTGGAATGTCAAGGGGTTGCAATTTCCTAGGCATTTTAACATGTTCTACCTTAATGCCTTGACAAGACAAACCTTCCGTGACATATTTGAGTACGTCTCCCTTGAGCCTTTCCCAAATATAGCTCTTCCTGGCTGTGTTAAGGGTCTTGGCATAACCAAGATGTCCTGAGAAAGGGGAGTCATGGGCTTCCCAAAGTATCTTCTACTTGAGAGTTTGGCTTGCAAGGATATATAATATTGTCCTAAAGTAGACAAGTCCACTACTGATGGAAAATTCTTGATACTTCGTCTTTAGCTTCGGGTCTTGATCCTTGATGGGGATCTCCCTTAGCATTTTCTGATTTTTCTAGCTCAAGAATTGGGTTTTTTGGCATTGATACCTTTCTGGCTAGAGACCTTGCTGTTGATGGATCTTGCAAAATGAGAGAATTTAGAAATGCCTTGCAACTGAGTGCATCAGCAACTACATTCTCTTTTCCTCGCCTATATTTGATTTCAAAATCATATTCTTCTAGCACTTCGATCCATCGACGTTGCCTCATATTGAGCTCATTCTGAGTGAAAATCCATTTAAGACTCTTGTGGTCTGTTACTAAGGAAAATTTGTTACCTAGCAAGTAATGTCTCCAAAGTTTGAGAGCATGGATGACAGCCAACAGTTCCAGGTCGTGGGTAGCATAATTCCTTTCATGGCTCTTCAATTTTCTTGAAGAATATGCTACGGGATGACCTTCTTGCATAAGTACACATCCTAAAGCAAGTGTGCTAGCATCAGTTACCACTTCAAACTCCTTAATAAGATCAGGAAGTTTCAGGATGGGTGTTGATACTAAGCTTTGCTTTAGTTTGTCAAAGCTGGTCTGTCCAGCAGGTGACCATACAATTGCTACTTGCTTCTTTAGTAGATCAGTCAAAGGTGCTGCAATCATAGCATAATCATTTATGAAAATTCTGTACCACCCTGTCAACCCAAGAAAACTACGTATTTCTTTGACAGAAGTTGGTGTTGACCATTCCAAAACATCTCTGACCTTAGCTGGATCTACTGAAATTCCTTCTACTGATACAATGAATCCCAGATATTCAATCTGTCGCTTGAAAAATGTGCACTTCTTCTTCTTGGCATAAAGCTTGTGTGCTCTCATTGTTTCAAGAACAATGCGGAGCTGGGGTTCATGATCCTTTTCATGTTTTGAGTAGACTAGGGTATTGTCAAAAAAGATGAGTATGAAGTCATCAAGATAGGGTCTAAAGATATCCTGCATTAACTTGTTGAAGGTAGCAGGAGCATTCGTCATCCTGAATGACATCACTAGGAATTCGAAGTGTCCATACCTTGTACTGAATGCAGTCTTGAGGATATCTTCTTCTTTGATCCTTATTTGATAATATCCAGATCTAAGATCTATCTTTGAGAAGATCTTCGCCCCTTGAAGATGGTCAAGTAATTCGTCTATTCTTGGAATGGGATATTTATTTTTGATAGTTGCTTCATTCAACCTCTGTAGTCAATGCATAGGCAAAGGGTTCCATCTTTCTTCTTTTGGAACAACACTGGAGCTCCCCATGGCTAGGATGGATGTAGCCTTGATCTAATAGTTGCTTGAGTTTCTCTTTCAGTTCGATAGCTTCCGGGATGGACATCTTATATGGCCTCTTTGCGATTGGTGCAGCTCTTGGCACAAGTTTGATTTCGTGGTCGACTTCCCTTTGGGGAGGAAGTTCCGTCAGATCTTCAGGGAATACGTCTGCCTACTCCTTTAACCATGAGGGTTCTTCTCCAGATCCCTGGTTCTGATCTAGCTTATTCAATTTAATCAGATAAACAGGTAGACCCTTTTGAACACTTTTATTATCCGTGTTGCTTTTGCCAACTGTATTTTTGGCTTACCAGTCTCACCTTGAGTCATAACTAGTTCCCCTTCAGAGTTGCGGAAGGAGACTTGGCCCTTCCCACAATGGATGTGGGCATCATTGGGTGTTAGCCAATCTATTCCGAGTAAAAATTCGTGGACACCTAG
The DNA here is from genome assembly GCF_053477565.2 of Lygodium microphyllum. Classification (NCBI taxonomy): domain Eukaryota; kingdom Viridiplantae; phylum Streptophyta; class Polypodiopsida; order Schizaeales; family Lygodiaceae; genus Lygodium; species Lygodium microphyllum. The sequence goes on from NC_141136.1 coordinate 5,297,193, forward strand.
GTTCATTACCCTGAATCTCATAGAAGTTGGCTTCCCACCCAGTAGGAATTTCACCTTAGCAATTTGCCTAGTACAAGTGACCTCACGACCATTTGCTAATTCCACAAGTAAAGTAGGTGCATCTATTGAGGCTATCCCTAATCTTTTTGCATAGGTTGGTGAAATAAAGGAATGTGTATTGCCACAGTTAATCAAGGTTTTGAAGCTTTTACCTTGATATTCTGATGGAGTTTGAATCACCGAGAATTGGCAATTTGGACCCTTCTTGTGAAGAGTGGTGTGAACCATTTCCCTCTCAATGTTAGCATCCATGGATGGATCTTCTTCATTGTCCAGCTCCTTGTTGGAAACACTGGAGGTTCTTCCTCTAGCCATAACGGTGGTTCTTTGGCCATGAATGGCTCTATTTTGACCTTGGAATTGCCCCTGGCGATGCCCTCTACCAAGCTTGGGACACTCCCTCTTGAAGTGTCCGGGCTCGTTGCAATGGAAGCAACGTGGATTGCGATCATTGCTTTGTGTTGGAACAAAGTTGTTGATAGCATTGGCCCTAGCTTTCTTTCTTTAGCCCTGATTCTGACCATGTTCTCTCTTAATCTATGCCTTAGACATGCTCTTATTCTGATCTTTGTAAGGCCAAATCCTGTTGTTCCTCGGTTTGGTCTGCACCTCCTGTATTATTGGAGCAACTCGAATGAGTGCATCTTGTAAGTCTATTGGGTGCATTGATTCCAATCGAGTGTTTATGGGTGGATTCAACTTCGAATAATATACTTCAAGGGATAATCCTAGCTACTTCAGGTCATAGAATTCATTCATCTTTTGTGTGCAGTAGGCAGGTGGCAGATACCTCCCTCACAGAGCTTCCTTAACTTATCCCAAGTGACTGTCCCCTCCGAGATTGCTTGGTCTCTGCACCACTGTTTCCACCAAAGTCTCGCTTCACCTGTAAGCTTAAGTTTGGCGAGCATGGCTTGGTTAGTAGATGTAGTTACTGCTGCCTCAAAATAGTCCTCCATGGACTCAATCCAGATCTCGGTGTCGGCTTGAACAATCCTTCCCTTGCCATCAAACTCGGGTGGCTTAATTTGTTTGAGAAGGAATTTCTTCTCTTGCAGTTGGACTTAGTGTAGGAGTTGGATTTGGAACCTGCGCTTGGGGTTGCATTTGAACAATAAGATTCTTTATGTTAACATCTTATCATACATTCCCATATTATGTTAATATGGCTAGGACAGCTTTTTAGCTAAGTGATTTAATCACTTAACACCTCAATTAACATTTATGATCAAGATAGACAATTGTAAAAAGTCTTATTTATTCATGAAGGCATATCCCTTTGAGTGCATTTATTTTGGACAAGTAGGACTGGCTGATTGATACTTCAGTTTGGGGAAAATAGGATTGTGTTACAATCGGCTACAGGGATGGAATAATAATATGGAGTGGTGTCATGGATTTTCAAGAAATGGTAAATCATAGGAAGCTTGGGGCATCCCTTCCTTTGATACCCGTTCTTCTCATAGCGCCCTAACACTTTGATTCTGTCAGCAGAGATCACCTGGGTCACTTCTTCATAGACATACTTGTTCTGCTTGACTTGCCAACCGCTAACATGCAAAGTTGTGTTTACACGAGCTTCGACAAAGATGAACAGCTTCACGATCTTTAAATCCTCCATCCACTTGATTCTCTTCAAGTTGGTCTAAAGGTACGCGAGTCGGTGGGCTCCTATGTAGTATATTCATGAGTCTCCCATCCATCTCTACTCCGCGTATAGGGGCAAAGGATTATAGATGCCATCCAGAATATTCATCATGCCAAGCCTCTAATGATAATTCGAAGCAAGCATTACAGTCATGAACATGACCTGGAACACCAAGAACTTGCTCCATGCTTCATGACTTGGCAACCCAGCATCCATAAGTGAGTAAAGAAATGTTTTCAATAGAAAGCACTGCTCTGTTCTACTCATCCTCCCATGTTTACCCCCTTATTTCCTTTATTTTCCTCCATTAAGTTCCCTTATAATCTTTAGATCTCGTTGATTCGCTCTGATACCAACTATAACGTGTCCACTTGTCCACTTGTGGGGCATGTCTTAGCAGCCCATTGGGAGGGGAGTCTAGAAAGCGCCACCTGGCACTCGCAAGGAATGTCACAGGGTTTGTGATCTAGGTCTTCGCGAGTCTATCCCGAAGCGGAAGTATCCGGTCGTTCCCACTTAGGACCAACCTGAAGTCAGGGTTTCTTTCTTATCAGCCAAGACCCTAAGAAGTAGCTAGTGTCGAGCTCCAAATGAACCATTTTGCGTAGGAACAATAGAGTCAAAGTGGATTTATGCTGCACTTGGTTCATGAAGAATGGAAAATGAGAGGGATGCGAAGCTCAACCTCTGTGCCCATAAGGCATAGTCCCATTCCGCTCCCCTAAAACAGCATAAATCGAGATTCTAACTCTACTGACTCTAGATCTTCACAATTTTGTTATTACGTCTTGTGAGAAAAGTTCCCAGCTAACTGGAACTACCCTTCCATAGGACGGACCCAAGTCGCGTCCACTGCACTTTCCTCAGGTTGCTTAATTATCTATATACCTACCACATTATGTTGACATGCAAAGGTAGCTTCCTTAATTAATCAATTTAAACACAGGTTCCTTCGTGCAACTTAGGCACTGACATAAAAAAAACAATGTCAAGAAAGTTCCTTTTTCAAATATTTGACCCTTATTTATCATAGTCTTGGAATACATCAAGTATCATGCCTGAAAGCTATCTCGGCACAATCAACAGGATTGCTGCTCCAAGTTTCGCCCGTAGACTAGTACACGGGCCTCAAGATCCCATCTCGAGTCACGTCAGCCTCTTGTGTGGGATCCGGAGGTAAGGAATTTACAGCCAGAGCCTCCCTTGGCACCCAAGTGTCCTCCCACTCCAAGCAGCACCCACAAAGAGACCTCTCATGGCGGGTTCAGTCCATATACCCGGGCGCGGCTAACAACCTCCTTGGATAGGGCCAGGCAGGTAGTCGGAGGTAACTAAACCTGCCTCTCCCTCTAGGCTATTAACTTGAAGCATTAAATGTGTGGCCTTGAATAAGTTCCTTGAGCAAAGAAGTTCAAACAATGTACCTAAGTGTACAATCACGTTCGTTTTTGTGGTCGTTCGTATGACCAACTGCTAAGGTGTGATTCCTTCTTCCCAAATATGCCCAGCATTCGCTCCTGGATCATTCCCAACTTGCTGAGATTCCAAGGGCTTGGCAAGCCAGGTTGCTTGTTTGCCCTTTTCCTTTGGGTTAGGGTTTATACCCTACCGACCCCAATTTTCATTACCTTAGGTCTCCTTGTACTATAGTCAAATAGATCTTGGACAGCCCCGTCATCCTTGGTTGGTCAATTTTCTTCTTGGCAATTCACAATTTCCCTAAGTTTGACAAATCGGTCTCCAAGAGAGAGAGTTGTAGTAGGGTGACTACTCGACTTCTTAACGAATCTAGCTTGTAATTAGATCTCGCCTCCCTTGGCCGAAGATGTAGTAGTAGCATCTTATGATTTAGTTGCAATAGCATCAGACCTTGCAGACTAGTTGCACAAGATAGGTGGCAATGCCTATCTTAAGGAATTACATCCCTTTTTTTGTCGATATTACTAGTATTCGTGTCCTAAGGCTTGGTACCCTCTCTTACTCGCAACATAGAACGATCTAAGTACGAGAACACTGGATTAACTCTACAAGCGCAATACTAAGCAACATTTTAACTTAACTTAACCTATCTTTCATATTGAATGTAACTGTCATTTCATACGTATTATATGCTTTTCATCAAATGAAATATAACCCCTTTTTCTTTTCATACATCTAATTATGCATGCAAGTTGCTTATGCTACGTAAATGTATAATGTTATAAAAACATAATCTTGTCTTTTCCCATGCAAGTCACACGAATAAGAATGCAGTTGCTTATGCGAATTCTAAATAAAATATAACTCTTTTATTCCTCCCCATAGCAACTATCTATTCCTTAATTAAACATCCTTCTATGAATTAACCTATTTATGATCGTCACAAGGGGTTTTTTTAAATATTGCACAAATGCATTGTATATAACATAATTCATTTTTTTTCCAACGTAAATCACCCAATTCAAACCTTCCAATGCACAAGGGCATCGCAATTTATATTTAACCTATATGCGAGATGCAACTAGGACATTATTGCATAAGTGCACCTTTTAACACATAAACCATATATTCAAAAATGCAACAACCTTTCATCATGATGGTGCGGGAAATATAAGTACCTTGTGATGCGATTTAAAAATTTCTCGAACATTCCTATGATCTTTTTAAAACAAAGCATTCTAATAATGCAATTAAGTTTTCCCTATGCAAATTTAAACTTACTGCACCCATATCATGCGGAAATGAAAAGGGTGAATTTGATGGAACCTGAACATCTGCAGGAGGGGTGTTATCAATTCTTGCGCTTTGGGTGGTGACTCCTACATGTGCTCCTCTTACTTCGGTGTGTGCTCCTCTCGTGTGGCGCTTTGGGGCCATCGCAATCGGGGCTTGGGTAGGTGGAGGGTGTGCTGAAGTTGTCTGCGAACTGGTAGACCTTCCTTCCTGCAAGGGAACTCCCTTGGCAAACGGGTTGTGTCCTTCCACAGTCTTCGGGTGAAACACCCCGTAGGAAGCTTTTTTGTGGAAGCTTCTAGGAAGCTTTTTTTTCTTCTTGGTTTTTGACAGGGGGCCCTGACAGCATCGTAATGGAGATGAATATGATTATGATGGGAGGCGGCATCCTGGCAGCCTGGGGGGTGGCGCTGCGTGCCAGGCAGAAGGGGGGGTGGTGGCAGCAAGGGGTGGCATTTTTGAAGACCACAAGGGGGGGGGGGAGGGGACTCTCCCCTTAAATAGTGGGGAGGTGGTGGTTCATGAGGGGGGAGACAACCGCCACCCCTCCACCTGGGGGGATGCATGCCCCCCCTCTCCCACTCTACTCCCTCTCTCTCTCTCTCCCCGCCATGCTGTCGGCAGGGGGAGAGAGAGAGAGAGGTAAAAAAAAATTTTAAAAATTTAAGCAAGAAAAAGGAATGGGTTCTCATGGGGGAGGTACGGGAGAGATATTACAAAAGGAGTCGGGTTTCATACATGGCAGACCTGCATCAAACTCATCCTGATGAAAAAGGGCCTCTAGGCCATTACCACCATAAAAGAAAAGAATCCTCGTGATGCAGACCTTGTTGTCACTTGGCAAAATAATGATGATAAGGCTCAGGTCATTATCAAACTGGAGCTAGACGACAACTATATCCACCATGTGGATAACTGTGAGACTTCATAGGATACATGGAAGAGGCTTGACATCTTGTATGGTGCACAATCTAAATCATCAAAGTATGGTCTCTTGATTGAGATTTTCACGCTTGAAATGAAGTCCAGCACATCACTTGCCACACATCTAAATTACATGGAAGGACTTCTAACCCAACTTGTAGGTATCAACATGAAAATGGAAGAAGATGTTTGCATCAATGTTCTACTTAAGAGTTTGCCTCCTGAATATAATAATGTATCAACAAGTTTAATCAACATGCCAAACCTTGAACTTGTTGATATCCACGCTTCAATGTTAGAGGAGGAAAAGAAGCTAAAAACTAAGGAAGAACCAAGCACCTATAGAGATGAACATGCATTATAAGTTGGCATTATGTATAAAGGCAAGAAGGATCAGCTCTTTTGTGACTTCTGTAAAAGGACCGAACACACCATGAAATTCTGCCACACCAGAAAGAGGTCCCAAAATGCCTATCTAGTTGCAGTCAAGGAAGGAAAAGAAAACGGAGCAAAGGAAGAAGAAGAAGAAGAAGAAGACCACTAGCAAACCTCATCAATCCTTCTATTCAGATAGACTTTTTTAGCTTTATATTTCCTATCCCTAATGCCTTAGACATAAACTTGTAAACTCCTTAGTTGGCCATGTACTACAGCCTCTGTACACTTTGTGAGGCCCCTGCTATAGCCTTTGAATGTCCATCATGTTTGTGGTACTCACACGTAGCCTTTTGTGTAACAACCTCTGGAGTTTTGCCATGTTTATGGTGTGCCCACACTTTGTAGGTGTTGCTTTCACTAAAGCCTCTACACACTTTGTACTTCTGGTTGTGATTGAGGAGGGGTGTTGAGATATTTGCAATCACACCTACTTTAGTCCCTTTGTAAGGAGCAATGAGGGCTCAGAACCAAAATCCCATATGCACAGTAGAAGAAAGTACCACCACTCAATTCCTATAAAACATTGTACTTGCACTCTTTTTCTAATGCAATGATAGTACTCTTTTCTTTCCAGTAAAGTGTCTTGTCACTGTCAATACACAAGATTGTGTTTATGAGTCCAAGTCTTAATCTTGGAACCTAATTCACTTGTGCGACAATTTGTCTTTGTCAAGGTCAATGTCTTCATGAGTTTCTTCTTCCTCTTTCAACCTCCATAGCTTCCACATTTGCCATGCTCTAGATCCCATGTATTTTAACATGTAAGTCATGCATCTCTTCAAACCATTCAATGTGACTAGTCATATGATTAGATGCACCTGCATTGACATATCATACATCATCATGTGTCCCCTTTTCTATAATAGCATTCATCATATGCTACATAATAAATAGATGCTCATTTTTATCTTCATTTTGTCATGAAGAGGATACATAGTTTTCATACTGTAGTTTACCACTGTAGATATCATCTACTTAGCATAACAATGGGCTACAATATAACATATTTTACAATAATAATGGCAAATAGTAGCATAATTTCTAGAACCTCTATTCTACCATCCACCTCTTCCTCTAGAGTGGCCCCTGTCTCTAAAGTTTCCAGGCCTCCTAAAGCATACATTTCACTAAATTGGTGGTTTAACATGTTTTGTTGTAATATATCCCCTCTATGGCCCTATAAGACCCCCCTTTTAAATTGAATGAAAATTTTTTTAACACCCCCTGTCACGGCCGCTAGCTGGCGGAGGGAGGAGGAGCCATAATATTAGTTGAAGTAGGTGAAGAAGATAATGAGGATGGCGGAGTTGCAGTGGCCGTCAACACAGAGAGAAGGCGAGATGGCATGGAGGAGCTACGAAGATAAGCATCAAACGTGAAGATGGATTCGATGGGGGGAGGGGCACATGTGTGCCACTTCCAACCCCCCCTCCCCATATCCCTTCTTTTTTTCTTAGTAGGGCCGCATGGCGACAATCACAATGCTCGTAATTTGGAGCTAAGGCCTCCTTATCACAATGCCTTTCCCCCCCAATAATACCCATATCCCCTCCCTATAAAAATCCCCCTCCTTAAATATGATATAGCATGCTATTCGTCCCCCTTGCTGCCAAATTGTAAAAGGAGAGAGAGAGAGAGAAGAGTGTCAAGGAAATTTCCTCTCTTAGAAGGAGATTCAAGTACCCTCTCTCCCCATCACTATTTCCGAGATCTCTCCATCAACTGCCCTCTAGTTGGCAAAAAGGTTGCGAAAGCCAAGGAAAAGCATAGGAAACTCTCCATCAACTACCCTCTAGTTGGCAAAAAGGTTGCAAAAGTCAAGGCAAAGCGTAGGAAACTCCGGCACAAAGGAGTGCTCCAAGAGAAGAGAATGCCCACATTCCAAGCTTTGAAATGGCCCCAAAGCACGAACTCTCCCAAGTAACTGGAAAGGCCACACCCATGGAAGGAGGATTGGGCAAAGATGCCACCACTAACATGAATGGGTTATCAGGTGTAAACACTAATTCAACACTCCAAAACTAGGTACTGCTAAAGTGTCTAGCCCTATGAATGGAACAGTAAATCATAGTCATCATTAGAAAGAAATCATACTTTTGCATCACGTAATTTGCATGATTGGAAAGGTAGGTGTAAAGGCTTGAATCAAGTTCATGATGATCATGATTTGCCACAAATTGATTAAGTATCTATGGATTATTGCAATACTAATTGATTATTAGGCATGAATTTTTGCAAGTGCACCTTAGGTTACCAATATATATATATATATATATATATATATATGCAAGACTGTGTAGGATAATGGCATCCTATAAAACATTAGAGAGATTTGGCTTGCACTTACATTAGGCATGACGAATTCATGTACCTCGCACAAGGAAAAATTTAAGTCACAATTTACGATTTGCATGAGTTCATTGAAATGAATTTCCAAGAATAGAAACTCTGCATTGCATCACCAACTCACGAAAGACTTGTATCTAGGGCTTGCATGGCATCGTGGATAGTTCCGATTGCACTACATGATAGGGGCTGGGCCTAAAAGATAGATTTCAAATTCACTTGTAAATTGTTAAACTTAACTGCAAGAGACAATTCGGAGAATGAAATCCTATACAATAAGTAGGGTTAGGATTTAATTTGACTTATTTAGGGTTAATTGTAAATAAGCTAAGTTATTGTTACGATCATAGGTTCACCTAGTATCAAGTAAATACGCTCACACGGTATCATTTTTTACCACGATATAACCCAATGACAATGCAAGAAAACTGAGTGTTGTATCCGCAAGAAAGAATGACCATTCGCCACATGTCGTTTAATGCTCGCGACTCCTCAATGATTGCAAAGGAATTAGTTTGCTCTTAGCTTGTGGAAGCAATGAAAAAAAGCTTATGTTACGAATTCTTAAGGGAGTGAAACCCTAGGGAAAACTTAGAAACCCCAATAAGGTTCTAAGGAGAAAAATGGTTACCAAATATCCAATTAAAATCCTAGATTGAGTTATTTGAGACTTGTGATTCCACGACAAGAACCTTGGACTAAAGGCTAGAAAATTAGGGCAACTACCATCCGAAAACTATCGAAAATAAATCCAATAGCGTAATTGATCACTCCTATCACATAGGAATGAGGTCGGAATGAGGGTATTCTCTATTCCTCGAAAGGTCATGACAACTGACATCAAGGAAAGAAACACCCAAGAAGGGTGAGCGCTAAGCGTTCAAAAATAGGAACTCCTCCTTTGCAAATGTCCCGAGCACTCGACTTCATTATTTTTTGTGCTTGTAAATTTAGAAACATTGTATGTGAAAGGATTGTATGACCCCAAGCTGACAAAAAAATTTGGAATAATGGATCAGGTTAAATTCATGGAGGGTGTGCCAAACCACCCCCAGCTAGCCGCCAACCCTATCCAAGGGGGTTCTAAATAACCGTGATGGGAACGTGGACCAAACCTGCCATGAGAGGTCTCCTGTAGGTTAGTTTGAACATAGGAGGATGCTTGGATGCCAGGGGGCTCTAGTAGTAAATTCCTTGCCTTCAGGTCCTACTCAAACAATCTACGTGACTTGAGATGGATTCTTGAGGCCTTGTTACTAGTGCAAGGATGGAAACTTGGAGGAAATAAGACACATCCTCACGGATTGTGGGATTCGTCCTTTTTGGACAAGACTTGTACCTCAGTTAAAATGCTAATATAAAGTTTACTTTCAAGGAACCTATCGTCTGAACCATTTTTGTGTCAGTGCCATAAGTTACACAAACCAACCCTGTTCCTTAAAAGGCTTAATTAAAGAAGACGATTTTAAATGGCACACATAAATGTGGCAGGACCTAATTAGATAACTAAAGAATGCCTATTGAGGGAAGTGAGTGGGTGGAACCCCCGACAGGTCTACTGTCCTACGAAAGGGTGGTCCTAAAGGACTGGGAGGCTTCTCACAATGTTCTATAGTCATATGACCTTTAGGTATTGTTAGGTTAGAACCCGATTCACGCTGTTTTGGGGGACCAGAATGGGACCGTGCCCTACAAGCAGAGAGTTGAGCAGCGCATCCCTCTCGTTTTCCATTCTCTTTGAACCAAGTGCGGCATGGGTCTTGCCTACTAGGAACCCTGATTTCACATTGATCCTAGTGGGTTCTGTTGCGAGGCAAACTCGAGAAACCCTAGGCAACAAACCCCGTAACATTGCATGGGAGTGCCGAGTAGCGTCGCTTAGATTTGTCTCTCGATGGATCGCTAAAAATGTGCCTGGACAACCGATAGGTGGGCATGTTACAGTTGGTATCAGAGAAAACCAATGAATAAAACAATCAGGATTAGGAATAAATCAGGAAGAAAGAAGTGATGTTTTCACCAGAAAATATTTTTCATTATCACTCACTTGTGGATTGTTGCTGCTTCCAGACCTACTAGGCATGGAGTAGGTTCCTCGTATTTCATATCATGTTCAGGACAGCTATGAACTCTTCAAGTTATCAGAGAGATGAACCGACATGATGGGGATCCTAGATTGACTCTACAACCCTTCACTGATGTATGTGGAAAGGTGTTGGACTTGGAGCGCAGATTACTACTACGTAGATGGCAACCAACTCCCCTATCTTCAAAACAATCTGAAGAGACTAAAATGGTTGGAGGACTTGAAGATCATCAAGTTATTCATCTTCCATGAGGCGTGTGAGCTCAATCCTACACATCGGATGCTAGAAAGTAGAACAAAATGGCTATATCTATGAGGATGTGGTCAAAGTCTTGCCAGCAAACAAAATTAAAGTAATGGGGTGAAACAAACGTCATGGCTATCAAAAATGGGGATTTCCTGAACTTCCCATGACTTACCGCTTCCTGAGAATCCATTCCCCCAATCCATATTATAGCGAAATCCAATAAGGAATTATTAACCTGGCATTGATGTATCTCTTGAAAAGAAAATCATCCGAGCCAATCTCTATCTATTCCCAAATAATTATACTTGAGGCTTACGCTTCTTTATGGATAAACAAGATTTCTATGATTATTTGGTTTGTCGCACAATAGTAATGAAAAATAGTTTGCGCATTGATTTAAGTCATATAGAGATGTGTAAATGGAATCCTAGTGAAGTCTTTGATCAAAGCCAAATAACCACAATGAAGCATGCAAGAGGAAGTTAGCTGATGTGTGAGTAGTTGATGGACTTGCTTGATGGTGAATGTGGAGGTCTGATGATTGAAGCTAACGTCGAAGTATGGATTGAATCCAGGGAAGATTACTTCAGTGAAGCAAGAACAATACCTGTAAACCGAGCTATGATTGACAAGCTAAAACTTACCAACAAAGCTAAGCTCTCGTGGAAGAAATGGTGTAAAGACCAAGTAGTCACGGAAAGCACAATAACTTGGAATAAACTAAAGGAAACAGTGCAGGGAAGGTACATGCCACTTGCATACAGAACTCAGAAAATGAATGAGTTCTTTAAGTTGAAATAGTTGGGCCTGTCTCTGGAGGCGTACTACTCGAGATTTGTCTCCTGATTGAAATACGCCCTGACAATGAGTATTTCCCAACAAGTCTCAAAGTTCTGTGATGGGTTGAACCCTCTAATGAACACTCGATTGGAATCAATGCATCCTTTGGATTTTCAAGATGCATTGATAAGAGCAGGACCTATTGCCCAAGAAGTCCAGCTGAAGTCCAAGAATAATAGACCTTGGTCTTAGAATCCATGGATGTTGAAAGCTCAATTTAAAAGGGTGCAAGGACAGAGTCAAGGCCAATGAAAGAAGTCGAGAGAAAATGCAATCAGTGACTTTGTCCCCACTCAAAGAAGTGACCAAAGCCTGCAATGTTCTCACTGCAATGAACTTGGGCACTTCAAAAGGGAATGTCCTAGACTTGGCAAAGATTTTCGTCAAGGAAAATTCAATGGCCAAGCCTGAGCTACACGTGGCCGTGCTCATGCAGCAATGGAAAGGAAAAAAACTTCCAATATCACCACTAAGGGAATCAGTGAAGAAGAAGACCCACCCATGGAAGCTGAGATTGAGAGGGCATTCGTTCATGCCGCTCTCCATAGAAAGGGGCCAAACCGCCAATTTTGAGTGATCCAAACACCATCGGATTACCAAGGTAAGAAATTCAAAACCCTAATTGACTATGGCAGCTCTCATTCTTTTATTTCATCAGCTTGTGCAAGAAGGTTAGGGATAGCCATTGTAGTTGCACCTACTTTGCTTGTCGAACTAGCAAATGGGCGATAAATCACTTGCACTAGACAAACAACTAAGGTGGAATTCCTACTCAGAAATGAGCCCACATTTATTAAGTTCAAGGTAATGAATCTAGGAGTTCATGAGTGCCTACTCGGGATGGATTGGCTAATCCCCAACGATGCTCACATCCACTGTGGGAAAGGACAAGTCTCCTTTCGGAATCCTAAAGGTGAACAAGTTACAACACAAGGAGAAGTAGGTAAACCAAAGATCCAACTATTAGCAAAGGCAACACAGATAGCTGAAGGAATAAGAAAATGATTACATGTCTATCTAATCAAGCTAAACAAACCAGAACAGACAGAGGACTCTAATGATGAACCATCATGGCTAAATGAGTATGTAGATGTATTCTCAGAAGAATTGACTGAATTACCACCACCTAGGAAAGTTGACCATGATATTAAGCTAATACCAGGTGCTACACCGATTGCAAAAAGGCCCTACAAGATGTCCATTCTTGAAGTTATTAATATTGAGTTAAAAGAGCAACTCAAATAACTATTGGACCAAGGGTACATACACCCTAGCAGTTCTCCTTGGGGGCTCCAGTCTTATTCCAAAAGAAGAAGGATGGTATACTTTGGCTTTGCATGGATTATAGAGGCTTGAACCAAGTAACCATAAAAAAATATCCTATTCCAAGGATAGATGAGCTACTCAAAAATCTTCTCCAAGATTAATTTGAGGTCAAGATACTACTAGATCTGCATCAAAGATGAAGATATTCCTAAGACGGCATTCAACACCAGATATGGTCATTTTGAATTCATAGTAATGTCTTTTGGATTGACTAACGCCCTTGCTACCTTTAATAGGCTAATGTAAGACATTTTTAGACCATATCTTGATGATTTTGTGCTTGTCTTCTTTGACTATACCTTAGTTTATTCCAAGGAAGAGGAGGACCATGAATCCCAAGTCCACATCATCCTTAAGACCATGAGGACTCATAATCTCTATGCTAAGAAGAAAAAGTGTGCCTTCCTCAAGAGGAAGATCGAATATCTTGGATTTATTGTATCAAACACTAACTACAATGATATCAATGCCTAGCAATCCCATCATTGAGCTAGCCAAGGAGGAGAATAATGATCCCAAATATCAACAAATGCTAAAGGAAATTCAGAATACAGAATAAAATTCTAAGCTTAAGATAAAGTATCTTAACTTCTTTGTTGATGAAGGACTTGTCCACTTCAGCACAATATTATGTATTCCTTCAAGTCAAGAACTTAAGAAGAAGATACTATGGGAAACTCATGATTCCCCATTTTTAGGACATCCTGGCTATGCCAAAACTCTCAATATAGTTAGGAAAAGCTATCATTGGGAAAAGCTCAAAAGTGACGTACTTTAATACGTAATAGAATGCTTGACTTGCCAATGAATAAAAGTCAAATGAGTTAAGCTACCAGGAAAGCTACAACCACTTGATATTCCTATGATAAAATGGGAATTCATTAGTATGGATTTTGTAGTTGGATTACCCTTAGTTCAAGGAGGATACAACTCGATCATGGTAATTGTGGACATGTTGACTAAGGTTACCCACCTTATTTCGATCAAAACCAGCTACAAGGCCTCAGATATTGCTAGGTTATTTGTCAAATAAATCTTTAAACTTCATGGATTGCCAAAGAGAATTATCAATGATCGTGATTCTCTATTCACTTTACATTTTTGGAAGGGATTATTTGAAGCTCTCAGTACACAACTTTGTCTTAATACAGTTTATCACCCTCAAACTGATGGGCAGCCAGAGCATGTAAATCAGGTCGTTAAAGACATACTTAGAGGGCCTATTGTTGCAAAGAACCAAGATGGTGGATACAATATATACCTTTGGTGGAAATTGCTTACAATGCATCCTATCATTAGAGCATTCAGATGATCCCATTTCAAGCTCTATATGGGCAAGAATGCCTAACTCCGCTAAACTTCTCCGACCCTACCTTGAAGGTTGAAGCTTCTAAGAAGATGCTTGAGGAGATGGATGAACAAGTCAAAACCATCAAGCAAGATATACAAGCTACCAAGGATTGATAGAAATCCTATGTTGACCTAGGTGGAAAAGAGTGAATCTTCCAAGAAGGGGACAAGGTTTTTATCCATGTATGCCGAGAAAGGATTTCTTTATCCTTGGGAAAATTCAAGAAGCTAAGCCCAAGATATTGTGGACCTTACAAAGTCATAAAGGCTCTTGGACCTAATGCTTATAAGTTGCAACTTCTTGAAACCCTAAAAGTTCATGATGTATTCCATGTAAGTTGCTTGAAGCCCTATGTACCTAATCTTGATCACATTCTTGATTATCAACAAGTTGTAATGTCGGACCAAGTTTTACTTGAACTTCAACTTGATAGAATCTTGGATATAAAAGAAAGAGTCCTTACGAATATGACCCTTAGAGAATATCTCATCTAGTGGAAGGATCTCAAAAGGATTATCTTGAAGAGGATACCACTTGGGTTGATGAGATAACCTTTATGAAAGAATACCCCTAGTTTCTCTCGAGATGAGGACATCTCGATTTCTCTAAGGAGGGAAGAATGTAATGTCTCCATTACTTAGTTTATTTTAATGTGTGTATACATTCCAAAGAAAATTGATTTATGAAATTGACTCTCACCCTCCCAAGACTAGCTTATTAAAACTATGTTTGTAGTAGAACAACAAAAAGAACTAGCCTAGTGGATAGACAACACTGCCGGGATGGGTGACCTCCCGAGAAGATTTTCCTACAAGCTAGTGGGAGCTTCTTTTGTGTAGCCAATGGTGCCAATGAAGCCTTCATAGCTCATTGCCAAGTATGCCAAGGCCAAGATGCCAAGGTCTATGCCTTGGTCGTAAGCCTTGGAGTGATGACCGCCCGATAATGCACCACACAGTGCTCATCCATAGATTCCTAAATTTTTATCTTCATGCTACAAAAATGGAGCTCCTTCTCTAACGTCATCAATGATGTCATCAGAAGTGCTAAAAGAAAGTGTTCTCTCTTTGTCATCAAAAAATGCTAAGAAGCAAGCATCCTCTCTTTTAACGCCCCCTCCCCCCCTATGCAAAACTATAAATTGAGGGCTTGGGGATGACCAAGAAGGGGGGCAAGAGCAATCTTGACAAGGAAGAGATGCTGATCCAGAAGGAGACTCTATTTTGCAAGAAGAAGAGACATCATTCCATTCAACAACCCAAGGAAGGGGATACACTGAAGGTATCTCATCATCTTCTACTCTAATCTGAGAAGAGAGGACACTGAAGAACTTTATCATATTCTATCAATCTAGTTAGAAGTCATACCACTACTCTCATCCCTATTCCATCTACTAGAGAGAGATAAGTATTGCTCTCCACAAGGCAAGAAGAACCATCTACGAGGCCTACATTATTAAATCCTGCAATAACCATCATTATCATCGAGAGTCTTACACCCTTGCCAACTGGTATTACTGTCATCTTCTTCTTCTTCTATGAATCATATTTTTGTCATGGCCCCGAAGAGAAATAATTCAAAAGTGGAAATCGTGAATGACCCTACTAACGTGAAAGCAACTCCTGGAGTTGCGAGCACACGAGAGTCACTAAGGGAGTCACGGGCACGGATAACAACCCTTTACCAATTTCGATACCACGTTTTTTTTCTAAAAATTTCTATCCGAATTCAATAGAAATAAGATAAATCTCTTAAGAAATACTGCGATCTTAGAGTATTCACTTGGTAAATTATTAGAACATATTATAGGCTAGAAACTGTTAGGAAAACTACAAAATTATAGAACTCAAGAGAAATCATGATGAATTTTTCAAGATAGATTTATTAAGAACAAACCCCGAATAAAAATTAGTCAAGGATATAGTTTAATCTAGAAGCTTTGATAGAAGATTTTAAGACTAGAAATATCTCTAAGTTGAAGAAATGGACTTAATGCCAAGAAACTTGGTTACAATAATGTCATTATAAACCTTAAATTGAGAGTTTAGAGACCCCAAAATCTAGATATCCTAGGGAAAGAGCTCACTGCATGAATTTCAAAGGTTGATTGCTACGAGATTAATCATCACTTGAAAGTTGCATGAGTGTTTGAAGTCATAATTGCTTGAAGATATTGATCTTGTTTGTGATTTTCTAGATTAGATCGTGATTGAATTAAGTATTGGAACATATATAAATTGAGGAGTCCTATACCTACCCCAAGGATAGGTGTTGAATCCCCATCCAAGAGGGGATGATTTTACTGATGTGGAAGCATGGACTGACTCCGATGGCAAGAGGTCTCCCAGTAGAGATCGTATTAAGTAGGAGGTGGTTAAGGTGCCAGGAGGGGCTCTGGCTAGTAAATCCTTTATGCAGCTAGGAACTACTTGGTTCCCTATATGGCCAAGTGCTATTTGGGCCACCTAAAAACACTAGCTATAGGTGGATTTGATCTTGGTGATGCGCAGATACATCAGATGAGGCAACACATGAAATTGTAATTTTTCTCCTGTATGGGCAAGAGAACACACATTATGGAACATAATCAATGAATTTGTTTTATTTGATTGTATGTCCATGAGAAAATTACGTTTTAAAAAACTGTGCATAAAAGGATTCTTTTCAATTAATGAAGCTACTTTTATATGTTTCACATGGTAGGTAATTAGATAACTAATAACTTCCATAGAGGGAAGCGGGTAGATGGATTCTCGATGAATCCACTCCTATGGCAGGGTGGTCTTGGTTAGGGGGGTTTTCCAAAAACAAATGCTAGGAAGAAACTCTAGGAAGGACTAATTCGCTAACTTACCTAGGGTTTGGTCTCAGAACCCAAACTATAAATTATCTTAGGGGAAAGATATGGCAGTTGCTTGGGGAAGTTACTATATGTATATCCTCTATATCACGTGCGTTCAAGGTCTATTTATAAATATCCTTATTTGTGACTTTTTCTTAAATAAAACATAACCCTTTTCTATTTAATCTATAAATAATCCCTTTATATTACACCCTTCTATATGTGAAAATATATAAAAATGGTATTTTAAAAATACCTTATTTTGAACCCACATGATACACACATATATTCATGAGTAACTTACCCGAGGGCGGTTGTGCCAGAGCACTATGAGGGATTTCATAAATCCTTAGTCTGCTTCTAGAAAAAAGTGTTGTACTCCATGAACCAAGGGTAATGGCAGTCGCTCGATCCAGACAAGCAGCCTCTCGAAGGACACCTTTGGATGTGAGTTAGTTGTTGATAGGTGACTGTTAGGTCAATTAGGAACCTTTCGATCGTCTGGTCCTCCGTGGGTAACGGTAGGACGCTTCCCTTGTGGTCTAGACCTAGGGTTATAGAGCGATCATTCTGGTTAGAGTACAAATGGTGACTGCTAGAAGAAAAACTTTGGGTGACTACTAAAATGTTACTCATCACATAATAAAGGCAGATATGTTACATGAATATTGTACTATGTATCATCATAAAAATCCATGAGACCCTGCTACTAACTCATCAAACCATTGAGAAGTCATATGATTGGATGCTCTTGAGTCTATGTACCATTTCTCATCTTTGCCTTGCTTAGGCATATTCTTTGATACATGCTACATAACAAACAATCTATCTCCCTAGTCATCTTGAATACCATTGGAAGATGCATAATGTCCATGATGTTTACCTTTTGCCTTCATATCAGCTTCCTTTTTATGGAAATCCTTTGCAATATGCCCATATCTTCTGCAATAATGAAAAATCTTTATCCCTATTAGATTGCTCATGCGGCTGCCAGGAGCCACCTCTGCCTCTAGGTGATCTCCCCCTGCCTCTAAAGGCTCCAGATCCTTGCTTTCCTTGCATATTTGAGTTGTGCCAAGAAACTTGCTACTGATGTCCATGTGTGTTTCGAGTGTCTCCTTGACCCCAAAAAGCTCCACGAGCTCCACCACCTCTAGCTTACTGACTAGAGTAAAAGGCAATGTTTCTACCTTGAGATGTGCTTAAACCTGCCAAGCTTTACTTCTTCATGTAGGAGCAATGCAAGTAACTCATCCCAATCAAGGGGTTTTGCTCTCACAAAAATGGATGTATAAAATGCCTTATATTCCTTGCCTAACCCATTCAATGTCATTGCAATCATATCATCCTCTAAGACACAAGATCCAATAGTAGTCAACTAGTCAACTATGGTATTTATTTCCATCATGTATGCTTGAATGCTCTTGCCATTCCTAGACATGTTGATGAACTGCTACTTCAGTTGTATCTTCCTTTGCATGTATGACATTACCATAATTCTTCATGAGTGCATCCCAAGCATCCTTTGGGGAATGGCAACTTGGTAATTTGCATAGCCATCGCATCAAAAATGCAAAAAGAAAACCAATGTAGTACTTTACTAGCTCTTTCCAACCACTATATCGGTGAGCTCTCCATTGTTCCTGTGTCGGATTCCGTTCAGGTAATTCGGGTTCAGCTTCAGCCCCCATACACAAATCCCAAAAACCTCTACCATAATCAAAAAGTTCTGCATCTTGAACTTCCATATAGTGAAGTTTTTGTTGTTGAGCTTCTCATCGATAATTTAAGTGATGTTATCAATGCCTTGGGCATTTACCATAGCTATAAATTTAGTGCTAACTCCCCGCAACCCCTCAGGTGTTTATGATAGTTTCAATTCAATAAGCTATCACAATAAAAACCAACATTAAACAGTGTATTTCAGCTCATATGTATGTCAAATACATCCCTAGTTGTTAACCCTAGTTTGAGACGGAAGAAAAAGAAGTCTAAAGAAGTCCAAGAAAGCACCAAATGCGGACACAAAGGAAGAAGCATGAAGTAAAATGGCCAAAAGTGCAAGGGCTGCCTCGAAAGCTAAGTCAAAGGAAAAAGTGTATTTTTTAATGCAAGGCGCCCCTAAAACTTTTGTAAAAGAGTGACAGGCTCCCTCCTATGCAAATTGTAAATGGTAGACAGTAGGCATAGGTAAAGAGAAAGGGCAACTAGAAGGAATGGGAAAAAGAGGACCTTATCACAATGGCTGATCATGTAAAAAAGAGGATGGGTGCCCAAAGGGATAAGGGTTTTGTATATAAACTCAAAAACTAAATGAGAAGCCCATTCCTAAGTGTGTGGCTAAAGTGGACTCTTCTTCTTCTTCTCTTCTTATCTCCTTCTTTCTTGCTTGTGTGTGCTTGAAAGATGGAGTGTGAGAGTGTGAGGGAGTGAGTGTATGAGGGTGAGGGATCTTGGAGAAGAAGCTCTCCATCATCTCCTTCTTCTTCTTCTTCTCTTCTCTTCTCTTGTCTCACATCTGGCTATGGAGGATGGAGCTTGGTGGTGGAGGCTTGAAGATGCTTGAGCTCACATCACAAATCATGGAGCTACCAGCTTGCTTGAATGAGGAGGCTACTCATTTGGGCATCAAGGTGAGCTCACTACACCCTGGTAGGATCGAAGGTGCGTCAGCTAGGTGAGAGATAGCCATTTTTTCTTGCTTGAAACGCTTGAAGCAATAAGCAGTCTGTGGGTCTTAGTAGTTGAGTGTGAACTCCCTCTACATTTTGGTTTCCTAACCGAGAAAAATGGATTCAAGATTGAGCACTTGTGTGCCTCAAATCGAGCAACGAAGTAAGGGTTTCTTCCTCGAACTGGAGCCTAAGATAAGTAGGAGATTTTGGGAGTTTAATCTTGTGACAAGTAAGTTTTTTTTATTTTTTGATGATTAGGAAAGTAGGAGGAATCATTTCAGTATTGGGTTTTGATTTTTGTTCCATTTATAGTAGGATAGGATCAAGAAATTGAAGCAAAAAGTTTTAGACTTGATGCTGTAAAAAGATGAGGAAAAACGGGGAAAAAGAGCGTTTGGATATGTCAATGTCACAAGGGGAGTGATTGAGAAGGTTTGGGCAAGGGTTTAAAACCCAAGAGGTCAAGGGAGAGCTCATTTGCAATAGTAGCATTGAAAGAGAGAGAGAGAGAGAGAGAGAGAGAGAGAAAGAGAGAGAGAGAGAGAGCTTGGAGAGACCAAACCTTTGTAGCAAATCGTGTTGAGATGGCAAGCTCAACACGTGCGGACATTGATGATGGACTGCCCGACTAGATGAGTCCGCACATCTACACTTAGCACGTTGGTAGTCATTATGATACTCACATGGTCATTGACTTATCACTTTCTATATTTAGTTTGTTACACCTACCTACAGCTAGCAAAGATATAACACCAGTCGATTAGTTTAGTTGGTTATGCACTATTTGACTTAAAAGGCCACTTTCCTTTATGTTGTATCTTATCTATACTTTGTGTACATTGTATAGTGTGTGGAAGAAGAAGAAAAAATCAGCAAGAAAACGTTTTGGCCTCCATCTCTCTTCTTTTGTTCTTGAGTGAGCTTCCTCTTGTGTATATAGTGTGTGTTTGGCACAGCAGCTCAAGCAAGTCCCCCCACCACGCGATTATTGACATGATATTAGAGCTGCGCCACTAAGATAGACTGATTTTGAAGGTTGAAGTGAAGTAGAAGAAGCAAGGATTGATGATGCTAGGAGGCATATTCCACGGTGGATTCCGTGCCACGGTGGATTCCATGAGGTTTTACGGTGGATTCCGTAAACTTTTATTACCAGGGCTCATACACAAAGTGGATTCTTTGTGCGAGAAGTCAATGGGGATGCCTATCCTTTTCGGGTATTTTGTTAATTTTATGTGTACATGGGTGATTCCATAGCAGGTGATTCTGCAAAATACATATTTAAATTAATAAACGTTTATGAGTTTAGGGTGTGCACTCGTGATAAATTAAGGTTACGATTGATTTCTAACCAATATATTTATATAGCTGAAGACTGCTAGGTATTCACTTTTATCAGTTTAATTGTATTATTTTTCTAACAATTGTGAATGCTTCAATTGATGTGTAGAGCAAGCAGTGGTGGCAGTGGGAAGCATTGGAGGATAGCGTGTATTCAAGTTATCGTCAATATTTTAATGGGCGCATACCTTAGGCATGGCGCATATATTTTGTCGCGCTTATTTATCAAAGCGCTTGATATTTATTTATTATTTTTGTATGCACATGGGCACACGATTTAAATACTTGTATTGGACATTGTATTTGGGTACCATCAGACTTCTTGGGTGCCCATTAGCTTTAATTCTTTATTGGCACAAAAGCAAACTCAAAAGCAAAAGCATGCTATTTTGTAATTTGGGCTATTATTTGAGCTTGAAGATGATTAATATATGAAATACATGCTTTGTGGAGCACTCACACAAGGCATGGGGGGAGATTGCACCCAATTGGTCTCTTGTTCATGTCGTGCAAGCTTTCTACATTGATTTGTGTGCAAAAAGTAGAGTTCTTTTGTTCTTGGGGACCTTCTGACGCTCACTACGCGCGCTTACGGCATCGGATCTGTGCACCAATGGTGTATTGTTGCCAATTGGTCTCTTGTTCATGTCGTGCAAGCTTTCTACATTGATTTTTGTGCAAAAAGTAGAGTTCTTTTGTTCTTGGGGGCCTTCTGACACTCACTACGCGCGCTTACGGCATCCGATCTGTGCACCATTGGTATCAGAGCGAAGCTGAGATCGAGAGCTTCCAATCGCTTACCATCTTGTGCGAAGGCGGAGCTCCTGGAATGATCGAGCCCTACAGTCAGTTTCATCACGAAGAGTCGATACCAGTGTGTTCATGGTGGTCAAGAACCCCCTTCTACACTGTCTAATCACGAAGGACCAGCCTGTGGAGGCGGAGGACCATGTGGATATTTCCTATATCAAGTCATCTTCAAACAGTAAGCTCCATAGCCAAAAAGCTTAAAAGCTTAATCTCAAAGGTTATTAAGCTTAATAGTAAGCTTTAAAAAGCTTACTTAAACAAATCTGACGATCGACGGCAAGAGCATGTCCTAGACGACGTCGAATCCGTCGCCAACATCCTTAGATACCCGAAAATCACGTAAGCTACATAAAGCTTAAAGCTCTTTAATCCTCCAAGTCTTCCCAGTCTACTAAATTCTGCAAGTCACAGAAGTCACTAAAGACTTATTCAACAACTCCCATAAAGGCAGTTCACACACAGAAGCACAAAATCCGTTTATTGCTCTCTGGTAGACTCTGTTCACACTTCAGACTTGTTGAACCAATTTCAGCAACAAGAACAGAAGTTCATACACAGGTCATACGAAGATTATACACCATTTCTACAAAGACAACGAATACAGCAATCGCAAAAGAGAAATACCATAAAAGCCAAACAAAATTTACAAGCCTTGTATACCCGCCTTTGAGCTATGCTCATCCTGATAATAAGATTTCGAGAGTGTGAGGTCTTTTGGATTTTACAGGATGACTGAACAACACATGAAGGTGATTTACCCAAACCAACGATGAAGCAAAAGTTGGATTTGATTATGATGCAGCTCGAAGAAGAATGAAGAGCCCGACAAGCTTTGCAAGTTCAATTGGCCAATCTGCAACGATCTACCACTGACAAAGAAGGACCGCAACCCGAAGATCTTATACGACATACCATCGATGCGACACTTGAAGCCCAATCCATCTGCAAAGAAACAAAGATAAGTAAAATAAACTTCAAATTTCCTACTTTCAATGGAATACGAGATGGAAAGACTGTACTTGCATTTATCAGTCAATTTGATGATTACTTCCATGAAGAAACATATGCTGAGAAAGACAAAATTAAATGTGTCACTAACCATTTAGTTGATCGAGCATCCTTATGGTGGACTGTGGTCCGCAAGAGCACTGATTGCCCTACTACATGGGAGATTTTTCAAAAGAAGTTTTTGCAGAATTTCCTTCCTCCTCAATTCCATGAAAAAGCCATTAAGCAACGGGATCTTCTACAACAAAGAGATCGCGAACCTATTTTCCAATACACTGAATGTTTCTGGAATGCCCTACTGCAACTCCGAATGCTCGAAGATGTACCTGAAGCGACTCACAAACGCAAGTTTATGTCTGGCCTACTTAGACATTACTATGCAGAAGTTAATATGTTCAAGCCAACAACCCTTGGAGATGCAATTTCCTTAGCTCATGACACTGAAGACAAGATTCGTGGAAGAGACAAGCGACCACAACAATTTCAAACTAATGGTAACTATGGTTCCAAACAATTCAATTCAAATTTTCGAAGATTCAATCAAAGTCGTTTTCTTGCATCTTCATTCCGTAAGTCTTGGACACAACCACCTGCTTTGCCATCAAATACCAATCCAAACCCTAAGCCATTCTCACAGTCAAATCCCAACATTCCTAAACTTCCTGCCATTACTAACAATGTATCTAAAGCCAAACCCATAGTTTGTTACAAATGCCATCAACTTGGACATCTAGCAGTCAATTTTCAATCAAAAAAGCCACCTGTCCATATCAATTATCTTGGCGCAATGGAAGAAGAAGAACGTGAGGAAATTCCTGACTTTACGGAAGATGATGATGACATTGGTACTACTTCGGATACTTTGCCAGGTATGCCAACTCCCCATTCTTTTTTGACAATGAAATGTTTTGTGCATAGTAAAGAAAAGACTATTTTACATGATGATGGAAGCACACATGATTTTATTTCTGCAAAGTTAGTCAAAGAATTGAATTTACAAACTGTTTCTACACATTATCGCATTATAGCTGCATTCCTAGGCACAAGATATAATGGAATACAAGAGGTGCATAATTTAGAAATTAAAATTGGTGAATATACTGAACGAAGAAATTTCTTAGTTGTACCTTTGCAGTCTAGTGACATTATCTTAGGAATGCCTTGGCGTCATCAATATAATCCTGATATAGATTATTCTACGCATTCAATTAAAATTTATTTTCAAGGAAAACCAATCACATTGCATGGTATGCACGCTTCTAATAATTTTCCACTACTTACTCATACTCAGGCTAAACGTGCATTACGTAAAAGTGGCAAATCTTATTTAATATGGGTGAATGAACTCCAAGATAAAGACAAACAAATGCATCCTAGGCATACATAATTTCTTGCAGAATTTCAAAATTGTTTTGCTGCTGACTTACCACCTGGACTACCACCATCACGTCCTGAAGATCACAAAATAGATTTAATTCCCGGAACACAACCACCATGTAAAGCACCATATAGACATAACCAAATTGAACATAAAGAAATTCAAAATCAAATAGAAGAATTGCTTTTAACACAGGATTAATTAGACCTAGTAGTTCTCCATTTGGTGCACCTGTTTTATTAGTAAAGAAGAATAATAATACTTATCGCATGTGCATTGACTATCATGCCCTAAATAAAATTACTGTTAAGAATAGATATTCAATTCCTATGGTAGATGATCTTATGGATAAACTACAAGGTTCTGCCATATTCAGTAAGATAGATCTTAAATTTGGTTATCATCAAGTAAGATTGGATAAATCTGATATATTCCAAACTGCATTTAGAACACAATTTGGACACTATGAATTTCTAGTTATGCCTTTCAGTTTAACTAATGCACTAGCTACATTTAGTCGTATGATGAATCGCATATTTTTGAAACATCAGCATTGTGTCCTAGTATTCTTTGATGATATATTGGTATACAGTAAAAATGAGAATGAGCATTATGAACATCTATCTTTAGTTTTTAAGTTGTTAAAAGACAATCAATTATATGCTAATCTGGAAAAGAGTGAATTCTTTCAAACAAAAATTGAATATCTAGGTCATATTGTTTCATCAAAAGGTATTAAAGTTTACCCTAAAAAGATAGAAGCAATTTTACATTGGCCCATACCCAAAACTGTGCATGAGTTACGTTCTTTTCTAGGTCTTGCTAGCTTTTACAGAAAGTTTGTGTGGAATTTCTCATTACTTGCATTACCTTTGACTAAACTTTTAAAGAAGGGTATTATGGATAACTGGTCTGATAATCAACAAAAATCCTTTGACTTATTGAAACATGCTTTAACCCATGCTCCTGTATTACAACTACCTGATTTCAATAGACCATTCTTCTTAGTAGTTACTGATGCTAGTGGATCTGGAATAGGAGCCTTGTGCAAGATAATCATCCCATAGCCTACTCTAGCTATAAACTCAAACCATCTGAACTTAAATATTCTACATATGATAAAGAATTGCTAGCTGTAGTACAAGCCTTATGTCAATGGAAACATTAGTTAATGGGATCTGAGTTTATGATCAAAACTGACCAACAAAGCATTAGACATCTCCTTAGTCAACCACAAATATCTGGCCGACACATTAAATAGACAGCTTTTATTCAAAGTTTTCATCCCCTTATACAATATCAACCAGGAAAAGAGAATGTTGTAGCCGACGCTTTGAGTAGAAGACCGACCATTCATAATATTTATGTGATATCATTTGATTCCCTTATCCCTATGAAAGATACATATCATCAGGATCTTACTTTTCAAGCTGATTAGAATAAACTAGTTGCAAATAATTGGATTCCTATTGATTCACTGTCTTACAATAATGGATTCATATTTTATGAAAAGAGATTATGTGTGACAGTTCCATTTCGATCATTTGTTTTGCATGAGATTCATTGTCCTCCATATCAAGGTCATAGAGGTATTATATCTACTTTGCGTATATTGACTGAAGATTTTTATTGGCCACAGATGGACACTAATGTATCTAACTTTGTATCTGAATGTTTAGTTTATCAACGAGTTAAAAGACACCATGGTAAACAATATGATTTACTAATGCCATTATCTATTCCATCACGACCATGGGAACAGATTTCAATGGATTTTATCACTAGTTTACCTAACACTAAAGCTAACCATGATATGATTTGGACTGTTGTAGATAGGTTTAGCAAACAAGCATATTTCATTCCATGCAAGAAAACTTTAACTGCATCTCAAGCAGCTCAATTGTTTTTGAAAACTGTTTTCACTAATCATGGTTTACCAAAAGTTATTATTTCTGATCGTGATTCTAGATTCTGTAATAATTTTTGGATTACTTTGTTTGCCAACTTAGGAACAAAGATTGATTTTTCATCTGCATTTCATCCTGAAACAAACGGTCAAACAAAAGCTACTAACAGTACTATTCTAGATCTTTTGCGTGCTTACACCATTTCAAAACCACGCACATGGGATACAAATCTACATTTACTTCAGTTTGCATATAACAATACACCACATACAGCTACAAAGAAAGCACCATTTCAAGTTATTTATGGATATAGATTGCCTACACCTATTGCATCATTATGAAACAAAATTCAAACTGCTGATGATATTGCTAGCATGCATGCTACTATCTTTGATGAAGTTAAAGATATGATTGCCAAAGCCCAGCAATCATATACAAAACAAGCAAATAAGAAAAGACAAGCTATGAATTTTAAAGTTGATGATTATGTTTGGTTACGCATAGAAAAACGTAGATTACAAAGTGTAGATAAACACTCAGTTGTGAAATTAGCACCTAGATTTTATGGACCATTCAAGATCATACACAAAGTCAATGACAATGCATTTAAACTAGAACTACCACCACATTGGAAAATCCATAGCACTTTCCATATCAGTTTATTACGACCCTTTAAAGGCCAATTACATGTACACCCTGTCTATGAAAACCCACCTTTGCTAGATGATGAGACTGAAATCCTTGAGCCTGAAACTATTATATATACTGACTTTATGACCACTAGAACTGGCCGTAGATATTCTAGATATTTGGTCAAGTTTAAAAACCATCCTGTTGAAGAGGCCCAATGGATGCACGCTAGAGACTTAAATGCTTTTCCCACTTTGTTAGCTCCACATTGAGCTAATAGCAATTGAGGACAATTGCTATCCCACCCCGGGGGTATGATGCCAGGAGGCATATTCCACGGTGGATTCCGTGAGGTTTTACGGTGGATTCCGTAAACTTTTATTACCGGGGCTCATACACAAAGTGAATTCTTTGTGAAAGAAGTCGATGGGGACGCCTATCCTTTTCGGGTGTTTTGTTAATTTTATGTGTATATGGGTGATTCCATAGCGGGTGATTCCGTAAAATACATATTTAAATTAATAAACGTTTATGAGTTTAGAGTGCGCGCTCGTGATAAATTAAGGTTAGGATTGATTTCTAACCAATTTATTTATGTAGCTGAAGACTGCTAGGTATTCACTTTTTTCGGTTTAATTGTATTATTTTTCTAACAATTGTGAATGCTTTAGTTGATGTGTAGAGCAAGCAGTGGTGGCAGTGTTCTGGAAGCATTGGAGGATAGCGTGTATTCAAGTTATCGTCAATATTTTGATGGGTGCATACCTTAGGTATGGCGCATATATTTTGTTGCGTCTATTTATCAAAGCGCTTGATATTTATTTATTATTTTTGTATGAGCATGGGCACACAATTTAAATACTTGTATTGGACATTGTATTTGGGTACCGCTTGACTTCTTAGGCGCCCATTAGCTTTAATTCTTTATTGGCACAAAAGCAAAATCAAAAGCAAAAGCGTGCTATTTTGTAATTTGGGCTATTATTTGAGCTTGAAGATGATTAATATATGAAATACATGCTTTGTGGAGCACTCACACAAGGCATGGGGGGAGATTGCACCCAATTGGTCTCTTGTTCATGTCGTGCAAGCTTTCTACATTGATTTGTGTGCAAAAAGTAGAGTTCTTTTGTTCTTGGGGACCTTCTAACGCTCACTACGCGTGCTTACGACATCCGATCTGTGCACCATTTTAGCAAGCAAGTAATGGGTAAGAAGTTCTCCCATTCTTCCACTCTCTCTCTTGGATAGTGCTTGTGGAGGCACTCGAAGCAAGGTAGAGCGAAAATCTCAGATTGATGTGAGATTTGGTGTGTAAGCAAAGCATTGTATATTCTATAAATAGGCCCTTTAGGGCTTTTTCGCAGTTATTTTGGGCATCTGAGGCCGTTTCAGGCCCCTTTTTAGAGCTACAAGGTTGCGGACAGCAGTTTAAAGGTACATTGTGATTTCGGCTGTATTGACCGAAAGTGGGTGCAGAGGTTACAGATTTTGAATTTGTAATTTTTGAGGTTTTTTTAGGAAGCAAACATAAGTTTTATCTGCAAACAGGTTGTAGATTACATGTACTATTGAGTAATCAGTTAAAAAGGTTGCTTGGTGTATTGATGTGCACGTGTTGTGAAAGATTGAAGAAGACTAGCTTGTTGTGTTGTATCCTTGTTTGTGATAATGGCAGAGAATATTCAAAATCCCATAATTGAGGAGCTCAACAAGAACAACTACCCTTCATGGAAGTTTCGTGTGACAAACTTCCTCATTGGAAAGGGCTTTTATGAGTTTGTCTCAGGTGAAGAAAAGGAGCCGGAGCTGGGTATCCCTACGATTGCTAATGAATTAAAAGCATGGAAAGAATGGAATGCAAAAGACAAAAAGGTGATGTACTAGTTATCTGCAGTCATTGATAATATGATGTTGGGACATATCAGGAATGCAAAAACTTCACATGCATATTGGATAATTTTTTAGAACATGTTTTTAGTAAATACAAAGGCACGAAAGATTCAACTCAAGCAAGAGTTGAATGCCTTGAAGAAAGAGAAAATATCTGTCAACGAGTATGTGTTGAAGGTGAGGAGCATTGCATATGCTTTAGCAACGATTGATGCAATGCCTGATGATGATGATTTGGTTTCATCCACTTTGAGTGGCCTTAACAATGAGAAGGCATGGAAATCATTTGTTACTTCAATATATGTACAAAAACCATTTCCAAATTTTGATGAGTTGATCTCTCTCATGATTACTAAAGAGATCAATATGAAGGGTGACTCATCTGAAAAAAATGGTGAATAGGTTCAAGCATTTTACTTAAGTTCAGGAAGGGGACGTGGTATATCCTCTTCGAGAGGCCATGGTATAGGACGTGCTGGCGATAACTAGCAAAATAGGTTTAATCACCAATTTGGTGAAATGCAAATTTCAGGAGACCGAGGAAACTTTAGAGGTAGGGGGAGCTCTAGAGGAAGAGATGAATGGCAGAATAGAGGTTCTGGAAATTCTTCTATTGTTTGCCATTATTGTGGCAAAACATGTCATATTGCAACCAATTGTTATACTAAGAAGGATGATATTCGAAGTGGTAAATTGCAGCAAGGAAACTATGCATCGTCTTCATGACAGAATGAAGACAAAAATGGCCATCTGTTTGTTATGCAGCATATGATGAATGCAGTTACAGGAAATGGCACACATGATTATGTATGGTATGTCGATTCAGGTGCATCTAATCATATGATCAGTCACGTTGAATGGTTTGGAGAGATGCAGGACTTACAAAATCTAGGTTATGTGCAGACGGGTGATGATTCATACCACCCAATTTCACACATTGAAAAGGTTCCCTTGTCCTTGTATGATGGCCAGACAAAGAGTTTGACAGATGTATTACTTGTGCCATCAATCACAAAGAATCTAGTGTCTGTTGGACAAATGGTAGAGCATGGGTTGCAGGTCCGATTCAATGCAAAAGGTTGTTTTGTAGAAGACCTTAATGATAAGTGCAAGTTGGTCGCAAAAGAAAGTAGAGTTGGCCAAATGTTCACTTTAGATGCTGGAATTCCTCAAATGGATGCTGCTATGTATGCCAAAGGAAAAGGAGTAGTTACAGATATTGAAATATGGCATAAATGTATTGGACATGCAAAAGGCTTAAATTAATGCAGTCCAGAGGATTGGTTACAGGGTTGCCTTCTTTTAGAGTTGCAGAATTGCATAAAGAGTGTGAAGCATGCCAGTTTGGTAAGCAAGCAAGACAACTCTTCTCGCATGACAAAGAAGTGAGTAGAAAAATACTTGATGTAGTGCATACAAATGTTTGGGGGCCTACATAGAATAGAATGTATCTCTTAGTGGTAGCAAATACTTTGTCACATTTATTGATGATTGTTCAAGGAGGTTATGGGTATACTTCATGAAGGAAAAGAGCGATGTGTTTGAGCACTTCAAATCTTTTAAGGCAGTTGTTGAAACAGAACAGGCTTAAAAGTGAAGTGCTTGAGATCAGATGGAGGGGGAGAGTACATCTCTAATGAGCTTAGTGATTTCTTGAGGACTCATGGGATAAAGAGGCCATTTACTTGCAAGTATACCCCACATCAAAATGGGGTTGCAAAAAGAAAAAATAGGCATATTGCAAAAGTCGCACGTGCACTAATGGCTCAAAAGAATATGCCCAATTTTTTTTGGTTTGAGACTGTCCATACTGCTATCTATATTATGAATAGAACCCCCACAGCTGCAGTTCATGGGATGACTCCTAAAGAATGCTTTACTAGCAAGAATCCCAATGTATCACACTTGAAGGTATTTGGATGTGTTGCATATGTTCATGTGCCAGATGAGCTACGAAAGAAGCTTGATCAAAAGGCAGAAAAATGTATTTTTATTGGATACTCTTTAGAGCAGAAAGGATATCATTGTTATAACCCTATCATAGGTGAGGTCAGAGTGAGCAAGGATGTTATCTTTGATGAGATGGGCAGTTTGTATACACCTGATGGTGATGTATTAGATTATGATAATGATTAGGACAGCTATGTGCAGAAAGAAAAATAAGAATCACGGAGTCTTAGTGGACCAGAAACATCATCTGGTACTATACCTAAAGTGAGCCCTTGGTCTGGGAGACTAAGGAGTAGCCCCACATCTTCAGGTGGATCTATAAGTGTTGCAGCAAAGGACAAAGGAAAGAAGAAAGTCCTAGATGGTAATGATGCATCTACCAGTCATTTGGGATTTGATGGAGATTCTAGTGGTTTAGAGAGTTTGGATGATGAGCTTGGTATTCCTTTAGTCAGGACACCAAGTGTATAGAGAGCTCATAGTAATGTAAAGGCTCCATTGAGTGATCTCGTGGTACACAAATCTAGCAGATACCCTATTAAAAGATTTGATTTTGAAGGTTATACAGCTCACCATTATGCTTATATGGTGAAACTAGTTGAGGATGTTGAGCCCACTTGTTTTGAGGATGTTGTTGGTTGTGCTCATTGGGATGTAGCAATGGATGAGGAGATGGCTGCATTAGAAGCCAATAAGACTTGGGATTCGATACCCTTACCTAAGGGTAAGAAAGCTATTGGCTGTAAGTGGGTTTACAAAGTCAAGTATAATGCAGATGGTTCAGTTATCAGGTATAAGGCTAGGCTGGTTGCAAAAGGCTATGCTCAAATATATGGCATAGATTATGAAGAGACATTCAGTCCAGTTGCTAGGATGGCAACTATTAGATATGTGATTGCCTTGGCAGCAGCCAAAGGTTGGAGTTTGTAGAAAATGGATGTCAAGAATGCCTTCTTATATGGTGAATTGCAAGAAGAAGTGTATATGGAGTAGCTAGCAAGTTATGAGGATGTAGAGCATCCCACATATGTGTGCAAGTTTAAAAAATGTGCTCTATGGACTGAAGCAAGCACCTAGAGCATGGTTTGACAAGATTGGAGAGTATCTTGTCAATATTGGATTTTGTATTTTTGATGTTGATCACTCACTTTATGTGAGAAAGGGAGATGCAGGTTTGGTCATCATAGTCATCTATGTGGATGACTTGATTATTACAGGTGACAATGACAATGGAATTGCTAAAGTTAAGGACTTCTTGAAGAAGAAGTTTGAGACGAAAGATTTGGGTGAGCCAAGATACTTTCTTGGTATTGAGGTGATCAGATTTGATGATAGTATATGGCTATCCCAAAGGCAGTATGGCTTGGATATGTTATCCAAGTATGGTATGACAGCATGTAAGCCTCTTTCAGTACCATTGGAGAAAAATGTGAAGTTCAGTGCCAATTTTGGGAATGAGATAGAAGACCCTACTATGTTCAAGAGGATAGTAGGGAGTTTGATTTACATGACTATCACAAGGCCAGACCACCTAGCTGCAAAAGTTATTGATGATGGACCACCTGGCTAGATGAGTCCACACATCTACACTTAGCACGTTGGTGGTCATTATGATACTCACATGGCCACTGACTTATCACTTATTATATTTAGTTTTTTACATCTACCTACTGGCAAAGATATAACGCCAGTCAATTAGTGTAGTTGGTTATGCATTGTTTGACTTAGAAGGCCACTTTCCTTTATGTTCTATCTTATCTATAGTTTGTGTACATTGTATAGTGTGTGGAAGAAGAAGAAAAAATCAGAAAGAAAATGTTTTGGCCTCCATCTCTCTTCTTGTATTCTTGAGTGAGCTTCCTCTTGTGTATATAGTGTGTGTTTGGCGCAGCAGCTCAAGCAAGTCCCCCTACCATGCAATTATTGACAAATTGATCGATTCATCCCAGAGGTTTTTGACCACATCAGTTATATGCAAACCTTGATCTTTGTCCATTGATCAATTCTAGAAGTGTTTATGACCTAGGATGTTAGGAATTAATTGATTCGAGTCAAAATCATTGCCCCTGCTAACATGGATCGTCGCACTTGGCATGTCCAAGTCCCAGGCTCAGACGGCCGCTCTAGGCGAAGCCCTAGACTCCGCCCTCAGCCTACTTACATTCGGCCATTTGGCCCAATCACATTCAAATCACCATTTTAGCCCATCTGAATCATATGATTGGGCACTTGACCCACCTTGCCATGTGGCATTTGGATGGCCTTACTCGTGTCAAGAATCGTGTGGTGGTGGGAGGACTTGCTTGAGGTACTACGCCAAATACACACTGTGTACACAAGTGGAAGCTCACTCAAGAGCACAAGAAGAGAGATGGAGGCCAAAACATTTTCTTGCTGATTTCTTCTTCTTCTTCCACACACCATACAATGTACATAAAGTATAGATAAGATACAACATAAAGGAAAGTGGCCTTCTAAGTCAAACAGTGCATAACCGACTACACTAATCAACTGGCATTATATCTTTGCCAGTTGTAGGTAGGTGTAACAAACTAAATATAATAAGCGATAAGTCAGTAGCCATGTGAGTATCATAATGACCACCAATGTGCTAAGTGTAGACGTGTGGACTCATCTAGCCAGGCGGTCCATCATCAATGTACGCACGTGTTAAGCTTGCCATCTCAACACTCCCCCTCAAGCTCAATTCTATCTCTACAACTCCAAGTAAGCTTCGGAACTTTCAAAGCTTCTCTACACCCAATGCCTTTGTGAAAATGTTAGCTATATGATCCTGTATGTTGTCATATACCAAGTCAATCTCTCTTGCAAGTACCTTCTCTCTCACAAAGTGATAGTGCACCTCAATGTGTTTTTTCCTAGCATCGAACACACTAGATTCCTAGCTAGCTGTATGCTGCTCATGTTGTCACAATGAATGACAACTAGACAATCTCCCTGCACGTCCAA
The DNA here is from genome assembly GCF_053477565.2 of Lygodium microphyllum. Lineage (NCBI taxonomy): Eukaryota > Viridiplantae > Streptophyta > Polypodiopsida > Schizaeales > Lygodiaceae > Lygodium > Lygodium microphyllum. Next base: position 5,330,575 of record NC_141136.1, read on the forward strand.
ATCACCTAATGAATTTTGGAGTCATACCACCTCACATGCTGCCATAGCAGCACCTCTATACTCAGTCTCTGTACTTGATAAAGCAACTGTAGGTTGCTTTTTACTGCTCCATGTAATTGCTACACTACCAAGGGAAAACATGAATCCACTTGTAGATCTTTTGTCGGACATGCTACCAACCCAATCTGCATCTATGTATCCAAAGACCTGTACGTCCTTACCTGCCTCATAAAAAATTCCATAATGTAAAGTGGACTTCACATACCTCAATATACGTCTATCCAAATGAGGCTTTCTAGGCATCTGCATAAACTGACTGACAAGGCCAACATCATAGCTCAAGTCTGGCCTTGTGATAGTCATGTAAATCAAACTCCCTACTATCCTCCTGAACATAGTAGGGTCTTCTATCTCATCCCCAACATCACCACTCAACTTCATATTTTGCTCCAATGGTACTGAAAGAGACTTACATGCTGTCATACCATACTTGGATAACATATCCAAGCCATACTACCTTTTGGATAGCCATATACCCTCATCACATCTGATCACCTCAATACCAAGAAAGTATCTCAGCTCACCCAAATCTGTCATCTCAAACTTCTTCTTCAAGAAGTCCTTAACTTCAACAATCCCATTGTCACTGTCACCTGTAATAATCAAGTCATCCACATAGATGACTACGATCATCAAACCTGCATCTCCCTTTCTCACATAAAGTGAGTGATCAGCATCAGAAATACAAAATCCAATATTGACAAGATACTCTCCAATCTTGTCAGACCATTCTCTAGGTGCTTGCTTCAGCCCATAGAGCGCCTTCTTTAACCTACACACATATGTGGGAATCTCTAAATCCTCATAATCTTCTGGCTGCTCCATATACACTTCTTCTTGCAATTCACTATGCAAGATGTTGAGATGACAAGCTCAACACATATGGACATTGATGATGGACCACCTGGTTAGATGGGTCCACACGTCTACACTTAGCACATCGGTGGTGGTCATTATAACTCTCACATAGCCACTGACTCATTACTTATTATATTCAGGTTATTACACCTATTTGCAGCTGGCATAGTTATAGCGCCAGTCGACTAGTGTAGTCAGTTATGCATTGTTTGACTTAGTAGGCCACTTTCCTTTATGTTGTATCTTATCTATACTTTGTGTACATTGAAAAGTGTGTGGAAGAAGAAGAAGAAACCAACAAGAAAACGTTTTGGCCTTGATGGGACCTAAAATGGGCCGGCACTGGCTATGGCACTAGCCGGACCTCATACTCATGACACACAAACACCCTCACGGCCTCGCGGACCAGGAGCGTCAATCTAATGCTAAAGGACAAACTGCCCTAAAGCTTAATTCCTGCGTTTATTGTTTATAGTCCAACACTCCCTTAAACTCCTCAGAGGGAGAACCCTCATACATATTGGCAATGCCACGATCACACGCATATAGGAGGCACTCCACCAACTAATAGTTGGAGCCCCACTGCAGCTCTCCTACATCTCAGGGATTGGCCCTTTGATGCGCTGCTAGACATATAACACATACAAGCACGAACTCCTCTCTTTTATATTTCTCGTATTTCCAGGAGATATACCATGCTTCCTCACTTCATAGTCCCTTAGGAAACTGACCCTCTACCCTACGGCAAGGGATAACCTCACACTCTCAATCGTGGATCAAAGTCCTAAGAAAACAATTGCTATGCAGTCCAGGAGATGTTCCTTCGATATCATGAACCATGCATAGTGCATAATGTGAATGGTTTAGTGCACAAACAATATAAAATCAGAATTGTGCATCGTGTGAAACCCATCTTTTCATGATTTCCATGCTAACGTTTATGTATTGAAACAAGGAGAGACACCAAGCCTTACGCTCATGCTGCCTTTTCCTTTATTTTAAAACAATGTCTTATAGCCATTATGCAACACATAAATCAGATTTAAGATTGTACTTTGACGCTCAAACTCTCCTCTCACCCTACCGTTTAATGTTTTGCAATCGTTGATAGGTATAAGGGTCATTTTATGTGTATTTCTTTATAGAGAAAGCAATAAACACGAATGAAAACATAGAAACGAGGGTAAACCAAGGCTAACCTCGTGCTCTACCTTCATTATACATTGCACAAACACTTATGTGATTTTTTGGAATTTTTCTTTTATCGTTTCCTAATTTTCTCCCATTTAAAACCCATTTTCCACCATTTTTTGATATTTTTCCTCTATTATCTTCAATAAAAAATGACTAGAAATTGAGATTGATTGTGGGTTGTGGCCCTTAGGTTCTTTGATAGAAAAATTTCAGGTTTTATTGACGTTATATCTCATGTTTCCCCTTTATTTTGCAAAAAACCCCCATTTTGCCTCTTAAACGTGTGTTTTACGGGTTTTATACCATTAATTTCAGCCATAACACTTATGATTTTCTGATTTTTTGAGCATAAACTGATCAAACTCATAGCAAACAACAACATAACGCATAATCGGCCCATGGGAACAATATTTCATCAACCAAATAGCATAAAAACTGATTTTTTCTTCATAAAAATTGAATTACCGCTTAGGCTTTGTGTCTCGAGATCTCGGTTTTGCTATGGGACTATGTGTCAGCCCTCATTCAATATCCAGCATCTTCAAAATCATCATTCTTCATGTCTTCATCCACCCGGAAGCAATCCGGTCTCATCCGGACAAGCTTTCCTCCATCATTCTTCATTGTCTTCTTCCACACAAGAACAGCCCCTTAAGGGAGAGAGAGGGAGGAGAGAGAAAAACTAAAATCAGAGATCTCCATTGAGGCCACCATTTGAGGAGTGAGAGGCGGTGATAGAGTCAGCATACAGAGGGGAATCAATGCCCAAGATCCATTGGGTGGGTTGCTCACAAGCTGCATGATGCCTCCTCCAAGATTGGGCGCAAAAATCGGGCGCATCTTGACATCTCCCTCCCCATGTTTTTTGCTTCCTCTCTCTCTCCACGTTTTGATGTTTCATAAAATGCCACACCCCCTCCAAAGGTCATGACCACTTGACCAAACTTTGGTCCACCTTTTCAAATCTTGCCCATTTGTTGGCCATTTCCCCGCCGTCCGGACTCCGAATCGAGCTCTGAAAAATCCTGGGCGTCCGGCTTGACATCCCACATTGGCCGACAACTCCTGACAACCCGCACGGTAGTCTAAAAATTTATCAAAAATTAACAAGTGTCGCTCGGGTTCCTTTAAAGCACTTTGACGCTTAAAATCGTCCTAGGTCGAGCCGCCACCTTCGACATTGAATATTTTTCCCTTGATATTCGTAATTTTTAGCTATTTTTAAGCACTTCTCGGCATCAAAACTCCGCTCTCATTGGTGACCACGGGATAGGGCAACTCAGCCCGTCAAATCCCACAGTAGATCTGCACAAAACAACCAAAGGAAGCATCAAGCTGATACAAAATAGATACATACTAAACACAACACAATGCTCACCCTACCCCCTGACAGAACCAAGGCATGAAATCCACAAGGAGTAGGCCTAGCATGATCTGATAGAAGGTTCACAACTAGTCACCAACCGACTGCTCCAACACAGCCAAACTAAAAAGAACTATCAAAGAGGTTGCCCTAAGTGGTGGTCCGAACTACCTACCTAACTAAGGACAACACAACCAGGAACTCCTACTAGGCGAGGACTCCTATAGCCTGATCAAGAAGTATTTTCTTTTAACACATTTCTTCTTTTAGGGTTTTATTTTATTGACATACTCGAGCATGTAAAGAGGAGGGAGTTGAGCGTAGTGACCCAAGGAAAACACGGCATCGGCTTGAGGACCTGTCTCGGTATCCAAGAACCTACCAAGCCCTCGCAAGGCGACACTTAATCCTTTTCTGACGCTCACTTTTATTTTTGCTCCAACCTTCCTTAATTTCCTCTTTTCCAGCAAGATGCCACCCCTAGGAAGACAAGGCATAGGCCCCGTATCTGACTCGTCCCCAGGAAGCTACCAAGCCTTCGCAAGGCGATGATCAACTGCTTATAAATTTTCCTTTCTTTTCTTTCCTTTTTTAAATTTTTATAGGGTTAGAACCCCTTTTTACACACCTTTGTATTTATTTATTACATTTTCAGATATTCAGGGTTTCATTTCCCCTATCATCATTATTTTTCTTCCGGCAGGTGTGATGGGACCTAAAATGGCGGCACTGGCTCATGCACTAGCCAGACCTCTATCATACGCTCAACAACCCCACGGCCTCGCGGCCAGGAGCGTGGATGACACATACATCATCTTCCTAAACATCTTGTGTTTGTATCACGTATCGTAGTCCAACTCTAACCCAATTAACACTCCTCAGAGGGAGTCCCAACACATTGCCAAATAGCACGAAGTACAAACATAGGAGGTCCTCCCACGGCTGACTGCTGCTACCTCACTGCGACTCTCCTACATCTTGGGGATTGGCCCCTCGATGCGTCGCTAAACATATATAACATTTCGCACATATTCCCACTCAAGGTACCAATTATTTCGTATCCAGGAATGTACCATACCTCACTTTACTTTCCCCTTAGACCCAATGCCTAGCCTACAGCTTGGAACAACCTTACTCACTCAACGTTGGTCACGATCTAGAGAATACAGGTGCTGTGCATCCAGGAGGTATTGTCTGATACCCTTTATCATTTTATGATTCATGCAAATTGTGAATGTCCATGTGCTCAACCAATTAAGAAAATCAGCATTTGTGCTTAGTGCAAAAGCATTCTTTCAATGATTTTAACTATCGCTCGTATACGGCGTTGCATGAACCTAGCACGAGAAACCCTCGTGCTACTAGGTTCTTAATTTTTAATTATCTACCAACCTAAATGGTATGCACAAAAACCAGCAAGCTTTTCATCATTTCATTCAGTATTTAAACACCTTTTATACACTCTACCCCCTCACCCGTTTAGGTTATGCATTATTGATCCGTTTAGCATTCATTTAATAAAAGCTCACTAGAACATAAAGGTAGGGCTGAACTGAGGCTAAACCTCATACTTTAGATCCCCCCATACATCCACAAACATGAATCTTATTTTTCCTTAATTTTCGGCACTCAAAATCTATTTTTTTCTTATTTTTCTCCATTTTCCCTATTTTTCTTATATTTTTTGGAATATTAAATAACTAAAAATTCAAAATGAGTTGTGGGCTATGGCCCTTAGGTTCATTTGCAGCAAAAACACAAATTCAGTTGGTGTGTCTTACTATATTTTCCATTTATATCTCAAAAAACACCCAATTTTTTCATATTTCGCGTGTTTTACGGGTTTTACACCATTAATTTCAATCACAACACTTATGATTTTCTGATTTTCTAAGCATAAACTGATCAAACTCATAACAAGCAACATCATAATGCATAATCGTCCCATGGGAACAAGTATTCATGAAGCAAATTGCATAAAATATCAATTTCCTTTGTAAAATTAAAATTACCGTTCTTTGCGGGTTGTGGTTTTTTATTTGCCATGTCTCAGGATTGATTTCCAATAGCCATTAATGCTCATGACAGTCCACAATCAGCAATCTTCATTCCTCTTGAACCACGGAGCAATCCGGTCTTCATTGGACAAGCATCTGTCATCCATTCTTCTTCTTCTTCTTCACCACATGAATCTGCCCTTAGAAGAGAGAGAGGGAGGAGAGAGAAAGACTGAAATTAGAGATCTTCATAGAGACCACCATTGCGTGAGCGAAGCACGGAGATAGAGTCAGCAGGCAGAGGGGAATGAGGGGCAATGATCATTTACAGGGGTTGTATGCAACCTCCATCCTCCAAGATCAACATAGAGGGCGCAAATTTCGGCACCCTCTGATCACGTTTTCTTCTTTCTCTTGATGCCACGATTTCATGCTAACTAAAAAGTTTGGCATAAAATGCCCCCTAGCCCCCAAAGGTCACCACTCCTTTGGCCAAACTTATGTCCACCTTTTCAAATCTTGCCCACTTTGTGGCCATTTCCCCGTCCGGACTCCGAATTGAGCTCTGAAAAATCCTGGGCGTCCGGCTTGACATCCCGCATTGGCCGGTAACTCTTGTCAACCCACACGATAGTCTAAAAAATTATGAAAAATCAACAAGTGTCGTTCGGGTGCCTTTAAAGTACTTTGATGCTTAAAATTGTCCTAGATCGAGCCGCCGCCTTCGACATTGAATATTTTTCCCTTGATATTCGTAAATTTTAGCTATTTTTAAGCACTTCTCGGTATCAAAATTCTGCTCTCATTGGTGACCACGGGATAGGGCGACTCAGCCCGTCGAATCCCACACCAGATCTGCACAACAACCAAAGGAAGCATCAAGCTAATACAAAGTAGCTACATACTAAGCACAGCACAATGTGCACCCTACCCCCTGACAAAACCAAGGCATGACATCCACAAGGAGTAGGCCTAGCATAATCTGATAAAAGGGCCGAAGCTAGTCACTAACCAACTGCTCCAACATGGCCAAACTAAAAAGAACTATCAAAGAGGTTGCCCTAAGTGGTGGTCTGAACTACCTACCTAACTAAGGACACTACAACCAGGAGCAACTACTAGGCGAGGACTCCTATAGACTGATCAAGAAGTATTTTCTTGTAGCACATTTCTTCTTTTAGGGTTTTTATTTTTCCATACTCAGGTATGTAAAAAGGAGGGAGCTGAGCGTAGTGACCCAAGGAGAACAGGGCATCGGCCGCAAGTCCTGTCTCGGTACCCAAGAACATACCAAGCCCTCGCAAGGCGACACTTAATCCTTTTCTAACACTCACTTTTATTTTCGCTCCAACCTTCCTTAGTTTCTTCTTTTCTAGCAAGATGCCACCCCTAGGAAGACAAGGCATTGGCCCTGGGTCTGATTCGTCCCCAGGAACCTACCCGGCCTTCGCAAGGCGATGATCAACTACTTATAAATTTTTCTTTCTTTTCTTTTCTTTTCTTTGCTAGGGGTTAGGACCCCTTTTTACACACCTTTGTATATATTTATTGTCTTTAAGTTATTCAGGATTTCTTTTCATCATCATTATTTTTTTCTTCTGGCAGGCTTCTCTAACTGCCTCACAACTAACAAGAGTTCCTAGAACGGCTGCCTAGCAGGCTAGCAGAACAAGGTCACTAGGACTTCCGTCTAAAACAGGTCTTTCGATGTATGACAATGTCTTTACAGGAGGCAACGACTACTCAGACCTCCCTCAAACATACTGAACCTAAACCTAGGACTTCATGCCTTGGACGCCGGTCCCCAATAAGAAACGAAAAACCCCCCTTAACAAGTACACAAACACATATAGCATAAAAGCCACAGTACTCATAAAGGAAAGACACCACCTCGATAGGACCACGAGAAGTTTCCCCGCAACAAAAGGCTCCTTCCAAGCTCTTCTTCGAACCTGTCTAGCACAGAACTAAAACAAGAAACCATTAACCGCACCTGTACTAAACAGACAAGTGGCCCTCTTGGCCTAACGAAATCTGGACGTAATAGCCAAATCATCTAGCCTTCCTAGCTTAAAACCAGATAGGTCATTTTAGTCCACGTAATATTGATATCCTTGACATACACATCACACCCTATCAGAGTACCTAGGGTGCCAAGGATAGCATATAATAGGTCGACTAGCCCCCTGCTACTCATACAAGGTAGCTAAAAGCTTGATCTTGTATTTTTTGATCTTAGGTTTTTCTTTTGTAGAGCTACAAGTCCAAGCCTTTCCACAGATAACTCATCAATAAGGACGATCCCTTCTTGGGCAGTATGAGCTGAATGAATGGGCTCAGTGGGCTCGCATGTCCCACATTTATTGTCATGCGAATAAACTAGTCGTTCAAGCGGCTGAGTGGCTTCTTTGAGAGAAAGAATCATAGCTTTGTACTCATTCGAACCTCCCCTATTTGGGTTTTCACATAAATCAGTGCTGCGACCCAAACTAGGTAGAGCTTCAAGCCTAGGCATATCACATGGGTGTATCCCAAGGCAATGTATATTGTCAGATGTATATCCAGTCTTATCCTCTTGGGGGTTCAACAGAATATATCCAGATGGGATCCTTGGCCTTACATCCAACACTCCTGCCATAATTTTGGAGATTTTGGGTCTCCAAACCCATCTCACATTTCCCTTAATATTCTTGCATTCCCTCAAATTGCTGCACTGGTTTAACGAACTCATGCAAACTTATCCCTATGGCCAAATGGCCTCACATCCTTATGACCTTTGTGAAGTGCAGGTGGACTTTTAGCATTTTTCATCCTCTTTACAAAAGATGCCTTTACTTGTTTACGTCCATACTGCAAATTTTTCCCCATAAGAACCATGCTTTCACTGAAGGAAACAGCATCCACCCAGAAGCATGATTCCAATACCAAAGGTCTCTCAAGAGCCTTACTAGCAACAAAATTAGAACCACACACAAAATGCTTATCAACACTCACAGGCCCATTGGTTCTATCCATATTGCCATCACAACTACCTTTCGTGGAAGTGTTGCAAGCCCTAATGGGACTTGCATGGCTTGGAATCTTTTCACTGAGAGGCATGTCATTACTACTCATAGGATGCCCATTTTCTGCTTTGAGATTTGGCCACCAAGGTTCCCCTCATAGGCTGCCTTGGTATCAACAAGTGAGCTGTCTCCTTGCAAAAATGATTGGAAGCTAGGATGCACTTGTACTGAGCGGGGAAAACTCCAAAAGTTTTTCCCAACATCTCTGAATATGCCCCTCATAATCAATGGCATGCAGTTTTGCTTCCCTTAACGACTTAGGATTCCACAGTTCCACTTGGATTTGCGTATTAATCTCTAAGCCATTCAGAAAGAGCTCACATAGCACATCATCTGGTAGAGCACTGGCTCTTCTTGGCCAAAGCCTAAGAGTACTATCAAAGGCTCTAGCATACTCTTTAACAGAAAGATAAGACTCCTATCTAAACTGCATAAGCTACCCTAAGACCTGAATCATAGGGAGTTTCTTTTCATACTCCTCTAGAAATCTATCACAAGACTCCTCAAATGATTTGATCGACCCTCTTGGGAGGCTCCAGTACCATTTCCTTGCCTCTCCCTTTAGGGTACTTGGGAATACGAGCATCCGATCGATATCATCGAACCCACTTGCAATGCAAGTTAGGTCATATTCTCTTAAATGAATCATCGGATCCTCATTTGGCAACCCATAAAACACTGGGAGATCCCTATAAAGAGGAGGACATTTAGTCCTCCCTTTTGGGATCAAGACTGGGTCATTAAAATCTTCGTATTCCTCTTGACCTAATACCAGTGTGTTAGGGTCTTTAATCTCTTCCATTTCCACCTTTACTGGTGTGGAAGAGTCACTAATTCCATGAACTTCCCTTTCTGCCAACTCACAAAGTGGTTTAGGGAGTCCAACACTATGCAATAGGGAATCTATCCCATCATCTGCTAGTGGTGTTCTAGTAAGCCTATTCTCATCTACCACCACTTTGCTAGAACTTAGGATAGGTCCTAATGAAATCTTCCTTACTAACAATGGTTTTCCACACACATGGACATCATCCAATGCTTTATGGATCTTGGCAATCACACTACGGTACCCAACTGCGTCGGGCACTAGCATCAGATGTATCTTTAGATCATAATCATCATGCCCTCCTATGTGCCATCATTGTCACAGTCTTTTCTATGACATTATCATCATGAATGACCATAGATGACTGTGTCATCTTAGCACTACTTTCACTTTCCCTTTTCTCTAATCTCCATGGGCTGTTAATCTTAGAGGTAGCTTCATGGGTGTTTTCCCATAGTGACCCAAACTCCAGCATGGTATCACTTTCAGGGCAAAGGGTAAAATAGTCAATCACCCAACGTGTCAAAGATCCCACTAGACTATTCAAGATAGACAAAGTATCCTTTGGGTGTTGGGGATTTCTTGGATTGACAGTCATACTGATGACCAAGGTTTTTATCAGACTAACTTGATATCCACCGCTTTGAGGCGGCTATCGACCAATAGAATAGAACTAACAGGTCCCTTATGAGACCAAGATTCGGAGACTGCCACTTATTGACAGCTCTCGGCAGACACACCACTGATGGGACCTATAACGGGCTGGCACTGGCTCATGCACTAGCCAGACCTCTATCATGCGCTCAACAACCCCAAGGCCTCGCGGCCAGGATCGTGGATGACACATACATCATCTTCCTAAACATCTTGCATTTGTATCACGTATCGTAGTCCAACCCTAACCCAATTAACACTCCTCAGAGGGAGTCCCAACACATTGCCAAATAGCACGAAGTACAAACATAGGAGGTCCTCCCACGGCTGACTGCTGCTACCTCACTGCGACTCTCCTACATCTTGGGGATTGGCCCCTCGATGCATCGCTAAACATATATAACATTTCACACATATTCCCACTCAAGGTACCAATTATTTCGTATCCAGGAATGTACCATACCTCACTTTACTTTCCCCTTAGACCCAACGCCTGGTCTACAGCTTGGAACAACCTTACTCACTCAACGTTGGTCACGATCTAGAGAATACATGTGCTGTGCATCCAGGAGGTATTGTCTGATACCCTTTATCATTTTATGATTCATGCAAATTGTGAATGTCCATGTGCTCAACCAATTAAGAAAATCAGCATTTGTGCTTAGTGCAAAAGCATTCTTTCAATGATTTTGACTATCGCTGTTATACGGCATTGCATGAACCTAGCACCAAGAAACCCTCGTGCTACTAGGTTCTTGATTTTTTAATTATCGACCAACCTAAATGGTATGCATAAAAACCAACAATCTTTTCATCATTTCATTCAGCATTTAAACACCTTTTATACACTCTACCCCCTCACCCGTTTAGGTTGTGCATTATTGATCCGTTTAGGGTTCATTTTCCACATTTTTATTGTATAAAAAGCAATAAAAACTCACTAGAACATAAAGGTAGGGCTGAACTGAGGCTAAACCTCATACTTCAGACCCCCCATACATCCACAAACATGAATCTTATTTTTCCTTAATTTTCGGCACTCAAAATCTATTTTTTCTCTATTTTTCCCATTTTTCCTATTTTTCTTGTATTTTTTGCAATATTAAATAACTAAAAATTCAAAATGAGTTGTGGGCTGTGGCCCTTAGATTCATTTGCAGCAAAAATACAAATTTAGTTGGTGTGTCTTATTATATTTTCCATTTATATCTCAAAAAACACCCAATTTTCCCATATTTCGCGTGTTTTACGGGTTTTACACCATTAATTTCAATCACAACACTTATGATTTTCTGATTTTCTAAGCATAAACTGATCAAACTCATAACAAAGCAACATCATAATGCATAATCATCCCATGGGAACAAGTGTTCATGAAGCAAATTGCATAAAACATCAATTTCCTTTGTAAAAATGAAATTACCGTTCTTTGCGGGTTGCGGGTTTTTATTTGCCATGTCTCGGGACTGATTTCCAGCACCCATTAATGCTCATGACAGTCCACAATCAGCAATCTTCATTCCTCTTGAACCACAGAGCAATCCGGTCTTCATTGGACAAGCATCCATCATCCATTCTTCTTCTTCTTCTTCACCACATGAATCTGCCTTTAGAAGAGAGAGGGGGAGGAGAGAGAAAGACTGAAATCAGAGATCTTCATAGAGACCAGCATTGCGTGAGCGAAGCACGGCGATAGAGTCAGCAGGCAGAGGGGAATGAGGGGCAATGATCATTTGCAGGGGTTGTATGCAACCTCCATCCTCCAAGATCAACATAGAGGGCGCAAATTTTGGCGCCCTCTGATCACGTTTTCTTCCTTCTCTTGATGCCATGATTTCATGCTAACTAAAAAGTCTGGCATAAAATGCCCCCTAGCCCCCAAAGGTCACCACTCCTTTGGCCAAACTTATGTCCACCTTTTCAAATCTTGCCCACTTTGTGGCCATTTCCCCGTCCAAACTCCGAATTGAGCTCTGAAAAATCTTGGGCGTCCGGCTTGACATCCCGCATTGGCCGGTAACTCTTGTCAACCCGCAGGACAGTCTGAAAAATTATGAAAAATCAACAAGTGTCGCTCAGGCGCCTTTAAAGTACTTTGATGCTTAAAATCGTCCTAGATCGAGCCGCCGCCTTCGACGTTGAATATTTTTCCCTTGATATTCATAATTTTTAGCTATTTTTAAGCACTTCTCAGCATCAAAATTTCGCTCTCAAGGTATCTCTAACTGCCTCACAACTAACAAGAACTCCTAAAACGACTGCCTAGCAGGCTAATAGAACAGGGTCACTAGGACTATTGTATAAAACATGTCTTTTGATGTGTGGCAATGTCTTCACAAGAGGCAACGACTACTCAGACCTCCCTTAGACATACTTAACCTAAACCTGGGACTTCATGTCTTGGACACCGGTCCCCAACAAGAAAAGAAAACCCCCTTAACAAGCACACAAACACATATAGCATAAAAACCACAGTACTCATAAAGGAAAGATATCACCTGGATAGGGCCAAGAGAAGCTTCCACGCAACAAAAGGCTCCTTCCAAGCTCTTCTTCGAACCTGTCTAGCACAAAACTAAAACAAGAAATCATTAACCGCACCTGCACTAAACAGATAACTGGCCCTCTTGGCCTAATGAAATAAATCACTTCTACAAAAACTGATTGGCCCTCTTGGCCTAATGAAATAAAACAGTAAAACCTCACAAAACTGGCCCTCTTGGCATAATGAGATCAAACAGAATGGCACCTACACATCCCTCCCCGAAATAGCACAGATATACAGTAATAGACTCCTTTCCAAGGGAGGAAAAACAAGCTCGTAGCCCTAAACTAAATGCATAAGGTTATGACCCATCCCTCCTGCATATATAGCAAGAGGCGTACGCATAACATGTTGTCTAATCAGTCTATGGGTCCCAGATAATAACGGTAGATTGGTCTCGGCTACTCTTTGCATCACCCATATCAACCATCGTCTGCCATATAGTGCATGCTCTGATAACATACCCCACAAGCGAACGGGTCCTATTTCATCATTGATAACAATATCCAAACTAGGACCACAATTAAAGAAGAGGTCTTCCTCATAAGCAAGATTTGCCAGTGAATCTGCAAACTGATTCCAGTAACGTGGAATCAGCTGAAAAGACACTCTCTCGAACTCCTCAAGTAGGGTCATAGCAGTTCGGTGATACATACAAAGAATGGGATTCCGCACTGTGTACGTCCCATCTAGCTAATTCAGGATCAACTGGGAATCCCCTTTTACTAACAACCGACGAATACCACCTTGTTTGGCAATATGAAGTCCCATAATCAAGGCTTTATACTCCGCCATATTGTTAGTGAATCCTACCCCGAGATAAGCAGCGAACTTCATCGTAACTCTTTGTCGGGGATCTCGGATTACTACTCCAACACACCCTTTTTTTATTAGGGCCCATAGACACTCCGTCAAAATATAATGTATACGGCCACAATGGGTTTACACAGCCTGCCATCGCGAACTCCTCTATTCGTAATTATGGTAATCAAAGTTTAGCATATTGAGAGGATGAACTGACGGCTCCATCCCACCTTCTTCATTAAACTCAACAGGGATACTCGTCAACGATCGTAAGCAATGATGGCAGAAGACTTTGATCTCCCACACAAAGGTTCCGTCTTCTTGCTTAATTACTCTGTATCCTTTGCTCCACCAGATAAGTTTCCCCTGATGGTATCTCTACTCCAGATATGGGTGCTCCAAATAAGGAATTAACCGGCCCATCAACCAACTTTTAAGCTCTTTTGCAGGTCTCAAATCATCCCTATCATGGACTTACAATGCATTTTCTTTTGTATTAGCATACTTAGAAATAATAAGGTTTAATCTTATTAAGATTAACCTTATTTTTAAACTCTACTCCCTGTAGATCAGTAATAGGGTCATAGAACTATTTTTCCCTAACCTGACAATCTTGTAGGGGCCGTCCCATTTAGGTTCTAGCTTCCCTGGAAACAACTCCCTACGCACATCATAATAGAGGACTAATTGTCCTTTTTTAAAGGTATACTTCTTCACTCTGAGATCATGCAACTGCTTCATCCGACTTTTAGCCACCTCTTGGTGTAGTAAGCTCTGCAACTTCAGCTCATCCAGGTGGGCTATGGTCGTGAAACATTCAAAAAGGGAATCCTTATCTCCCAAAGAGTGGTTAATTGCAAACCGTATGGTTGGCAACTCAATCTCAAGGGGTAACCACACTCTTCCCCATAAACCAATTTAAATGGAGTATGGCCGGTAGCTCGCTTGAACGTGGTATTGTACGCCCATACTGCCACATACAACTTCCTTTCCCAGTCTCATTTCTTCTCAGAGACTATTTTAGACAAGATACCCACAAGCTGCTTATTAGTACTTTCCACCTGCCCATTTGCTTGCGGATTATAAGGGTTTGTTTTATTATGCTTGATCTGCCAAGCTTCAGTCAAGCTTTTGATCACCTTATTCAGAAAATGGGTTCCACGGTCCGACACTAATTCTTTCGGGGGACCGAAACGGCAGATAATCTGCTCTAAAAGGGAACTTGTAGTCTCTTTTGCATTGTCCTACCTCGTCGCCCGCGCTTCTGACCATTTAATAAAATAATCAGTGGCCACTATAATATACCTCTTCTATGTAGTAGACAACGGAGTGATAGGACCCATGAAATCAATGCCCCACTTCTCAAATGGAAGGATAGCCATAATAGGTGTAAGTGGACGTTTCCTATTCTCTCTACTGTCATGTCTTTGACAGGTATCACATTTCTTAACATACTCAAAAGAATCTTGGAAGATGGACGGCCACCAATATCTAGCTCTTAAAGCTTTCTGTGCCGTCAACCGTCCTGCAAAGTGCCCTCCACATGCAGAGTCATGACACTCCTCCAAGATGAAAGGAACCTCGTCAGGCATCACACATTGGTAGTAGATATCATCAACACCCTACCGATATAGTATCCCTACGATCAAGGAAAACTTCAACGCCTGTTGTTTGATTTTCCTCTTTTCAGACTTTGACAAACCGGCTCCCGTCTCTCCTGTTGATAGATAGTATGTAATAGCAGCATACCAAGATGGAATAGAAGCTGTATCAATTTTAAACATTTCCTCAATATCACTTCCTTCAGTCAAAGTCTCTTTCGGCTCCCCGAAATCCACAAGGCATTCCACAATACCCTGCAACCTCGGTGGCTTACTCTTAATCTCATAATCAAACTCCTGCAGAGTGATTAACCACTTTGCCAAACGATCAAGCGGTTGTAGCTTGTTCATAAGCAATCTAAGCCCTTTCGCCTTTGTATAGAATACTACCTTTTCATAGAGGATGTAGTGCCTGAATTTCTTAGTCCCAAAGACCATCGCAAGACACAACTTCTCCATGTAGGTATAATTAATCTCTGAAATGCCCAATTTCCGACTAGGAAAAGCTATCGGATGATACCACTTTTCCTCCCAGATTTGGACTAAACAGTAGCTGATACTATGCATAGTGGCTGCTGAAAATATATAGAACACCTCACCCCTTTTAGGTGCCTTTAAAACGGGTGCTTTTACTAGCTCCTGTTTCACATCCTCGAAATCTACTTTACAAGGGTCGCTCCACTCAAATGAACATCTAAAGGATAATAAATTCGTTAATGGCAACGTTCTTTCTGCCAAGGCATTTATAAACCTCCGATAATACCCTAACAACGACAGAAAACTATGAACCTCTTTCGGAGTGTGTGATGGACTTATAGCAACTATAACCTTGATCTTTTCAGGGTCAGTTGCGATTCCTACTGAACTGACCACATGGCCCAGCAATAGCCCATAAGGTACTCCAAAGACACACTTCCGTGGGTTAATAGCGATACAAAATTGTCTGCAGCGCTCAAAGCATTTTCTCAAAATAATCAACATCCTTTCCCTTACAGTGGCTGCCCCCAGATCATCAATAAATACTTTCAACTCATCAGGGAAGATGTCACAGTTGTTCCTTGCCATGATCCAGGTGCATTGCATAAACCAAAGGCCATCACATGGTACGCAAAAGTACCAAAGACAGTAATGAAAGTCGTTTTCAACTTGTCCTCTTCTGCAATTGCCATCTGGTTATATCTTGCAAAGCAATCCATAAACGAATATATTTCCCTACCTGCTAATTGATCCAAAATCTGGTCAATAAACGGCAACGGGTAGTAATCTTTAACCATTTTCTTATTCAGTTCTCTAAAATCTACACATAGTTGGATCTGGTTATTTTTCTTCTTCCTGATATAACAACTGGTGAACACCATTTTGTGTGTTGTACAGGGAAGATTAACCCAGCTTTCCTTAACTTCTGCAACTCCTCAAACAGCCCGTCCCTCAATTCAAAAGGCATACACCTTACCTTCTGATGCACAGGACGACTGTCTTCTTTTACAGGAATAGTATGAACAGCTAGGCTGGGGGGGATGCCTCTCAGCTCATCATAGCTCCAAGCAAAGATATCGCGGAATTCTTGAATCAAGGACACATAGTCCTCCCTTTCTGCTGAACTGAGCATGGAACCTAATTCGACGTGCCAAGGTCTAACTCAATCACATCCGCATCTCTTATCCTATCTTGTGGTTCTATCGGCTCATTTAGAGTTATCTGATAGATATCCTCTATAGTGGACCCCTCTTTATAAGTGGTGTGGTGGATAGCACTTCCCCAGAAACTATCCAAATGTGAAATGTGACATTTGTGGGAAGTCAGGCCATTTAGCTGCTACCTGTTGGAGTAAGATTAGTTCTCTCCAACAAGGGAGTAAACAGCCGGTCCCAGTGAATCATAGAGCGCAAGGAAATAACTTGCAGCAGAATGATGCACCAAGAAAAATATTACAGAGGGGAAAAACAACTATAGAAGAGTTGCCACAAGGCAACAGAGTTAGCCTTATTGAGGCTGTACGAGTTAAGGATGCTGGAACCTCTAACTTAAGAGCCGTGACAAGAGCTCAAAAGGCTAAAGAGGTTGACAAATATAAGGAAAAACTAGTTGAGGGAAACCCTAAACAAGGGGATAAGGGGACGCAAGTCCAGAATTCTAGCATGGAAGGGGGACTGCTAAGACCGGTTGACAATAAAGTTGACCTGTTAAAAGGATGAGGAAGTGCCAAGGAAGAAGGCAAGAGCTAAGAAAGAAGCACCAAAACCGGTCCAAAGACCAAAAGAGAGGATGGTTTGGCGAGAAAAGAGAGCTTTGGCAACTTATCATGACTTTGATTTAGCAAGTTCTCTTTGCAAAGTTAAACCAGATGTAAACCTTCTACAGTTGATCAAATTATCTCCAGGAGTACGCAAGGAATTTAGGAAGATCCTACGTATCGGGTATATTGTGGAACCTCTGGGCATAGCATGAGTGGGGGAAGATTGGTTTGACCATGCTGAAAAGAACTCCCCTAGGGTTCCAGCTTATGTAGATGGAATATTAGTGGAACATGCTATTGTAGACACTGGATCCTCCGTCAACATCATGAGTTCAGAGTTGATGGAGAGGTTGGGTCTAGGCATCCAGAAAGATAGCTCTACCCTTCTGAGAATGGCTGATGATAGTCTAAGACAACCAGAAGGTTGCGTTACTAAGGTCCATGTTACAGTTGCAAGTGTAGAATGTTTCTTGGACTTTAGGGTGATAAGATTTGCAGGACGCCCTAGCTATCGGGTTTTGCTAGGTAGGCCTTAGATCTTACGAATAGACTGTCAAGTCGATATACCCGCTGCTCGAGTGGTTCTAGGCCGAGGTGCTAATAGAGTAATAGTCGATGCTTATCCAGAGTCTCCTCAGAGTGAGAGAGCTCCTTTATCTTCTACTGAATTAGAGACAGTAGGCGATCCAGCTGGTAGTGAGACATCATCTAGTGATGAAATCTAGAGGGTCCACCCTCTTCAGGGCGTCGACTCCCTATCAAATTTTGTTGCTTCTTCAAGAAATTAACATTGACAGCTATTTTTCGATATTGTTCGGACATCATATCAGTATAATGCTTCATCATGTCCTTGACTTCGCCAAGGACATTAGATGGACTCGACTCGTAGCCTTGATCGTCAATTCGTCGTTCCATTGGCCTAACAATCTGATTTGGCATTGGCTGTTGACCCACAAGAACAACATTAGAATTCGAAAATTGGCCTCCAACATTTGGTGGAGCCAACTGACTTGCCATAGGCATAGTCACACTGGGAGGAGCTGGCAGTAAAGGTACATTTGAAACCATACTCCCTCTCACAATAGGGTTAGTCATAGGCATCCCTTGACTTCCATTCGTCAATGCTGGATTGCCACTAGGTACTAAACCCCATTAACATTCATTCGAGAGGAGTACGTCATTTGTAATCGTGCTTCTACTCCCTCTGCCCACGTAATAGCGGTGTCTATATCTGCCAAGGCCACACTGTTCAATTGTACTTGGATATTAAAATCCAACCCATGCAAAAAGTATTGCAATTGGGCAGCCGACGGAATGGGAATGTAAGTTTGTAACTTACGGAATACTTCCTTCAGCTTCTTAGCATATGCTTTCACATTCTCGTGAGGATCTTGGCGCGTTACATTCAAGACCCGCAACCAATATTGGACACCTCTTTCAGGGGCATGTTCTGCTCGGAAAGTTGCATAGAATTGATCAATGGTGGTTATGGTTCCAGACTCTATGCTGTGATACCATATAGTAGCCCTTCCTTTTAACGTCATATTGAAGAACATCATGAGATGTCCCTCATCTTGGATGCGATAATTGAACATCAATCTTTGAAATTCACAAATGTGAAATTCTGCATCCTCTTCCGCTAACCCATTAAAAATGGGCAAGGGAACTCCTAAGGCTGGTAAGTCCAGCATCCCTGTAGGAATCGCAATAGGCTGTGCCATGGTGACAATCAGATTAGTAGTAGGAGCTTGAACTAACGAATTCACACCCTCACTTGAAGTGGGTAGACTTGGTGGAGGAGAGGAAGAACTTACACTTCCTCCTGCACCTAATGGAATAGGAGGAATAGTTAAATGACTAAGACCACTGCTTCGTATACGTACTGGGCTACTCCTTTGAGGAGAATAACGGCTTATAATCTCTAACCGCCATCTAGCCCTCTTAGCATGTTCTGTTTTTTGGATTTCAACTTGACAGTCCTTGTCAGAGGACATAAACCAACTTCCTTTTGGTCCCTAGAAACCCTAGATCCAAAAACCACCACTTATAGGCGGCTCCCGACAGACGCATCACTAATGGGACCTAAAATGGGTCGGCACTGGCTATGGCACTAGCCGAACCTCATGCTCATGACACACAAATACCCTCACGGCCTCGCGGACCAGGAGCGTCAATCTAATGCTAAAGGACAAACTACCCTAAAGCTTAATTCTTGCGTTTATAGTTTATAGTCCAATGTTCCCTTAAACTCCTCAGAGGGAGAACCTTCATACATATTGGCAATGCCACGATCACACGCATATAGGAGGCACTCCACCAACTAATAGTCGAAGCCCCACTGCAGCTCTCCTACATCTCAGGAATTGGCCCTTTGATGTGCTACTAGACATATAACACATATGAGCACGAACTCCTCTCTTTTATATTTCTCGTATTTCCAGGAGATATACAATGCTTCCTCACTTCACAGTCCCTTAGGAAACCGACCCTCTACCCTACGGCAAGGGATAACCTCACACTCTCAATCGTGGGTCAAAGTCCTAAGAAAACAATTGCTATGCAGTCCAGGAGATGTTCCTTCGATACCATGAACCATGCATAGTGCATAATGTGAATGGTTTAGTCAACAAACAATAGAAAATCAGCATTGTGCATCGTGGGAAACCCATCTTTTCATGATTTCCATGCTAACGTTTATGTATTGAAACAAGGAGAGACACCGAGCCTTACGCTCATGCTGCCTTTTCCTTTATTTTAAAACAATGTCCTATAGCCATTATGCAACACATAAATCAGATTTAAGATTGTACTTTGACGCTCAAACTCTCCTCTCACCCTACTGTTTAATGTTTTGCAATCGTTGATAGGTGTAAGAGTCCTTTTATGTGTATTTCTTTATAGAGAAAGCAATAAATACGAACGAAAACATAGAAATGAGGGTAAACCAAGGCTAACCTCGTGCTCTATCTTCATTATACATTGCACAAACACTTATGTGATTTTCTGGAATGTTCCTTTTATCGTTTCCTAATTTTCTCCCATTTAAAACCCATTTTCCACCATTTTTCGGTATTTTTTCTCTATTATCTTCAATAAAAAATGACTAGAAATTGAGATTGATTGTGGGATGTGGCTCTTAGGTTCTTTGACAGAAAAATTTCAGGTTTTATTGATGTTATATCTCATATTTCCCCTTTATTTTGCAAAAAAACCCCATTTTGCCTCTTAAACGCGTGTTTTATACCATTAATTTCAGCCATAACACTTATGATTTTCTGATTTTCTGAGCATAAACTGATCAAACTCATAGCAAACAACAACATAATGCATAATTGGCCCATGGGAACAATATTTCATCAAGCAAATAGCATAAAAACTGATTTTTTCTTCATAAAAATTGAATTACCGCTTAGGCTTTGTGTCTCGCGATCTCGGTTTTGCTATGGGACTGCGTGTCAGCCCTCATTCAATGTCCAGCATCTTCAAAATCAGCATTCTTCATGTCTTCATCCACCCGGAAGCAATCCGGTCTCATCCGGACAAGCTTTCCTCCATCATTCTTCATTGTCTTCTTCCACACAAGAACAGCCCCTTAAGGGAGAGAGAGGGAGGAGAGAGAAAGACTAAAATCAGAGATCTCCATTGAGACCACCATTTGAGGAGCGAGAGGTAGTGATAGAGTCAGCATACAGAGGGGAATTAATGCCCAAGATCCATTGGGTGGGTTGCTCATAAGCTGCATGATGCCTCCTCCAAGATTGGGCGCAAAAATCGGGCGCATCCTGACATCTCCCTCCCCATGTTTTTTGCTTCCTCTCTCTCTCCATGTTTTGATGTTTCATAAAATGCCACACCCCCCAAAGGTCATGACCACTTGACCAAACTTTGGTCCACCTTTTCAAATCTTGCCCATTTGTTGGCCATTTCCCCGTCCGGACTCCGAATCGAGCTCTGAAAAATCTTGGGCGTCCGGCTTGACATCCCGCATTGGCCGGCAACTCCTGACAACCTACACGGCAGTCTAAAAAATTATCAAAAATCAACAAGTGTCGCTCGAGCGCCTTTAAAGCACTTTGACGCTTAAAATCGTCCTAGGTCGAGCCGCCGCCTTCGACGTTGAATATTTTTCCCTTGATATTCGTAATTTTTAGTTATTTTTAAGCACTTCTTGGCATCAAAACTTCGCTCTCATGCCTCGATCTCTCTTCTTGTCTCTTGAGTGAGCTTCGCCTTGTGCATTCTGTGTGTTCAGCATAGCATCTTGAGCAAGTCCTCCCACCACGCGATTCTTGACATGGTATCGAAGCCGCACCACTAAGAGAGGCTGATTTCGAAGGCTGAAGTGAAGGAGAAGAAGCAAGGTTTGAGCAAGCAAGCCACGGGTAAGAAGCTCTCCCATCCTTCCACTCTTTCTCTTGGATAGTGCCTGTGGAGGCACCAGAAGCAGGGCAGAGCAAAAATCTCAGATTGTAGTGAGATTTGGTGTGCGCGAAGATGCGCATCTGAGGCCGTTTCAGACCCCATTTTAGAGCCGCAAGGTTGCGGACAGCAATTTCAGGGTACACTGTGATTTCGATTGTTTTGACCGAAAGTAAGTGCGCAGGTTACAGATTGCGAATCTGTAATTCTTGAGGTGTTTGCAAGAAGCAAACATAAGGTTTATCTGCAAACAGGTTGCAAATTGCATGTATTGTTGAGCAGACAGTGAAAAAGGCTATCTAGTGTATTGTTGTGCACTACAGATCGAGGGTTGCAGAAGATTTGCTTGCTATTTGGTATTAGTTTTGTGATAATGGCAGAGAACAGTGGAAGCCCCATCATTGAGAAGCTCGACAAGAACAACTACCCTTCATGGAAGTTCTGTGTCATGAACTTCCTTATTGGAAAAGGCCTCTATAAGTTTGTTTCATGTGAAGAAAAGGAGCCGGAGGTGAGTGATCCTCCAACTGTAGAAGAGACAAAGGCACGGAAGGAATGGAATGCAAAAGACAAGAAGGTCAAGTATTGGCTGACTGCAGTAATTGACAATAACATACTGGGACATATTAGAAATGCAGAGAATTCATATGTACCTTGGACCATACTTGAAAGTATGCTTTTTGTAAATATAAAGGCACGAAAGATTCAACTCAAGCAAGAGTTGAATACATTGAAGAAAGGGAAGATGTCTATCAATGAGTATGCACTGAAGGTAAGAAGCATTGCAGATGCATTGGCAGCAATTGATGCAATGCCCGATGATGATGATTTGGTGTCATCTACCTTGGGTGGACTTAACAATGAAAAGGCTTGGAAGTCTTTTGTAACTTCTGTATATGTTAGAAAGCCATTTCCAGATTTCGATGAGTTGGTCTCCCTTATGATCACTGAAGAGATCAACATGCAGAGTAAGACATCTGAAAGAAGTGGTGAACAGGTCCAAGCTTTCTACTCCAGTTCAGGAAGGGGACGTGGCAGGTTCTCTTCAAGAGGCCATGGTACAGGACGTGGTAGTGACAACTAGCCAAATAGATTGAATCAACAATTTGGCGATATGCAGGTTTCATGAGGTCGTGATACCTTTGGAGGCAGGGGGAGCTTTAGAGGAAGAGGTGGATGGCAAAACAAAGGTTGTAACAACTCTGGCATTGTGTGTCACTACTGTGGCAAAACAGGTCATATTGTAGCCCAATGTTATGCTAAGAAAGATGATATTTGCAGTGGTAAGTTGCAGCAAGGAAACTATGCATCGTCTTCACGACATAATGAAGATAAAAATGAACGTCCGTTTGTTATGCAGCATATGCTGAATGCTGTTAGAAAGGGAACACATGATGATGTTTGGTATGTTGATTCAGGTGCATCCAATCATATGACCAACCATGTAGAATGGTTTGGAGAGATGCAGGATTTGCAAAATGTAGGTTATGTGCAGACGGGTAATGATTCATGCCACCCAATTTCACACATTGGAAAAGTTACCTTGTCCTTGCATGATGGTAAGACAAAGAGTCTTTCAGATGTATTACATGTGCCATCTATTACAAAGAACTTGGTGTCAGTCGGTCAAATGGTAGAGCAAGGGCTGCAAGTTAGATTTAATGCAAAGGGCTGCTTTGTAGAAAACTTCAATGACAAGTGCAAGTTGGTAGCAAAGGGAAGTAGAGTTGGACGTATGTTTACTCTGGATGCTGGAATTCCTACTATGAATGCTGCTATGTATGCTAAAGGAAAAGGTGTTGCTGCAGATATTGAAATTTGGCACAAACGCATTGGACATGCAAATGTACAAAGGCTGAAATTAATGCAGTCCAAAGGGTTGGTTACAGGTTTGCCTACATTTAGAGTTGCAGAATTTCATAAGGTATGCGAAGCACGTCAGTTTGGTAAGTAGGCAAGACAACCCTTTTCACATGACAGAGATGTAAGCAGAAATATCCTTGATGTTGTGCATACAGACATTTGGGGGCCTACACAAAATGTATCTCTTGGAGGCAGTTCATACTTTGTCACATTCATTGATGATTGTTCTAGAAAGCTGTGGGCATATTTTATGAAGGAAAAGAGTGAAGCGTTTGAGCACTTTAGAACTTTCAAGGCTGCAGTTGAAAGAAAAACAGGCTTGAAAGTAAAGTGCTTGAGGTCAGATGGAGGAGGAGAGTACAAGTCTCGAATGAGTTCAGTGATTTTCTCAGGTCCCATGGGATAAAGAGATAGTTCACATGCAGATATACCCCACAACAAAATGGGGTTGCAGAAAGGAAAAACAGGCATATTGCAGAAGTTGCACGCGCCTTGATGGCTGGAAAAAATATGCCTAAGCATTTTTGGTATGAGGCTATTCATACTACTGTTTATATTAAACAGAACTCCTACATCTGCAATTCATGGGATGACTCATGAAGAATGCTTTACTGGCAAGAATCCTGATGTATCACACTTGAAGGTATTTGGCTGCATTGCGTATGTTCATGTGCCAGATGAGTTGCGGAAGAAACTGGATCCAAAGGCTGAGAACTGTGTCTTTATTGGATACTCTAAAGAGAAGAAAGGGTATCGTTGTTATAACCCTGTCACATGTAAGTTCAGAGTGAGCAGGGATGTCATCTTTGATGAAATGAGCAGTTGGTATGCATCTGGTGTTGATGCATTAGATGATGATGATGATCATGACACTCATGTGCAGGCTGAAAAGCAAGAATCATAGACTCTTAGTGGACCAGAGACATCATCTGGTAGTCCTTGGTCTGGGAGACTAAGGAGTAGCTCTACATCTTCAGGTGCATCTAGTAGCACTATAGGTAAAGACAAAGGAAAGAATAAAGTGTCAGAAGGCATTGATGCAGTTCTTGATGGAGACTCCAGTGGCTCAGAGAGCTTGGATGATGAGCTTCGCATTCCTTCTGTCAGGACACCAGGTGTACAGAGAGCTCATAGTAATGTAAAGACTCCATTGAGTGATCCGGTAGTACGCAGATCTAGCAGGGTCAAATACCCTGTTAAAAGATTTGGTTTTGAAGGTTATGCAGCTCACCATTATGCTTATATGGTGAAACTAGTTGAGGATGTTGAGCCCACATGTTTTGAGGAGGCTGTTGGTCATGCTCATTGGGATGCAGCAATGGATGAGGAGATAGCTGCATTAGAGGCCAATAAGACTTGGGATCTAGTATCATTGCCGAAGGGCAAGAAAGTTATTGGATGTAAGTGGGTTTATAAGATTAAGCACAATGCAAATGGTTCTATTAGTAGGTACAAAGCTAGGCTAGTTGCAAAAGGCTATGCCCAGACATATGGCATAGATTATGATGTGGCAACTGTCAGATGTGTGATTGCTTTGGCAACAGCCAAAGGTTGGAGGTTGCAGCAAATGAATGTGAAGAATGCCTTCTTGCATGGTGATTTGCAAGAGGAAGTGTATATGGATCAGCCAACAGGTTATGAAGATTTAGAGCATCCCACATATGTGTGCAGGTTGAAGAAGGCACTCTATGGGCTCAAGCAAGCACCTAGAGCATGGTCTAACAAGATCAGAGAGTATCTTGTCAATATTGGATTTTATATTTCTGATGCTGATCACTCACTTTATGTGAGAAAGGGAGATGCAGGTTTGGTCATCATAGTCATCTATGGATGACTTGATTAATACAGGTGATAGTGATACTGGGATTGCTGAAGTCAAGGATTTTTTGAAGAAGAAGTTTGAGATGAAGGATTTAGGTGAGCTAAGGTACTTCCTTGGCATTGAGGTGATCAGATGTGATGATGGTATATGGCTGTCCCAAAGACAGTATGGCTTGGATATGTTGTCCAAGTATGGTATGATAGCATGCAAACCACTTTCTGTCCCGTTGGAGCAGAATGTTAAGTTGAGTGTTGATGTTGGGGATGAGATAGAAGACCCTACTATGTTCAGGAGGATAGTGGGGAGTTTGATCTACATGACCATTACAAGGCCAGACTGGAGCTATGCTGTTGTTCTTGTGAGTCAATTTATGCAAGTACCTAGAAAGCCACATTTGGATTCAGTCAGATGCATATTGAGATATGTGAAGTCCACATTACATTATGGAATTTTCTATGAGGCAGGTACAGATGTACATGTGTTTGGATACACAGATGCAGATTGCCAGCTCTTCACCGCTCTTGGTCTCAATGCTCTTGGGGTCCACAACCACCTGCAACTGTTGTTGTTTTCATTGTTCCCTCCTCTTTTTCTTGGTCAGTGCAGGTGCATCTAAAGGCTCAGGACCTTGGGCCAGGCCGACCGCTGATGTGCTTGGTTGGGCCTTAGCCTTTCCCTTCTCTAGTGTGTCCTTATGGGACATGACCATGGCCTACTGAGTAGCCTCGCTAGGTTGTGAGAGCACAACTGCCTTTCTTTTTGGAGAGCCTAGCTCTTCAACCAACTCCCTTGTGTGTAACTCCTCCAGCCTAGGCTTTAGGCACTTTGGAAGCGCTGGAGTTGTCGAGGCAGTTGGTTGTGACACCTCCTCCACAGGTAACCCACTACGGACACGTTTCGCAAGGGGTGTTGTCACGGCCAAAGATTGTGACTGCTGTGGTCCCTGATTGGAAGTAGTGGTGGCTAGTTCAGTGGACTGGCTACCATTGGTAGACTGCGGTGTCAAGTCCTGAGGCAGATCAGAAGTGGTCGTGCCTTTTGATGCCCTTAGAGCATTCACTTGCATAGATCGAGTATCCGTTGATCTAGCCATGGTGGATTGCACAGGCACATCCTTAGGTTGAGAGCTGAGTGTGGTGTTGTGTCCTACCTCTTGGACATTTGGAGGCTTTGATGTAGGTCGAGATTGGGATTGAGTAGCTGCACCTAACGAGTGTTGTGCTTCCTGTGTCCGTGTAGGGGAAGAGGGTGTAGGAGACTTAGGACTCCTAAGTGGCTTTGACACTGGCTTGGAGATTTGCTCGTGGCTGTTAGATGATTGTGCTATTTGCTTTGTTGAGCATTTAACCTTGCCCTGAGTAATGTTTTTCCTATGATGCTTGCTATCCTCTTGGGGAATCAAAAGCTCCTTGGGCACTAACGGCTTCTGCGTATCCTCGACGATTACATCTGGCATCTACTTGTCAAGCACGCTAGGCCGAGGATCTACCCTTCGATTGGTCCCGTTTGGTTTCTTGATTTCGACCATGAGGGGCTCGGTCACTCCATTGTTGTTGACTCGAGGCTTGGTTTTTCGCTTAGATCTCCTCCTACGCTTCTTTGCTCTTGATACGATCTGGCCTTCAGTCGACCACGGAGGTTTAGCAAGGGGTTTTGGCACCCAAATCCATCGGTTGCCTGCATAATACCCTTGAGCCCGAAGCCACGCCTTGGATATCCATCGTGGCGTTGTGCTAGCTCTCCATCGATGCTTGCATCTATAAGGCTTGGGCTTCTTTTGAGGTCTTCTACGATATTTGTAAGTCCAAAGCCTATCCTTGGCATTGTCTCTTGACCTTCTTGGTTCAGGCATGGCCTCACTCACTGGCTCTCGTTGTTCGACCTGTGCTTATATTAACTCTTCCAACAAGTCCTTGCTCTCGTTAATGGGCTTCATTGTTATGTTAGCACCTTCCTTGCCTTTCCCTCAAGGTTTGCTGAGGTCACCCTTGCTAAAGGTCGTGACTATCCTCACACCCGGTAGTGTCAAGTGTATCCTCTGAGCTACGTAGTTACAAGGATTCTGTTTTAATTGTTACAAGGATTCTGCACTTCCCTAGAAGTGCTTGTGGGTGTTCCCCGTAAGGATTAAGAGTTGCATCCGTCAGTGTGAGCTCTGGTTGGCCTAGTAGGGTCCATGATTCATAGGCCAAGATATTAAAATCTGCTCCTTCATCAATTAGAGCATCAATAGTATGCTCTCTTTTCGCGGTGAGTTTGACCCTAAGATAAGCAGGTGGTACTATGTCTTCATCTTTCGGGTCTTGGCTTATAAATTTAAGCCTTCTAACAGATGCCCTTGAGTTCTCGACTGCACGACCAGATGTGGATTCTCCACTACTGTCTTGGATCGTTAGTGCAGTGCTATTCAAGGTACATCTCTCGTCAAGAGTGTCGTGTCTAGTCATCCTCGCGTTTGTAGCTTGCTGAAGTTGCATTTTGCTTTGACTAGCACGGTTTGAACACAATGTCTTTGTGTTCTCCTGGTGTGGCCTTTTTGCCCTTGATGGCTAGATTGGCCCATTGATGTTCTAGTGTCTCTGTTTCTCTCTGTTCGGGTATGGGCTTTTGGTTGCTCTATTGCAAGTGAGACTCCATACTCGTGTAGAGCCATTGCTACACTAGGGTCCAATTTGAAGGACCTGTCACAGCGCGCGTTTCTCTCCAACCTACTCGGGGGAGGTGCAGAGGGGGCAGAGCCCCCTCTGTGGGGGTCCGAGGGGGGCAATCCCCCCCGGCCCGCAGGGCCATTACGGTAAAAGGCATGCACAATTTGGAGGACCGTTTATAGCCAAATTTGACCCGCTTACTCTAAGTTTTAGCCCGATAATGGATCCATGATATGGTTTCGGCTCTATATGGTTTCTCAGTTAATTTCACTGTCTTCAAGTTAAAATTTGAGAAATTCTAAACTCGACCTAACAGGTCTGAATTGCGGGGTCCGAGTGGGTCACTCGGACGGGCCGAGGTGTATGGGCCGAGGGCTAAGTTCGGACGATTCGGACGAATTCGGACGAGGTCACTTGGGCAGGCCGAGGCACTTGGGCCGAGGGCCGAATGTGGGATGTGGCCGAGGGCCGAATTTGAGTCTCGGACGGGTTTTCCCTCGGACGGTCCGAGGCCGACTAGGATTTGGCTGAGTGGACCGGGTGGTCCGAGGGCCGAGTCTGGGCCTCGGACCAGAGTCAACGTGACTCGGACGCGCCGAACACCGCACGTGTTTTTTTTGCCGAAGCTCGTAAAATTTGTCGTGCAAGGCACTGGGGGTCTTCCCCCTTGTCGAGCAACTCCAGATTGGTCCTACTACTGTAGGGGGAGGTGTAGAATTACCTGGGCTAGTCAAAGATATCCCTGATGCCAAGATTGAAGCGGATTTCCTCGCCAAGATTTCCTCTTCTCTCCTGCTCTCCTGAAACCCTTCAATGCACACTGTGGCCTTTTCTTGCCACTTCTGGCCCTTATACCCTCTTCCGAGTATGGTTTTGGCACCCCCAATAACTCACTTACCGACATTAGGCATCAAAGTAAGTTTTTTACCACTTTTGCACGATTCTTGCCCTGTTTCTGCCTTGTTTTGCAACAGTAACCCTAATGCTTATTTTCTTTGTTTTCTCCTACTCTAATGCATCCAAATCACAAAGTAATTACCTACACTACTCCATCTCACAACATAAATCTCAAGAAAAACAACAAACCTACTTGCCAAGGAGATCCAATACCATCTTCAACCCCCTCGCTTCCTACCTATCTCAAGCACCGATTCGGGGGAAACCCTACTCCAATGCTCGATTCGAAGCGCGCAAGCGCTCAAGGCTTGAATCCGTTGGTCCTGGCAACGGAACCAAAATGTGGGAGCTTTCGCTCAACTGCCAAGACCCACGGACCGCTTATTGTTCAAGCGTTCCAAGCCGAGCACTAATAGCTACCTCTCACATAATCGACGCGCCATCCATATCTACGGGTGTAGTGAGTTTACCTTCGTGCCGTTCGAGTTACCTCCTCTCCCTCGCACTCCTGTGGCTCCACGATCCAAGTGCAAGCTTCAATCAAGCTCGATCCTCCCACTCCAAGCTCCAAGCTCCATTGCCGTGAGCAAGACAAGAGAAGAGAAGAGAAGAGAAGAAGAGAGGAGAAGATGGAGAGCTTCTCCTCCTTGGTCCCTCACCCTCACACACTCACTCCCTCACACTCTCACACTCCCTTTCTCAAGCACAAGCTCAAGCAAGCAAGAACAAGAAGAAGAAGATGGCCACACACAAGAATGAGCTTCTCATTCACTTTTCAACTTTATATACAAAACCCTAAATCCCTTTTGGGCGGTCATCCCCTTTTCTCCTTTTTTACATGGCCGGCCATAGCCTAGGCCCTTTTTCCCATTGTCCTTCTCTCTTCCTAGCTTCCTTTCCACCGCCCGTCTACATTTACAAATTGCACGGGTGAGAGCCCAGTGCTCTTTTACAAGATTTCAGTGTGCGCCTTTTTATTTAAAAATGTGCCTTTCCCCTTTTGCATTTGCCTTGGACTTTTAAGGTTGCCCTTGCGCTTTTGGCCTTTTCTCCTATTCTTTCTTTAGTTGTGTAGTCAGTTATGCATTGTTTGGCTTAGTAGGCCACTTTCCTTTATGTTGTATCTTATCTATACTTTGTGTACATTGAAAAGTATGTGGAAGAAGAAGAAGAAACCAGCAAGAAAACGTTTTGGCCTCCATCTCTCTTATTGTCTCTTGAGTGAGCTTCTCCTTGTGCATTCTGTGTGTGTTCGGTGCAACATCTTGAGCAAGTCCTCCCACCATGCAATTCTTGACAAAGAAGGCATTATTAACATCAATTTGCTGCAAAATCCAACCTTTGGTTGCTACAAGGCAATCACATATCTAACAGTTGACATCCTAGCAACTAGACTGAATGTCTCTTCATAATCTATGCCATATGTTTGAGCATGCCTTTTGCAACCAGTCTAGCTTTATACCTGCTAACTGAACCATTTGCATTATGCTTGACTTTGTAAACCCACTTACAGCCAATAGCTTTCTTACCCTTAGGTAAGGCTACCAAATCCCAAGTCTTATTGGCTTTTAATACAGCCATCTCCTCATCCATTGTTGCATCCCAATGAGCATGACCAACAGCATCCTCAAAACAAGTGGGCTCAACATCCTCAACTAGTTTCACCATATAAGCATAATGGTAAGCTGCATAACCTTCAAAACCAAAATTTTTAACAGGGTATTTGATCCTGCTAGATCTGTGTACCATCGGATCACTCAATGGAGCCTTTACATTACTCTGATCTCTCTATACATCTAGTGTCCTGACTGAAGGAATATCAAGTTCATCATCCAAACTCTCTGAGCCACTGGAATCTCCGTCAAATCCCAAATGACTAGTAGATGCATCATTACCATCCAGCACTTTCTTCTTTCCTTTTTCCTTCCCTGCAACACTTATAGATCCACCTGAAGATGTGGGGCTACTCCTTAGTCTCCCAGACAAAGGACTCACTGTAGGTATAGTACCAAATGATGTTTCTGGTCCACTAAGACTCTGTGATTCTTGTTTTTCTTTATGCATATAACTCTCATGATCATTATCATCATCTAATACATCACTAGCAAGTGCATACCAGCTGCTCATCTCATCGAAGATAACATCCCTGCTCACTCTAAACTCACCTGTGACAAGGTTATAACATCAATACCCTTTCTTCTCTAAAGAGTACCCAATAAAAATACATTTTTCAGCCTTTGGATCTGTAAAATATTACACGGCGCAGCGAACAGAATCTGAGAAAGAGATAGAGAGTACACAACAGATAAGAGGAGAATCAGTAAAATTCTTTAACTCCAAACAACTGATACAAAGATGGCTCTGTCCACCCGTGCGCTTCCAATGAATGAAGCTTAGATGGCGATCTAGACAGAAGATAGGTGAAGAGCTTAAGGCTAGCTGGAACAACAACTCTGACTGGGTGAAAGATGAGTGTAAGATGGCTGCGAAGGGGTTTAGCTTTTATAGCCCGCGAAGGTCGTTAGGTCGGCCTGCTGACCGACCTACCATATGAGCCTCCACTAGTCGGCCAGGGAATATTCCAGGGAATATTCCCTTGACCACGGGCCGGGGGCGCTGCCCCCGGACCCCCGCCAGGGGGGCCGCTGGCCCCCCTGGGACCCCCCAGCCAGGGGCCGCTTCCGCGGCCCCCGGACCCCACAATAGGGGCCCCTTTTAACTCCCTTACCACGCAACTCAATGCAATGTGCCTCGAGTTGCTACCAGCATAACCACTCCGTCTAACCCAAAGATTAGACCCACAACAGTCACCTTTTTGCCATCCGGTCACATAGACCTCATCTGATATACAAGTCAGGACTCAACCAATGTCCGGGCTCACATCTGGCTTCTCCTCATAATGGGGGCCTTACAACTTTGAGCACCATGGATCATTGGTAGCACCTAATGAGGGTGGGGCATTGATCATATCTAACACCCCCCCTCAATGTCCACCCATAGGTGAACTATCTCCTCGGCCCAATGCCGAGTCTCTGAAGATGAACTTGAAGCAGATCCTTCGTAAGTGCTTTGGTGAAGATATCTGCTCCATTCTCCTCTGTTGGACAGTAGACCAATTCCACTATCCCATCCTCCATCAAATCACGCACATAGTGATACTGGATCTCTATATGTTTGGTGCGTGCATGAAACACTGGATTTTTGGCAATGGCGATGCAACTCTGATTGTCACATCTCAGCACAGTTGGTTCTTCATCCTGCACTCCCATATGCCATAGAATCCTTCTCAACCATACGGCCTCACATGCAGCAAAACAAGCTGCCTTGTACTCTGCTTCGGTAGAAGACAATGCCACTGTTGGTTGCTTCTTACTAATCCAAGAGAAAATTCCTGAACCCAAAGAGAAACAATAACCAGAAACTGACTTCCTGGAATCAATGTCTCCTGCCCAATCTGAGTCACAGTTCCCCACAAGAGAAGTTCCGAAACTGTATGTGATACCATAGTCAAGAGTTTTCTTCAAGTATCTGAGCACCCGCATCCCAGCCTTCCAATGACTCTCATGAGGTTTGTTTGAGAACCTGCTCAAAACACCAACAGCAAAACTGATATCTGGTCTGGTGTTACACAAGTAGATTAGACTGCCGACCAACCTCCTATACCTCCCAATGTCTGCTAGTGCTGATGTATCCTCAACGGATAACTTTACATTCACCTCCATAGGTGTAGCTATCTCCTTGCACTCGGTCATGCCAAATGCCTTCAAGATCTCCCATGCATACTTCTTCTGAGAGATGAAGATCTTTCCTGGCTCTTGCCAGACTTCAATCCCCAAACAATAGTGCAGCAAGCCCAAGTCTGTCATTTCAAACTCAAAACTCAAAGCCTTTCGAGTTTGGTTGATCATATCTTCATAGTCACCTGTAATAAGAAGGTCGTCCACATATAGGACAATCACTACAGACTTTTTACCATCCCTGTAAACATACAAGTTAGCATCTGAGGCACATCTTTTGAAGTTTAGGTTTAAAAAGAACCTATCTATCCGCTGGTACCATGCTCTGGGGGCTTGTTTCAGCCCATACAATGCCTTCTTCAGTTTACACACTTTGTTCTCAGAATGGGGGGCCTCAAACCCTGGTGGCTGAGCCACGTACACCTCCTCCTTGAGGTCACCATTTAAGAACGCTGACTTAACATCCATTTGGTACACTGGCCACTTCTTGTGGGCAGCCACTGCAAGTACCGTGCGAATAGTGGTCATTCTGGCAGTTGGGGCAAATGACTCTTGAAAATCAAACCCTTCAACTTGTGAAAATCCTTGGGCAACCAGTCTAGCTTTGTACTTTTCTAAGGTACCATCAGCCTTGTACTTTACCTTCCAGATCCACTTGGTGCCAATAATCTTCCGCTTTGCTGGCCGATCCACTAGCTCCCAAGTGTCATTCTTCATTATGCTGTCATACTCCGCCTGCATAGCAGCCTTCCATGATGGATCTGCAAGTGCTTCTTCTAAGTCAGTTGGCTCCTTTACTTCTCTCATAATCTCAACCATCAAGGCCATGTTGACTATGTGAGCAGAAGCCCTCCTTTGCTCCTCTATTCTCTGAGACCTCCTTGGTCCGTCTGCCTTCTCCTCAACAGATGCAGGCATAGGATTATTGTGGTCATAGAGCTGCTTCACCCAGCGCGGCAATGGCTTTTCCGGTGGGGTGATGTCAGGTTGGTGAACTTTTTCCTCATCATCTGAAGATGATGCTTCCTCCTCCTTAAGGATAGGGATAGCTCTCGGGACAGGTTCATAGTGGACTACTTCTTCGCTTGATGATAAAGTGGAAGACCTTGCCTTCTCCTCCTCCACTGTATGCGGCTCCTCCTTGAACACCACATCACGGCTCGCGATGATCTTCTTTGCCTCTTGGTCATATAACTTGTAAGCCTTCTGCTCATCACTATAACCCAAGAAGATACATTTTCTGCTTTTTGGTTGTAACTTGTTTCTCTTCTCATCTGGAACATGTGCATAACATTCACATCCAAAAATTCTGAAATGTGAAACAGATGGTTTCTTACCAGTGTAAGCCTCATGAGGTGTTTTTCCCTTGAGAGCCTTTGTGTAGCTCCGATTTAGAATGTAGACTGCAGTATTAACAGCTTCAGCCCAAAAATGGTTAGGCAATCCCTTGCCCTTTAGCATGCATCTTGCCATCTCCACAATGGTACGATTCCTGCGTTCCACAACACCATTCTGCTGAGGTGTGTGAGGCGTCGTCAATTGACGCTTGATCCCTTTGCTCTTGCAAAAGCCTTCAAACTCCTTTGAGTTGAACTCACCACCACCATCTGTTCTAAATTTCTTCACACTTTTCCCTGTTTCATTCTCAACAAGTATTAGCCATTCTTTAAACTTACCAAAAGCTTGAGCCTTATCACGAAGGAAGTACACCCACATCTTCCTACTGTAGTCGTCGACAATCAACATAAAATAAGAAGATCCCCCCAAGGCCTGTGTAGGCATCTTACCACACAAGTCAGCATGCACCAACTCTAGAGGAGCATGTGCTCTATTCTTGCTTTCTTGTGGAAATGCCTTTCTCTGTTGCTTGCCCATCATACAAGCTTCACATGGTTCCTTCAATTCAGTTATTGTAGGTAGGTGAGCAACCATACCTTGCTTTTGCATCTCCTTCAATACTGCAAATCCGATGTGTCCAAACCTTTCATGCCAAAGCTTACTTGTGCCCACTCCAGCGGTGGCTGTAAGAGCACTTAGCTCATACAGGTTGTTCCTTCTTTCTCCTTTGCCAACAATTGTGCCAGCACTATCAATAATTTCTGCACCTGTCTTCTTGAACCTCACTTCATGACCAAGATCAGTTATGGCAGCAACTGATAAGAGATTTCTCCTGATTTCGGGAACATACAACACATTTGAAAGCTTTTTGACTTCACCATTTGCAGCAACAAAAGAAATAGTACCTGTGCCCGCAGCAGGGCATTTAGCATCATTTCCAACCGTCACAGTGATGGATTCTTGTAGAGGCTGCATAGAACTGTATAGACCTTTCTTGTTGGTCATGTGACGGGAGGCCCCACTATCCAACACCCAAGAGTCAGTGGTAGATTCTTCTTGCGCCGAGGAGCACACTTCCTCAATGGTCGCCATGAATAATTCCAACTCTGCTTCAGCCGTATTGGCTGTCTCTTTCCCTTTAGTTTTAAGGGTACCATTCTTTTCATCTGCCTTCTTGACACGACAATCTGCAATCGCATGTCCTTTCTTCTTACAGTAGAAGCACTCTCCTTGAAACTTCTTCTTGCCGCCCTTTTTCTTTTTGTCACCATCATTTTTGGTGGAGGAAACACCTTTGCCTTTTGCATTGGCAGAGAATGCAGCATCTCCATTGTTGCTTCCTTCTCGGGCTTTCAGCCTCAACTCCTCCTCCATTAATAATGCACAAAACTCCTCAAAAGTCAAAGCTTGAGGTCTCACCTGAGTATTAAGGGCAGTTACTAGTCCATCAAACTTTTGTGGACAAATCCGAAGACACCTCCGAGCTAGCTCTTCGCTAGTCTTTTGTATCCCAGCGCCAGCCATCTGGTCGCGCAGATTCTTAATCCGAGTGATGAATGCTTCAACCGTCTCTCCTTCAGCAAACTTCTCCGCTGCTAGTTGATTCTCCAAGTTTTGAATCCTTGTTTGGTTTCGTGTTTCATACTGACTCCTTAGTACATTCCAAGCCTCTGACGCTTTGGTTGTATGCTGAATCAGAGTCAAAACACTGTCAGAACAGCTTGTAACTAAGGCACACAATGCATCTGCATTCCTTCGTTTCCAAGCTCGTAGAAGATCTGCATTCGGAGGAATCATCACACTAGGATTTGATGGGTCGGGGGTAGGCTGTGGTTCTGCGTCAGTCCCCAGCACAGTCTCCAGAAGCTCATAAGAATCAAGGATAGTAGTAATTTTGAACTTCCACAAGGTGTAGTTTGTACCATCTAACTTGCCTTCGCTGAAGGTTGGTGGACGAATCCTCAGTGTTTGAATAGCCGGTACAGCAGCACCACCTCCTGCACC
The DNA here is from genome assembly GCF_053477565.2 of Lygodium microphyllum. Lineage (NCBI taxonomy): Eukaryota > Viridiplantae > Streptophyta > Polypodiopsida > Schizaeales > Lygodiaceae > Lygodium > Lygodium microphyllum. Next base: position 5,366,506 of record NC_141136.1, read on the forward strand.
GCTTCCTGATGCGCCAGAACTGCTTCCCGGAGTCGACATCGTTTCTCTTTGCTGTTGAAGCCTTTGCCTCTTGCACTCTCTCCGATCTCTAGAGCCCCCTGGGCTCTGATACCATGTAAAATATTACACGGCGCAGCGAACAGAATCTGAGAAAGAGATAGAGAGTACACAACAGATAAGAGGAGAATCAGTAAAATTCTTTAACTCCAAACAACTGATACAAAGATGGCTCTGTCCACCCGTGCGCTTCCAATGAATGAAGCTTAGATGGCGATCTAGACAGAAGATAGGTGAAGAGCTTAAGGCTAGCTGGAACAACAACTCTGACTGGGTGAAAGATGAGTGTAAGATGGCTGCGAAGGGGTTTAGCTTTTATAGCCCGCGAAGGTCGTTAGGTCGGCCTGCTGACCGACCTACCATATGAGCCTCCACTAGTCGGCCAGGGAATATTCCAGGGAATATTCCCTTTACCATCGGGCCGGGGGCGCTGCCCCCGGACCCCCGCCAGGGGGGCCGCTGGCCCCCCTGGGACCCCCCAGCCAGGGGCCGCTTCCGCGGCCCCCGGACCCCACAATAGGGGCCCCTTTTAACTCCCTTACCACGCAACTCAATGCAATGTGCCTCGAGTTGCTACCAGCATAACCACTCCGTCTAACCCAAAGATTAGACCCACAACAGTCACCTTTTTGCCATCCGGTCACATAGACCTCATCTGATATACAAGTCAGGACTCAACCAATGTCCGGGCTCACATCTGGCTTCTCCTCATAATGGGGGCCTTACAACTTTGAGCACCATGGATCATTGGTAGCACCTAATGAGGGTGGGGCATTGATCATATCTAACAGGATCAAGCTTCTTCCGTAGCTCATCTGGCACATGAACATATGCAACACATCCAAATATCTTCAAGTGTAATACATCGGGTTTCTTGCCACTAAAGCACTCTTCAAGAGTCATCCCATGAACTACAGCTATGGGAATTTTGTTCATAATGTAGATAGCAGTATGGACAGCCTCAGACCAAAAATGTCTGGGCATATTCTTTTCAGCCATTAATGCCTGTGTGACTTCTGCAATATGCCTATTTTTTCTTTCTTCAATCCCATTTTGCTGTGGGGTATACCTGCAAGTAAATTTTCTCTTGATCAATGAGTCCTCAAGAATCCAGTAAACTCATTAGAGAGGTACTCTCTCCCTCCATCTGATCTCAAGCACTTCACTTTTAAGCATGTTTCTATTTTAATAGCTACCTTAAAATATTTGAAGTGCTCAAAGACATCACTCTTTTCCTTCATGAAGTATACCCATAACTTCCTTGAATAGTCATCAATAAATGTGACAAAGTATTTGCTGCCACCAAGAAATACATTCTATTCTATGTAGGCCCCCAAACATCTGTATGCACTACATCAAGTATTTTTCTACTCGCTTCTCTATCATGCGAGAAGGGTTGTCTTGCTTGCTTACCAAACTGGCATGCTTCACAGACTGTATGCAATTCTACAACTCTAAAAGAAGGCAACATTGTAACCAATCCTCTAGACTGCATTAATTTTAGCCTTTGCACATTTGCATGTCCAATACGTTTATTCCATATTTCAATATTTGTAACTACTCCTTTTCCTTTAGCATACATAGCAGCATCCATTGTAGGAATTCCAACATCTAAAGTGAACATTCGGCCAACTCTACTTCCTTTTACGACCAACCTGCACTTATCATTAAAGTCTTCTACAAAACAACCTTTTGCATTGAATCCGACCTGCAACCCCTGCTCTATCATTTGTCCAACAGACACTAGATTCTTTGTAATTGATGGCACATGTAATACATCTGTCAAACTCTTTGTCTGGCCATCATACAAGGACAAGGGAACCTTTCCAATGTGTGTAATTGGGTGGCATGAATCATCACCCGTCTGCACATAACATGGATTTTGTAGGTCCTGCATCTCTCCAAACAATTCAACATGACTTGTCATATGATTAGATGCACCTGAATCGACATATCATACATCATCATGTGTCCCCTTTCCTGTAACTGCATTCATCATATGTTGCATAACAAACACACACTCATTCTGGTCTTCATTCTGTTTGTGAAGACGATGCATAGTTTCCTTGCTGCAATTTACCACTGCGAATATCATCCTTCTTAGCATAGCAATGGGCTGCAATATGGCATGTTTTTCCATAATAATGGCAAACAATAGTAGAATTTCTAGAACCTCTATTCTGCCATCAAAAAATCCCAGCAATTGCAAAGCAGCTAGACAAGTACCACGTGAACGACGATCCATACAGCTTTGTAAAGCAATTTGGGCAGGCCTACAAGGCCAACAGCCTCACTGATCTCACCCAGTACTTGCAATCCTTTGGCCTACACTTAGGTGATAAGGAAAGGACTTGGTACACCAGCTTAGATGCCGCAAAACGTAACAATTTCAATCATATCAAGAACCTCTTCATTAAGAGATTCTCAAAGCCTGGGTACTCGGATAATCTGATAGTGTGGCTAATGAACAATATTGTGTATTGACAGTGACATGACACTTTACTGGAAAGAAAAGAGTACTATCATTGCATTAGAAAAAGCGTGCAAGTACTGTAATATTTTCACGCAATAAAAGTTAGTTGATTAGTTCAAAAGTTAGTTAGTCAAATAATAAGTTAGTAAGGTTACTAACTAAAGACTAACTAAGGTAAAAACTAACTAACATTAATAATTTATAATTTATTTAATTAAAAATATTTTATTTAGAAAAATCTAGAGTCGTAAATCTGATATTTTTCTCGGATTGACAAGGACTGTAGCCACCCTTCACATAAGTTACAGCGTGAACGAGGCTTGTGAACTATATTAATCAATGGTATTAGTGTATAGTTTGGATGGTCCAAAAATATTAGATTTTGGACAAAACTAGTATATTTTAGATATTTTGGATATTATCCTAAAAAGATATAGAGATTTCTAGAACTAAATGTCATTTAAAAGAAAAGACAAGTGATGTTTTAGTTAGTTTTGGAGATTTTATCAACAGAAAAAAATAAAGAGAGGGATTTGCAAAATCGTGTGTGCCATGATCGTAGTCTACAGACAGAAAATAGCACTTTGAATAAAGAAAAGAAGAAGGAGTGAACTAAGAGATTTCTAACTAAGTGTCTTAGAGTTTAATCCCCCTTTCAGAGCCAATGGAACCATCAAATTTATGATCTGAGCATCAAATCACTGATCTTTCCAAGATCCCCTTCCACAAAGAACTCCTCTTCTCACCCACAAGCCTCTTCTCTAATTCACTATGAATATGAGGCATGGGGAGGCACATGAAGCATAAGAAGACCCCGAGAGGTAAAGCAAAAAGACAAGGAGGACATATGGGACTACATTACCCACATGCGGAGTCTCTTTAAGAGAATCCCAAAAAATAAATGACCAATTGAGAAAGCAATGTCCACTGTCTTTATCAATGAGATACGTAGTGAAGAGCTCTACAAGGCCTTGGTAGGCAACTCAAGCTTGCAGCGAGATGCATTGACTAGGGTCTTTGAAGAGACCATTCGAGTGGATGACCATCTCAAGGAGAGGAGCTCCAAGAGCTCAAACCAAGACAAGGCTAGCCATATCTAGCATACGATCAATCCCGAGTAGCCAAGGTAAGGAAAAGAGTGTTTACCAGAGCCAAGAGCTAGCAAAATGAAGGTGGAGCTAGCAAAACTACAAGAGATGATGAGGAGACCTACGTGCCCACATGTCCAATGCATGTACTGTGGTGGAAACCACCTGCTAGAGAGCTGAGTGTTAGGATCCCTAGGTCCCAACCATACTCAAATTGTGGTAGGTTTGGCCATGATGCAATGCATTGCAGACTTCCAAGATGAATCCCATACTCACAACCTTACAAGCAATCATACCTAGGGAATAGGCCACCAAATTTTTGTGGGAGGAGAGTACCATTATCTCTCATGGCACCTAATGACACTAAACTAGCCATTCCTAGGATGGAGATAAATCTCACAGGCATACCTCGGGGCCACCTGAACCTTTCACAACCCATCCACCGAGTAACATTCCACTCCACTATGTGGAGAAGCCAAATGACGAGCCCTATGTGAACCCTTGTGTCTTGTACAACAAAGAGGGCAATCCAATCCTCATGGATTATCAACCACTACCAGTGATGGTGCTAGGTAGAGGTGTAGGCAGAGGCTTAGGAGGGTAGACCCAAGAGCTTTGAACTTGCAGTCACACCAAGGACACATCTCCTCATGCTACTCTAAAAGGGAACAAGCCAATTGAGACAAGGCTGATCTTAGATGCACCGAGTGTGGAATCACACCTCTCTTTGCCGATTGCCCTAGAGATAGAAGCCATCCACTAGCTTTACAATCATGCCATCAGTCCCATTGGGATTGTTTGGGTGTCAAAACACTCAACAGTGAGGCTATGCCCATCCCGTTGCATGTCATGACCCGAGCACAGACAAAGCAGGCCGACATATCACTACCAGGATCTAGCAACATAGATGCAGTCTCAATCGGAAAGAAGAGCCATAGACAAAGAAAAAATAAAACCGATGCAAAGGTCACACTTAAAACTGAGAGGGCCACAACACTACTATTAGAATATGTGGGATCTAGATCATGATAGATATGGAAGCTATGGAGGTTGAAAGAGGAAAAAGAAACTCATGAAGACATTGACCAAGGACTGAAGACAACCTGTTACACAAGTGAATTAGGTTCCAAGATGGAAGCTTGGACTCATAAACACAATATTTAAGTATTGTTAGGTTAGAACCCGATTCATGCCGTTTTAGGGGACCAGAATGGGACTATGCCCTATTTGCAGAGAGGTTGAGCAACACATCCCTCTCGTTTCCCATTCTCTTTGAACGAAGCGGCATGGGTCTGCTTCAGCTTGGGTATCTCTGCGTAAAGTAGGATGTCCAAGATCCGATGCTAGAATGCTATTAGGAGACCTTGGCCACTAGGAGCCCAAATTTTAGGTCAATCCTAGTGGGTTCGGCCGTGAATGTTTCGTTGCGAGGCGGATTTAGGAAACCCTAGGCGACAAAACTCGGAACAATCTATTGGAGTGCCAGGCAGCAACGCTTAGATTTGTTTCTCGATACACCGCTAAAAGCGTGCCTGGATAGCAAATGGACGGGCACCTTACAGTTGGTATCAGAGCAAAACTTCGTAATGATGCGTGATTGATTAATGTATGGTTCATAGGCATATTCTAAACAAAATAATCTAAGTGGTATGGCTTGATTGTTAGGCACCTCCTGTACCCACAAATACTGACATGCAAGAGAAGAAATTTCTTCTCAAGCAAATTAAGGCACTCGAGTTTGATGGAGAAGATATAGACATCGCGGCAGAGGCGGAGATATGGATTGAGTCAATGGATGATTATTTCTCTACTTCAGGAAACTACCTCCATGAATCAAGCAATGATAACCAAACTTAAGCTAATTGGCCAGACCCAATTATGGTGGAAGCAATGGTGCAAGGATCAAGGTACTTTCGAAGCTACTGTCACTTGGGCTCAGCTAAAAGATGTTGTATGCAAACGATACCTTCCGCCAACCTTCCAGACTTTGAGGATGAATGAATTTTTCAAGCTCAAGGAGCTGGAATTAACCTTGGAAGCTTACTACTCAAAGTTTGTAACCCTACTAAAATATGCACCACCAATGGATATTGTGTAGCAAGTATCCAAGTTTTGCCATGGCCTAAAAACTCCTCTGAACCACTATCTTGAAGCAATGCATCCAATGGACTTACAAGATGCATTACTCCGAGTGAATCCAATCGTCCAAGAACTTAAATCCATTGTCTCTTTATTTTAAGTGGGTGGTGGATTTGGTCACAATGCCTATAGGTCTTTGGCAAATGAGGTATCTCGTTCTTGCTCGTGAAGACTTGACTAATCAAATGGAAGGGAGAGCTCTACGTACTAAGAAGACAAATGCCGTATGTACTTTTCTCTTAGAAGAGATCTTTTGTCGATATGGCTGTGTGGAAAGAATTACAGCAGATAGGGGTGAGTTGGATGCAGATGAAGCTCATGATTTCTTTGCACGGTTGGGGATAAAGCTTGCTTTAACTTTAGCCTATAACCCTGAAGGAAATGGAAAAAGTGAAATCGAAGACATTGAGCCTCTCAGAAAACGAAGCTACATAGGTGCAGTCTATAGATATATAGAGGAATCAGATAAAGACGAAGACCTAGAGCTGACAACACCTCTTTAGGATGACTAGAAATCCTAGAAATTTTATCGACATGAAATACAACTTGTATTGGAATAAACTTTACTCTTGTAACTACAGTTAACCTGAGTAATATGAGTTACATCTATTTTGAGCCTAGAACTTGCAAATGATTAGAGATACTTTGGCAAGGAATGACAGTTATAACGTGCAATGAATTTCTCTTAAGTCGTTTCTTCTCAACTAATATGGATTGGGTCGTACCAGAATGTCAAAGCTCGGAAGTATTCTTTAGTATTACAAGCAAAGCCGATTGTCCATGGAGCTCAGTCCCAAATTAAGAAGAGGACAATCTGGGAACATAGTATCCGAGGTAGAGGACCACTCCAATCTACTACAAGAATCTTAGGACAATTTGATCTAAAGAAGAAACTCCTACCAATGTCAACCAAGAACCTTGTGACCACAAGTGATAAAGCTCCACGTTGTTTCTATTGCAGGAAGCTAGGTCATTTCAAAAGGGAATCTCCAAAGCACCCTAAACACCGATGCTCCGAGTGCCACAACATTGGACATAACTACATCAATTGTCCCAACTGAACTCAAAGAGAACTTGAGCTTACAAGAAATGAAGTTGTACAAGCTCTAATGATCCAAAATATACCAGATTCTTAGGAAAAACCTAGAAGATATCCATGAGATGTAACTACAATAAATTTTCTCTTATAATCAAGACTCGGATACATCAAATACAATAGGTTATTGTTTCAAAAGACTGCATGCCTTTGAGTGAGCAGAGGAGTGAGGCAAAAGTGTGGTGTGTTGAGATGACAAGCTCAACACATGCGGACATTAATGATGGACCGCCTGGTTAGATGGGTCCACACGTCTACACTTAGCACATCGGTGGTCATTATGAATCTCACATGGCTACTGACTCATTACTTATTATATTCAAGTTGTTACACCTATTTACAGCAGCTGGCATAGTTATAGCGCCAGTCGACTAGTGTAGTCAGTTATGCATTGTTTGACTTGGTAGGCCACTTTCCTTTATGTTGTATCTTATCTATACTTTGTGTACATTGTAAAGAGTGTGGAAGAAGAAGAAGAAACCAGCAAGAAAACGTTTTGGCCTCCATCTCTCTTCTTGTCTCTTGAGTGAGCTTCTCCTTGTGCATTTTGTATGTGTTTGGTATAGCATCTTGAGAAAGTCCCCCCACCACGCGATTCGTGACATGGTATCAGAGTTGCACCACTGATTGAGGCTGGTTTTGAAGGCTGAAGTGAAGGAGAGGAGCCAAGCAAGCAACGGGTAAGAAGCTCTTTCATTCTCTACTTCTTCTCTTGGTGGACAGTGCCTATGGAGGCACCGGAAGCAGGGTAGAGCAAAAATCTCAGATTGCAGTGAGATTTGGTGTACACGAAGAACGTTGTGTATTTTGCAGAGAAGTCCTTTAGGGCTTATTCGCTGCTATTTTGGCCATCTGACATCATTTCAGGCCCCATTTTAGACTCGCAAGGTTGCGAACAGCAGTTCGAGGTATCCTACAATTTCAGCTGTGTCTGCCATATATAGGTGCACAGGTTACAGATTTCAGATCTGTAAGTTCAAAGGTATTTACTAGCGAATAGAAACAAGGTTTATCTGCAAATTGGTTACAGATTGCATGTATTGTTGAGCAGACAGTAAAAAAAAGGCTGTCTAGTGTATTGATGTGCACTACAGGTCGAGGGTTGTGGAAGATTTGCTTGCTGTTTGGTATTAGTTTTGTGATAATGGCAGAGAACAGTGGAAACCTCATCATTGAGAAGCTCGACAAGAACAACTACCCTTCATGGGAGTTCCATGTCACGAACTTCCTTATTGGAAAAGGCCTCTACGAGTTTGTTTCATGTGAAGAAAAGGAGCCGGAGGTGAGTGATCCTCCAACTGCAGAAGAGACAAAGGCACGGAAGGAATGGAATGCAAAAGACAAAAAGGTCATGTATTGGCTATCTGCACTAATTGACAATAATATGCTGGGACATATTAGAAATGAAGAGATATCATATGCAGCTTGGACCATACTTGAAAGTATGTTTTCCGTAAATATAAAGACACGAAAGATTCAACTCAAGCAAGAGTTGAATACATTGAAGAAAGGGAAGATGTCTATCAATGACTATGCACTGAAGGTAAGGAGAATTGCAGATGCCTTGGCAGCGATTGATGCAATGCCCGATGATGATGATTTGGTGTCGTTTACCTTGGGTGGACTTAACAATAAAAAGGCTTGGAAGTCTTTTGTAACTTCCGTATATGTCAGAAAGTCATTTCTAGATTTCGATGAGTTGGTCTCCCTTATGATCACTGAAGAGATCAACATGCAAAGTGAGACATCTGAAAGAAGTGGTGAACAGGTCCAAGCTTTCTACTCTAGTTCAGGAAGGGGACGTGGCATGTCCTCTTCAAGAGGCCATGGTACAGGACGTGGTAGTGACAACCAGCAAAATAGACTGAATCAGCAATTTGGCGATATGCAGGTTTCAAGAGGTCGTGGTAACTTTAGAGACAGGGGGAGCTTTAGAGGAAGAGGTGGATGGAAAAACAAAGGTTCTAACAACTCTCATATTGTGTGTCACTACTGTGGCAAAATAGGTCATATTGCAGCCCAATGTCATGCTAAGAAAGATGATATTTGCAGTGGTAAGTTGCAGCAAGGAAACTATGCATCGTCTTCACGATAGAATGAAGACAAAAATGTGTGTCTGTTTGTTATGCATTATATGCTAAATGCTGTTACAGGAAAGGGAACACATGATGATGTTTGGTATGTTGATTCAGGTGCATCCAATCATATGACCAGCCATGCAGAATGGTTTGGAGAGATGCAAGATTTGCAAAATACAAGTTATGTGCAGACGGGTGATGATTCATGCCACCCAATTTCACACATTGGAAAAGTTACCTTCTCCTTGCATGATGATAAGACAAAGAGTCTTTTAGATGTATTACATGTGCTATCTATTACAAAGAACTTGGTGTCAGTCGGTCAAATGGTAGAGCAAGGGCTGCAAGTCAGATTTAATGCAAAGGGTTGCTTTGTAGAAGACTTCAATGACAAGTGTAGGTTGGTTGCAAAGGGAATTAGAGGACGTATGTTTACTCTGGATGCTGGAATTCCTACTATGAATGCTGCTATGTATACTAAAGGAAAAGGTGTTGTTGCAGATATTGAAATTTGGCACAAACGCATTGGACATGCAAATGTACAAAGGTTGAAATTAATGCAGTCCAAAGGGTTGGTTACAGGTTTGCCTACATTTAGAATTGCAAAATTTCATAAGGTATGCGAAGCATGTCAGTTTGGTAAGTAGGCTAGACAACCCTTTTCACATGACAGAGATGTAAGCAAAAATGTTGTAGGTAATCCCACAAGAAAATCCATTGTAATATCAGTCCACTTGCCTTGATGAATAGGAAGTGGCTGAAGTAAACCATTGGGTAGAAGAGAGGAATCTTTATTTTGTTGACATGAAAGACATTGCATAACATAATCCTTAACATCTCTTCAAATGCCCTTCCAATAGAAACTCTTATGGATATTGTCAAATATTTTGAACAACCCATGGTGTCCCGCTAAAGGTGAAGAGTGCATCTCATGCAAGATACGGTCTTTGAAAGAAGATTGTGGTGTCACGAATACTCTACCACGATACCATAAAAGACCGTTATGCCATTTGAAACTTGGAGACTCTTCTCCTTTGCCTTGCTGAAATCCTTTCATCATCTTTGATGCTTGCTCATCAAGCAAATACTCCTTGATGTTGTGCATACAGAGACATTTGGCGGCCTACACAAAATGTATCTCTTGGAGGCAGTTCATACTTTGTCACATTCATTGATGATTGTTCTAGAAAGCTGTGGGTATATTTTATGAAGGAAAAGAGTGAAGCATTTGAGCACTTTAGAACTTTCAAGGCTGCAGTTGAAAGAGAAACAGGCTTGAAAGTAAAGTGCTTGAGGTCAGATGGAGGGGGAGAGTACCTCTCGAATGAGTTCAGTGATTTTCTAAGGTCTCATGGGATCATGACACTCATGTGCAGGCTGAAAAGCAAGAATCAAGAACTCTTAGTGGACCAGAGACATCATCTGGTAGTCCTTGGTCTCGGAGACTAAGGAGTAGCTCTACATCTTCAAGTGTATCTAGTAGCACTATAGGTGAAGACAAAGGAAAGAATAAAGTGTCAGAAGCCATTGATGCAGTTCTTGATGGAGACTCCAATGGCTCGGAGAGCTTGGATGATGAGCTTCGCATTCCTTCTGTTAGGACACCAGGTGTCCAGAGAGCTCATAGTAATGTAAAGACTCCATTGAGTGATCCAATGGTACGCAGATCTAGCAGGGTCAGATACCCTATTAAAAGATTTGGTTTTGAAGGTTATGCAGCTCACCATTATGCTTATATGGTGAAAGTGATTGAGGATGTTGAGCCCACATGTTTTGAGGAGGCTGTTGGTCATGCTCATTGGGATGCAACAATGGATGAGGAGATGGTTGCATTAGAGGCCAATAAGACTTGGGATCTAGTATCATTATCGAAGGGCAAGAAAGCTATTGGATGTAAGTGGGTTTATAAGATTAAGCAAAATGCAGATGGTTCTATTAGTAGGTACAAAGCTAGGCTGGTTGCAAAAGGCTATGCCCAGACATATGGCATAGATTATGAAGAAACCTTTAGTCTAGTTGCTAGGATGGCAACTGTCAGATGTGCGATTGCTTTGGCAATAGTCAAAGGTTGGAGGTTGCAACAAATGGATGTGAAGAATGCATTCTTACATGGTGATTTGCAGGAAGATGTATATATGGATCAGCCAGCAGGTTATAAAGATTTAGAGCATCCCACATATGTGTATAGGTTGAAGAAGGCGCTCTATGGGCTCAAGCAAGCACCTAGAGCATGGTCTGACAAGATCAAAGAGTATCTTGTCAATAGTGGCTTTTATGTTTCTGATGTTGATCACTCACTTTATGTGAGAAAGGGAGATGCAGGTTTGGTCATCATAGTCATCTATGTGGACAACTTGATTATTATAGGTGATAGTGATAGTGGGATTGCTGAAGTCAAGGACTTCTTGAAGAAGAAGTTTGAGATGAAGGATTTAGGTGAGCTAAGGTACTTCCTTGGCATTGAGGTGATCAGATGTGATGATGGTATATGGTTGTTCCAAAGACTATATGGCTTGGATATATTGTCCAAGTATGGTATAACAGCATGCAAACCACTTTCAGTCCCATTGGAGTAGAATGCAAAGTTGAGTGTTGATGTTGGGGATGAGATAGAAGACCCTACTATGTTCAGGAGGATAGTGGGGATTTTGATCTACATGACCATTACAAGGCCAGACTTGAGCTACTTTGTTGGTCTTCTGAGTCAGTTTATGCAAGTACCTAGAAAGCCACATTTGGATTCAGTCAGACGCATATTGAGATATGTGAAGTCCACATTGCATTATGGACTTTTCTATGAGGCAGGTACAGATGTACAGGCGTTTGGATACACAGATGCAGATTGGGCTGATAGTATGTTTGATAGAAGATCTACCAACGGATACATGTTCTCTCTTGGTAGTGCAATAATTACTTGGAGCAACAAAAAGCAATCTATAGTTGCTTTGTCGAGTACAGAGGCTGAGTATAGAGGTGCTACTGTTGGAGCATGTGAGTTAGTATGGCTACAAAAGTTATTGGCTGATTTAGATGTGCAGGTGGAAGGTCCAGTTGCCATTTATTGTGACAACATGAGTAGTATACAGTTGGCTAGGAACCCTGTGCTTCAGGCCAGGACAAAACATATTGAGGTACACTACCACTTTGTGAGAGAAAAGGTACTAGCAAGTGAGATTGACTTAGTGTATGTCAGCATACAGGATCAGATAGCTGACATCTTCACAAAGGCATTGGGTACAGAGAAGCTTCAAAAGTTTCGAAGCTTACTTGGAGTTGCAGAGATGCAGTTGAGCTTGAGGGGGAGTATTGAGATGACAAGCTCAACATATGTGGACATTAATGATGGACCGCCTTGTTAGATGGGTCCACACATCTACACTTAGCACGTCGGTGGCCATTATGACTCTCACATGGCCACTGACTCATTACTTATTATATTCAAGTTGTTACACCTATTTGCAGCTGGCATAGTTATAGCGCCAGTCAACTAGTGTAGTCGATTATGCATCGTTTGACTTAGTAGGCCACTTTCCTTTATGTTGTATCTTATCTATACTTTGTGTACATCGTAAAGAGTGTGGAAGAAGAAGAAGAAACCAGCAAGAAAATGTTTTGGCCTCCATCTCTCTTATTGTCTCTTGAGTGAGCTTCTCCTTGTACATTCTGTGTGTTTGGCGCAGTAATTTAAGCAAGTCCCCCACCATGCGATTCTTGACATGGTGGCCCCATAACCTACAGGTTCCAAAATGATACCCCTAGTTTCTCTTGAGATGAGGACATCTCGATTTCGATCAAGGGAGGAGGATGTAATATTTCCACGCAATAAAAGTTAGTTGGTTACTAACTAAAGACTACCTAAGGTAAAAACTAACTAACATTAATAATTAATAATTTAATTTAATTCAAAATATTTTATTTAGAAAAATCTAGAGTCGTAAATCTGATATTTTTCTTGGATTGACAAGGACTGTAGCCACCCTTCACATAAGTTACAACGTGAACGAGGCTTATGAGCTATATTAATCACTAGTATTAATGTGTATAGTTTAGATGGTCCAAAAATATTAGATTTTAGACAAAACTAGTATATTTTAGATATTTTAGATATTATCCTAAAAAGATATGTCGATTTCTAGAACTGGATGTCATTGGAAAGAAAAGACAAGTGATGTTTTAGTTAGTTTTGGAGATTTTATCAAAAGAAAAAAATAAAGAGAGGAATTTGCGAAATCGCGTGCACCGCGATCGCAGTCTACAGACAAAAAATAGCACTTCGAACAGAGAAAAGAAGAAGGAATGAACTAAGAGATTTCAAAGCAAGTGTCTTGGGTTTTTACCTCCCTTTCAGAACCAATGGAACCATCAAATTTATGATCTAAGCATCAGATCACTGATCTTTCCAAGATCCCCCTCCACAAAGAGCTCCTCTTTTCACCCACAAGCCTCTTCTCTAATTCACTATAAATATGAGGCATGGGGAGGCACAAGAAGCATAAGGAGACCCCGAGAGGCTGCGAGAGAGAGGTAGAGAGGACACCCCTCTCAGAGATTGTGAGAGAAAACTTGAGAGAGAGTGTGTATGTAATTACCCCATGAAGCTGCAAGGAAAAGAGTTAGCTCAATTCCCTCTATCTCAATCCTCGACTTAATCATCTTCGCTTACCCTCTCCCATCTTGAATCTATTCTGCCTTATTATCTCTTGAATCTACTTGTGGACGATGGCCTCCACGCGAAGAATGTTGCTGTAACGTATCCACCTATTCTCTTCAGGACACGTCTTAGCAGTCCATCGAAAGGACGTCTAGAAGGCTCTGCCCGGCACTCCCATGGAATGTCACGGGGTTTGCGATCTAGGACTTTTTGCGTCTACCACGTAGCGGAAGTATTCTGGTCATTCCCTGATGGGACCTAAAATGGGCCGGCAGTGGCTATAGTACTAGCTGGACCTCATGCTCATGACACACAAACACCCTCACGGCCTCGCGGACCAGGAGCGTCAATATAATGCTAGAGGACAAACTGCCCTAAAGCTTAATTCCTGCATTTATAGTTTATAGTCCAACGTTTCCCTAAAACTCCTCAAAGGTAGATCCCAAAGTACTAAGGCATAACGCCTCATCACACACACATAGGAGGCACTCCACCGACTTATAGTCGGAGCCCCACTGTAGCTCTCCTACATCGCAGGGATTGGCCCCTTGATGCGCTGCTAGACATATAGTACAATGAGCACAAACTCCTCTCTTTTATATTTCTCATATTTCCAGGAGATATACCATGCTTCCTCACTTCACAGTCCCTTAGGAAACCGACCCTCTACCCTACAGCAAGGGATAACCTCACACTCTCAATCGTGGGTCAAAGTCCTAAGAAAACAATTGCTATGCAGTCCAGGAGATTTTTCCTTCGATACCATGAACCGTGCATAGTGCATAATGTGAATGATTTAGTGCACAAACAATATAAAATCAGCATTGTGCATCATGCAAAACCAATCTTTCCATGATTTCCATGCTAACGTTTATGTATTGAAACGAGGAGAGACACCGAGCCTTACGCTCATGCTGCCTTTTCCTTTATTTTTAAACAACGTCCTATAGCCATGATGCAACATATAAATCAGATTTAAGAATGTACTTTGACGCTCAAACTCCCCTCTGACCCTATAGTTTAATGTTTTGCAATCGTTGATAGGTGTAAGAGTCATTTTATGTGTATTTCTTTGTAGAGAAAGCAATAAACACGAACGAAAACATAGAAACGAGGGTAAACCGAGGCCAACCTCATGCTCTACCTTCATTATACATTGCAAAAACACTTATGTGATTTTCTGGAATTTTCCTTTTATCATTTCCTAATTTTCTCCCATTTAAAACCCATTTTCCACCATTTTTTGGTATTTTTCCTCTATTATTTTCAATAAAAATGACTAGAAATTGAGATTGGTTATGAGTTGTGGCCCTTAGGTTCTTTGACAGCAAAATTTGAGGTTTCATTGATGTTATATCTCATGTTTCCCCTTTATTTTGCAAAAAAAAACCCCATTTTGCCTCTTAAACGCGTGTTTTACGAGTTTTATACCATTAATTTCAGTCATAACTCTTATGATTTTCTGATTTTCTGAGCATTAACTGATCAAAATCATAGCAAACAATATCATAATGCATAATCAGCCCATGGAAACAATATTTCATCAACCAAGTAGCATAAAAACTCATTTTTTCTTCATAAAAATTGAATTACCGCTTAGGCTTTGTGTCTCGCGATCTCGGTTTTGCTATGGGACTGCGTGTCAGCCCTCCTTCAATGTCCAGCATCTTCAAAAATAGCATTCTTCATGTCTTCATCCACCCGGAAGCAATCCGGTCTCATCGGGACAAGCTTTCCTCCATCATTCTTCATTGTCTTCTTCCACACAAGAACAGCCCCTTAAGGGAGAGAGAGGGAGGAGAGAGAAAGACTAGAATCGGAGATTTCCAACCAGGCCACCATTTGAGGAGCGAGAGGCGGCGATAAGATCAGCAGGCAGAGGGTAGGCAAGCCCCATTGTCAGTTGGGTGGGTTGCATTCAGCCCCGCATCTCCATCCCCATGATTTCATAGCGCAAAATGCGGCCATTGACAGGCGCCTTCATCCACGTTTTTTTTCTTCTCATCTTGCCCACGATTTGTTGTTACACTAAAATGCTACATCCCCCCCCAAAGGTCATGACCACTTGACCAAAGTTTGGTCCACCTTTTCAAATCTTGACCGGTTTGTTGGCCATTTTCCCGTCCGGACTCCGAATCGGGCTCTGAAAAATCCTGGGTGTCCGGCTTGACATCCCACATTGGCCGGTAACTCCTAACAACCCGCACGGTAGTCTGAAAAATTATCAAAAATCAACAAGTGTCGATGGGGTGCCTTTAAAGCACTTTAACACTTAAAATCGTCCTAGGTCAAGCCGCTGCCTTCGACATTGAATATTTTTTCCTTGATATTCGTAATTTTTAGCTATTTTTAAGCACTTCTTGGCATCAAAATTCGGCTCTCATTGGCGACCACGGGATAGGGTGACTCAGCCCGTCGAATCCCACACCAAATCTGCACAAAACAACCAAAGGAAGCATCAAGCTGATACAAAATAGATACATATTAAAGACAGCACATTGCTCACCCTACCCCCTGACAAAACCAAGGCATGACACCCACAAGGAGTAGGCCTAGCATAATCTGATAAAAGATCCAAAGCTAGTCACTAACCAACTACTCCAACACGACCAAACTAAAAAGAACTGTCAAAGAGGTTGCCCTAAGTGGTGGTCTGAACTACCTACCTAACAAAGGACAACACAACCAGGAGCTCCTACTAGGTGAGGACTCCTATAGCCTGATCAAGAAGTATTTTCTTTCAGCACATTTCTTCTTTTAGGGTTTTTATTTTATTGACATACTTAGTATGTAAAAAGGGGAGAGCTGAGCGTAGTGACCCAGGGAGAACAGGGCATCGGCCTCAGGTCCTGTCTCGGTACCCAAGAACCTATCAAGCCCTCGCAAGGTGACACTTAATCCTTTTTTAACACTCACTTTTATTTTCACTCCAACCTTCCTTAATTTCTTCTTTTCCAGTAAGATGCCACCCCTAGGAAGACAAGGCATCAGCCCCGGGTCTGACTCGTCCCCAGGAACCTACCAAGCCCTCGCAAGGCGATGATCAACTACTTATAGATTTTCCTTTCTTTTCTTTTCTATTTTTTTAGGGGTTAGAACCCCCCTCTTAAACGCGTGTTTTACGGGTTTTATACTATTAATTTCAGTCATAACACTTATGATTTTCTGATTTTCTGAGCATAAACTGATCAAACTCATAGCAAACAACATCATAATGCATAATCAGCCCATGGGAACAATATTTCATCAACCAAATAGCATAAAAACTCATTTTTTCTTCATAAAAATTGAATTACCGCTTAGGTTTTGTGTCTCGGGATCTCGGTTTTGCTATGGGACTACGTGTCAGCCCTCATTCAATGTCCAGCATCTTCAAGAACAGCATTCTTCATGTCTTCATCCACCCGGAAGCAATCCGGTCTCATCGGGACAAGCTTTCCTCCATCATTCTTCATTGTCTTCTTCCACACAAGAACAGCCCCTTAAGGGAGAGAGAGAGAGAGGAGAGAGAAAGACTAGAATCAGATATTTCCAACCAAGCCACCATTTGAGGAGGGAGAGGCGGCGATAAGATCAGCAGGCAGAGGGTAGGCAAGCCCCATTGTCAGTTGGGTGGGTTGCATTCAGCCCCACATCTCCATCCCCATGATTTCATGGCGCAAAATGCGGCCATTGACAGGCGCCTTCATCCACGTTTTTTTTCTTCTCATCTTCCCGCGATTTGTTATTACACTAAAATGCTACATCCCCCCCCCCAAAGATCATGACCACTTGACCAAAGTTTAGTCCACCTTTTCAAATCTTGACCGGTTTCTTGGCCATTTCCCCGTCCGGACTCCGAATCGGGCTCTGAAAAATCCTGGGCGTCCGGCTTGACATCCCGCATTGGCCTGTAACTCCTGACAACCCACATGGTAGTCTGAAAATTTATCAAAAATTAACAAGTGTCGCTCGGGCACCTTTAAAGCACTTTAACGCTTAAAATCATCCTAGGTCGAGCCGTCGCCTTCGACGTTGAATATTTTTCCCTTGATATTCGTAATTTTTAGCTATTTTTAAGCACTTCTTGGCATCAAAATTCTGCTCTCATTCCCACTTAGGACTGACCTAAATCAGGGTTTTTTCCAATGGTCATTTCCTAAACGGCAACTAGCGTCGACCCCCGAGCGAACTACTTTACGCAGAAACGCCAGGGGCGGAAGTGGATTCACACTGCACTTGGTTCAAGGAGAATGGAAAACGAGAGGGATGCAAAGCTCAACCTCTCTGCCATAAGGCATAGTCCCATTTTGTTCCCCTAAAATAGCATAAATCGGGATTATCGTAACTTAGACTCTAGGTCATCATCCTTGCTATTTGTGTCCTTTGAAATGATCTTCTTAGTGTTATTTATGATTGAGAAAGGTTCCCGGCCAATCGGGACCACCCATCCGTAGGATGGACCCGTGGCCACATCCACCGCACTTTCCTCATGTTGTTTTAGTTATCTAATTACCTACCACATTTTAGTTAGACATGCATCAAGCAGCTTCCTTAATTAGCCCGTTAGGCACCAATTCCTTCACGTAATCTTAGCACTTGACATAGAAAAGCAGTGTCAAACAAGTTTCTTGTCAACAGGTTATCATATTTATCTTTGGAATACATTTATAAAGTCCAACCCGTAGGCTTATCCATAATCCACCCAAAGGCTATCCAGCAATCCATAGGGATTACTAATCCAAGATTCCGCCCGTAGACTAGTATGCGGGCCTCGAGATCCAATCCCGAGTCACGTTGGCCCCTTGTGCAGGGCCTGAAAGGCGAGGGATTTACGGCTAGAGCCCCCCTTGGCACCCAAGCGTCCTCCTGCTCCAAGTAGCACTCAACGGAGAGACCTCTCGCGGCGAGTTCGGTCCACCTTCTCGGCGCGGCTAACAACCCCCTTAGTTAGGGTCAAGCAAACAGTCGGGGATAATTGAGGCTGCCTCTCCCTTCAGGCCTTCAACCTGAAGCATTAGATATCTTTTCATCCTTTAATTCCTTGAGCAAACAAAGCAAACAGTGCTCTTTAAACTATTACAAGCACAATCATTTCCATAGGTCGTTATTTGGCCAACTGCTAAGGAATGAATCCTTCTCTCCGAATGCATCCAGTATTCGATCTGGGATCAATTGCGACTCGGCAAGATCCCCAAGGGTTTGTTTGTTAACCCGTATGTCCTTGGGTTAGGGCCGTACCCTATTAACCCAACTTAACCAATACCTTAAGTTCTATTAACAGTAAGTATGTTGCTCAAATTATTGATTGGTCTTGTGCTTCCAAGCAATTATCTAATTCCCTTATCTTGGTTACTTTTTCCAAGAAATGTACTATATCAGGACGACTACTCATCCTCTTGCAAGATAAACTTGCACAAGAATATACCAATCTCATTCCGAGGAATTCGGCCATTCCCTTGTGATCAAATCACAAGATCATGCGACTCTGCAACTTGTTGCACAAGTGTCACACCTAATCCATGGGACTATTTTACCCATCAAACAGTGTCTTCTAATCACGGAATCGTGATTAGATAGGAAATAGGGTTAGGGTGTTGACATATCGAGCTTCACTCGTGATATGTCAGGGTGATCGTTGTGCATTTATGTCACCGACTTGTTAGTTGTAGATGCGGTTGGTACACCGCCCATGAATAATAGCTAGATGATAGCTATACTTATCTACTCTAGTTCGTGGCTCGGTTAGTATGCCACCTTAGTTAGTTGAGTTTGGTTTGAGACCCATATATAGGGTTCTTCTATTTCTATGTATGTGAGTTCTTTTGGCTTACACAACTAAGAAGAGGAAAACTGTTTTCAGCCTCCACCTGTGTGTGTATTCCCCCATTGTGCAAGCAAGAAAGCTACAAGTGAGACTCCTTCCATCTCTCCCACAATCGTGACATGGTATCAGAGCCTTGTTCGTGGTAAGGAGCTGAAGAAAGCAAATCAAGTTCGCGGTGTTCTGGTAATAGGACCAGTGTTGCTTTCATTTTTCTGTTTGGGAGCAAGTCTCTGCAGGTAGCACAGCCGGAAAGTGCAAGAGTGCATTGTCTCAGATTGAGACGCCCTTCGCGGTGTAGCAAGAGGGCTCTGTTTTTTTTATTTGAGATCATTTCGGGCCCTGTTTTGGAGGCGGAAGTTTTTTGCACGCACTCAGGAAAAGGCCCTGTTTTATGCTGTGGGACCACTGTTCTACAGGTCGGTGAAAAGTTACCGTAGAAATTGCATTGTATCCCTATGGGCAGAGACATTGGGAGGTACAGAATCATCCTTGTTGCCTGTTGATGCAAAATCATCACTAGGAAGTGACTGTGTGGTCAAATACCACTTTCGTCAGTTTTGCAGATTCGCTCTTGTGAGGCTAAAGCTGTGTTTTTTGCAATGACAGAATTCTTTGCAGTGTTTTGTAATGGCGTCTGATTCTCTTTCACAGATTGTCACTGAAAAGCTTGACAAGAACAACTTCCAAGCATGGAAGTTTAGAATGACAAATTTTCTTGTGGGAAAAGGATATTGGGAATTCATTGCAGGAAATGAAGAAGAACCAGTTCTTCCTGATGTTCCCAATCAACAGCAAATGCAGGCATTTAAAGGATGGCGTGAGAGAGCCAAAAAAGTTATGTACTGGCTATCTATCAGTATTTCAGACTCTATGATTGTGCATATTCAGGTTACAAGTACGCCAAAGGAGGCATGGGATACTTTGTCAAAAATGTATAGCACAAATACGCAAGCCAGGAAAATACAGCTCAAGCAAGAGTTGCACAATGTGCAAAGAGAAAGTATGAGCATCAATGACTACCACATGAAGGTGAAGAAGATTGCAGATGCACTTGCTTCCATTGGGTCGCCAGTGGAAGATGATGATTTAGTTTCCGTGACCTTGAATGGTCTAGGAAAGGATTATGCACAGTTTGAAACATCCATTTCCGTCCGTGAAAGATTTCTTGATTTTGAGGAGTTGATTGCTCTTCTAATTTCTAAGGAGCAGAGAAATGGTGGTGCATCTTCTTCAGGAGGAACTTCAAAAGAAACTGTCTTCTACTCAAATGCTGGAAGAGGTAGAGGCAGAGGTAGAGGAGGCCGATCTGGAGGACGTGGTAGAAATCAGAATATGCAGCAAACTCAAGAAAACCAGTCCTATGGAGGAGGACATGGTAACTCTAGAGGCAGGGGGAGCCAAAGAGGTTGTGGTGGATGGCAAAGAGGCCAAAATACAAACAGCAATGTTGAATGCTACTACTATGGTAAAATGGGTCATATGGCTAAAGACTGCTATAAAAAGCAGAATGACATCATGAATGGAAAATTGCAACAAGGGATTATGCATCTTCTAGTAGACAGGGTGATGACAGAAATGAGCATTTGTTTATGGTGCAGCACATGAACAATTCTGTGACAAGTGTAGAAGAAAGCAACGAAGTGTGGTATGTTGACTCAGGTGCGTCAAACCACATGACAGGTCATGCAGAATGGATGTAGGATGTAAGGAAAATGAAAAAACTAGGATTTGTGGAGACTAGTGATGATACTGCACATCCTATTGTGCAGATTGGAAAATTTCATTTGTCTATGCAAGATGGGAAAAACAAATACCTATCGGATGTATTTCATGTCCCGAATATCACCGAGAACCTGGTTTCTGTTGGTCAAATGGTTGAGCAGGGCTTGCGGGTCAGATTTAATCCTCATGGATGCTTTGTTGAGAATATGAAAAATAAAGGTTGCTTGATAGCAAAAGGAAAGAAGAAGGGCAGAATGTTTACATTGGATGCAGACATGCCTGAATTGAGTGCAGCAATGTTTGCACATGGGACCGGTGTAGTTGCAGATATTGATATCTGGCATTAACGCATTGGTCATGTTAATGTACAGTGACTTAAATCAATGCAGGCCCAAAATATTATTGCAGGATTGCCTAAATTCAAGGTTGCAGAAATGCATAACATATGTGAAGCTTGTCAATTTGGAAAACATGCAAGGAAACCATTTCCTAGACATGTTCAAGAGAGTAAGAAACCATTGAAATTAATCCACTCTGATGTGTGGACTACTAAAGCTGCATCTATTGGAGGCTGTCATTATTTTGTCACTTTTATTAATGACTATAGCAGAAAAGTTTTGGTGTATTTTATGAAAAAGAAAAGTGAAGTATTTGGGCATTTCAAAACTCTTAAAGCTATGGTTGAAAAAGAAACAGGCCTGCAAATAAAATGCCTAATGTCAGCTGGAGGGGGAGAGTACCTCTCAAATGCGTTTGCAAGGTTCCTGCAGGAGCATGGCATAAAGCAACAATATTCATGCAGTCATACCCCACAACAAAATGGAATTGCAGAAAGGAAAAATAGGCATATTGGAGAGGTATCTCGTGCCATGCTCAACGAAAAAGACCTGCCAGATTTTTATTGGACTGAAGCAGTTGCTACAACAGTCTACATAATGAACAGGACTCCCACTGCAGCAATACATGGCATGACTCTAGAGGAGAGGTATACTGGTAGGAAACCAGATATTTCTCATTTGAAAATTTTTGGTTGCATTGCCTATGTTCATGTGCTAGATGAGTTGAGATCCAAGTTGGATCCAAAAGCTGAGAAGTGCATCTTTATTGGTTACTTTTTGCAGGCAGAAAGGATATAGATGCTATAACCCTTCTACTCGTAAGTTTACACTGAGCAGAGATGTTTTTGATGAGATGAGTAGCTGGTATAAATTAGTAAATGTGATTGATAATGTAGATGCACAAAATGGTAATGCTGCACAGAATTCACAGCAGCAGTCACAAGATATTAGTGGACTTGGAGCATCCTCTAGCAGTGGTTCACATTCTTCGCCATGGATAGGCAGATTGAGATCAGGAGAATCTTCTCAAAGCAATGCAGATAGTGGTATGCAGGTATCACGAAAAGGAAAAGAGAAGGTAGATCAGCCCATGTTTGATGTGAATGTAGGTCACTCTTATGTGGATGGTGAATCCAGTGGCTCAGAACAGAGCATTGATGATGAGTTGGGTATTCCTTCTATTGTTAAACCTGGAGTAAGGAAGACCAAGGATGTTTTGAGAGCACCTGGGAGTGAACCTACTTTGCGCAGGTCTACCAGAGCTAGGTATCATGTGGATAGGCTAAAATATGATGGATTTACAGCCATTCACTATGCCTATATGGTCAAAGTGATACAGGAACAAGAACCCACTTCTTTTGAGCAAGCCATGGGAAAAGAAAAATGGGAGAAAGCCATGGATGAAGAAATGGATGCCTTGGAAGCAAGTGCTACATGGGAATTGGTACCTTTGCCTAAAGATAAGAATGCAATTGGTTGTAAGTGGTTTTATAAGGTGAAACACAATGCAGATGGTTCTGTGAATAGATACAAGGCAAGATTAGTAGTCAAGGGGTATGCACAAACATATGGCATTGATTATGAAGAAACATTCAGTCCGGTTGCAAGGATGGCAATCGTAAGATCAGTCATTGCTATGGCTGCATCAAAGGGATGGTCTTTACATCAGATGGATGTAAAGAATGCCTTCTTGCATGGTGATTTGCAAGAAGAGGTCTATATGGAGCAGCCACCAGGTTATGTGCATGTTGTTCATCCTGAGTTTGTTTGCAGGTTGAAGAAAGCCTTGTATGGCTTGAAGCAAGCACCTAGAGCATGGTCTGACAAGATAGGACAGTATCTTGTCACTATTGGCTTTCAGATTTCCAAGTTAGATTTCTCACTTTATGTGAGAAAAACAAAGAAAGGTATTATGTTAATTGTCATTTATGTTGATGATTTTATTATGACAAGTAACAGTGATGAAGATATCCTTCATGTGAAAATGCT
The DNA here is from genome assembly GCF_053477565.2 of Lygodium microphyllum. Taxonomy (NCBI): domain Eukaryota; kingdom Viridiplantae; phylum Streptophyta; class Polypodiopsida; order Schizaeales; family Lygodiaceae; genus Lygodium; species Lygodium microphyllum. The sequence continues at coordinate 5,389,943 of NC_141136.1, forward strand.
ATTGAAGCAGAAGTTTGAGATGAAGGATTTGGGAGAGCTGCGTTATTTCTTGGGCATTGAGGCGATTAGATCACCAAGTGGGATACGGCTCTTGCAGAGGCAGTATGGATTGGACATGCTGTCCAAATATGGGATGACAGGCTGTAAGCCTATTTCAGTTCCTTTGGAGCAGAATGTGAAGCTGAGCGCAGATGCAAGTGAGCTTCTGGAAGACCCTACTATGTACAGACGCATAGTAGGAAGTTTGATTTATATGACTATTACCAGGCCAGATTTGACCTATGTTGTTGGATTGGTAAGTCAGTTTATGCAAGCTCCAAGAAAACTGCATTTGGATGTGGCTAGACACATACCAGGTATGTGAAGTCCACATTGTAGTATGGACTACTTTATGACACTGGGATTCAGATACAGTTGCATGGATACACTGATGCTGATTGGGCTGGTAGTATTTCTGATAGACGATCTACCAGTGGATATGCATTCTCTTTTGGGAGTGCTGCAGTCACTTGGAGCAGCAAGAAACAGCCTACAGTTGCCTTGTCGAGCACAGAGGCTGAGTACAGGGGCGCAGCAATGGCTGCATGTGAGGTAGCTTGGTTGCATAAGCTACTTTATGATATGCATCAACCTACAGATGGGCCAGTTGTCATTTATTGTGACAACATGAGTAGTATAAACTTGGCAAATAACCCAGTCTATTATGCTAGAACAAAGCACATTGAGGTGCATTATCACTATGTGCGAGAGAGAGTTCTACTAGGTCTTATTGATCTAGTTTATGTCGGCACAGAGAATCAAGTAGCTGACATATTTACGAAGGCATTGGGCGCAGAGAAGCTGCACAAGTTCAGAGACCTACTTGGTGTGCAGGAATTGGGATTGAGCTCGAGGGGGAGTGTTGAGATATCGAGCTCCACTCGTGATATGCTAGGGTGACCGTTGTGCATTTATGTCACCAACTTGTTAGTTGCAGATGCGGTTGGTACACCGCCCATGAATAATAGCTAGATGACAGCTATACTTATCTAGTCTAGTTCATGGCTCAGTTAGTATGCCACCTTAGTTAGTTGAGTTTGGTTTGAGACCCATATATAGGGTTCTTCTATTTCTATGTACGTGAGTTCTTTTGGCTTACACAACTAAGAAGAGGAAAATTGTTTTCAACCTCCACCTGTGTGTGTATTCCCCCATTGTGCAAGCAAGAAAGCTACAAGTGAGACTCCTTCCATCTCTCTCACAATCGTGACATAGGGTGTCTTCATATCCAATCCGTTTCTGATTGCACTAGGCCAAATCTGTCGGTCCTAGAGTTCCAACTCAATCTGAGTTTCATCTTTTTAATCGAGCGCTTCTTAGGGTAGAAACCCTAGATCGTTTCTTGCGAACATGTCCTATTGTCCCTACATTCCGTGAATGTGGGCAAGTCTTTAGGGTATGAGAGTTTCAGCTTGGCAATAAGAGCGACCAGGTCACATCCTCAACGTGCTAAACCCTAGTTAGCACTTTGGGATATGTTGTATTGATTTAACCCTTCCTAAGCGATTCCTTCGCGGTTTTAGGCGTTTAGGGTAAACCAATTTACTTGTCTATTCATGAAGATATTGTTTTGATCAAATAGGGGAAAAACTAGTTGCATTACGATACCATTCTCGTAAGCACACAATTTATTGCCTACGTATGATTAGATTTACAATCCCTAACTTTTCTGGTTAAGATCAAAGTGTATGTTAAGTTATGTCATAATTCCTATTGATCCTTCTATAACATGCAATCAAGATTCATGCTACTAAGCTTTAGGCTTTTATGTTTAAAACCAACCATGCAGCTTTTTTCTAGTTTCATTTCTGAATGAATTATTCGCATGCTGAATTTACACAACCTTTTGTAACTACTTACGTAATTGATTGAGATTTATGTCAATTTCCTAGAGATTAATCTACTTCATGTAGCCCTAGAATCATTTCCATGCCTTGCAAATTCCTACGGTTATTAGCAACCTTCTTTAATGAATCATTTCGAAAAAAATATGTCCAATAACGCAACATGCGATTTATTCTTTCTATGCATAATCGAAGTGTACTACAATAATTTCGACTTGTAAAGATGGTCATTAGTTGATCTAAATTCGTTACTTTGAAATGCATAATAACCATTTGCTAAGAATGCATAGAGATCTTATGCTCTTTTTTTGTTTGTTTCATTGAAAAATACCAATGACTGAATTCTTCAATCATGAACTATTTTTCCTAAGATAGCCAATGTTTTTCAATCGTAAAAGTGCATCCTACGTTCGTGAATTAACCATGCATAATTACGATATTCCGACGTAAATCAAAAATAGAAAGAAAACCTAGACTTGTGGATTCGGTGAAATGTCCATATGGATGTTAGGAGATGATCCTCCTGCGGTTGCGCCTTGTGCCTTTTTAGGGGCCATCGCGAATTTGACCTTCTTGCCTTGGCCGCAGACTTATGATATTGGCCCGTCTCCCTCGCACGCACAATTCCTTTTGAGATTCGTCTTCCTTGACCAATTTCACCGTCTTTTGAAACCGGGCTTTAGAAATGGAAACTTATGAACTCCCCTTCTTTTCGTGGAAGTTCCAAGAATACATGTGATCTTCACGGAAAGGCCTTAAGAAAAATCCCGGGGTAAGATGGCTTGTAGGAGTTGAAATGGAGAAGGGGTAAAAATAGCTTTGTGGAATGCAAGGGAAGGAAAAGGCTTAATTCACGAGGATGCAAGGGGGAAAGACCTTAATTCCGGGGGTTATAAAGACCCCTTAGGAAGGTCTTATAAAAGTCCACATGAAGGCTTTAAAAGAACTTGTGTGGGGGGGAAATTCCACGGGAATGGCTTTGTGGAAATGCTAAGGGAAGGGTTTTGAAAAACCCGGCTATTGTGTCCAAGGGAGAAAAAGGTGCTTAAAACCCAGGGTAATAGAAACTCGCTTGAGAGGGCAATAGGAAAGGGGGTTTTAAAGGAACCCGAGGGTTAAAATGAACTTTGAAGGGGAATTTCAATAGGAAAGGGGGCTTAGGGAGCCCCCCTTAGAAGCTTCCAAGAAGCTTCTTGGAAGCTTCTACAGTCGTGCTTACTACACATGGAGGAAGAGAATATGATTTTGGATGATGGCTTATTAGTGGTGGCAGGCAGCGGATTAATGTCGGTTCTTCTGCGGAATTCCTCCCTCCTCATGGTGCATTTAGAGGCATTGTTGCTCTCGACTCTCCCTCAGACTGGCGGTGTCACGGCTCAGCTTCTTCTCTCCCTCTCTCGACCTAGTAGCGTCCAACCCTTAGCTCCCTCTCTTACTCACCCCATAGAGGGGGTATTTATAGGGTAGGGAGAGGTACCTCCTCTCTCCCACGCGGCCAACTGCATGGCCCTTCTCCCCCCATGACTTATGTACCCACGCCTTACTCCCCCTCCTCCAGCATAGCCTTTGGCTGGGGGGGAAAGAAGGATTAAAAAATTTTGCCATAAATCTTCTCAATTATCCCCTTGACCTCCTCCCAAGAGGAGGTTCACCTGAAAATATGTGGTTTCATTAAACCTTAGTCTCGATTCTGCCAATGGAGATCATGATACATCGTGTTAAAGTTCGTACCGTCCGTGACCACAATTCTGGCATTGTCATTTGCCTGAGACTTCACATGGCCTCGTAATATTTTCAGTAGAAATATTACACTTGCATGCAAATGGAATCCCACAACCAAAAACAAAGCTTCATGCAAAGGCATCATTGTCAATCCAATTGCGATACTGGTCGTAATTAATGTATTTCCAAATTGATAGATGCTTATTTTGATTCTCGTATGAGATACGTTAGGCCCATACTATGATGCACGAGTATAGGTCATCAGAAGGGATAAATTTCATCTCATGTATTCAAAAGATCAAGCTTGCAAAGTGCATGTATTAAGGAAAGTTAATTGCACCTAGTTACATATGACTTATTTGTTGATAGAGCAATTACAAGGGAGAATTGGTTAGGGGTTATGAATGGCATAATCATGACATTAAATATCGTGCATACAAGAGTTAAGTAAATTTTACATAGAATCGATCTTTGATCCCAAGGGGAAGAACATGTATGCAATGGTAATGTTATCGCGACTATTCTTGCATTGTTTGGCAACAATACAATTTATTTTTTTATTGGTTGATCTAGCAACATCCTAAATGCTTTTACATTCAACTGGTTGTTAGTTTATTGCTTGGATGATTGTTCCAAGTGCTTGTGATTTATGCTAAATGCATGGCAAGGGTTTGTGATGGCAAGTTGCCATGGGGATAAAGGAATGTTTTCCTAAAAAATGATATTAGGGATGAATGCCTTGTTGTGCTGGATTCTTAAAGGATTTAATTAAGGAAGGATTGATTGCACGAGTGGATCACCTCCATGATCATACCGCATATTAACTCAAGAGGGCATTGCTCAATTCATGGGCCGAAGGTCGAGTGGTGAAAAGGCCAACCACGGGAATGATGTTTCACTCCTAGACAACTTGCGGGTCAGGTGGAGCTCTGGACACCCCTTGCTAGGTCTAAAATGGAGTTGAAGACCTATGTGGCCCCCAACATCTGGGCATGTTGGGAGATCCTATTCTAGATAAAGCATTGAATTTGTGGTGCCATGTGATTTGGACTAGTTATTTTTGTAGGGCAAAAGGGATACTTCTGTTGGATAGAAGGGATACATCATTTCTCCTGTATAGGCGGGAGACAAAGATTAACTTGAAGATAAGTTAAGGAACTTGTTTGAATATGTTTGTCAATAGATTGCTTGCTCTATTTTTGTGTCTGTGCTATAAGCTATGCGAACAAAGCTTAATCAATGAAGCTGACTTTAAGTGTCACACATAAATGTGGTAGGACCTAATTAGAAAACTAAAGCTATTAAGGGAAGCGGGTGGGCGGAACCCCCAACAGGTCTATCCTATGGTAGGGTGGTCCCAGAGAACTGGGAGGCTTCTCAGAAGATTTTACCGTTGTCCGGCCTTTAGGTATTGTTAGGTTAGATCCCGATTCATGCCGTTTTAGGAGATAGAAATGGGACTATGACCTACCGGCAGAGAGGTTGAGCAGCGCATCCCTCTCATTTCCCATTCTCTTTGAACCAAGTGTGGCATGGGTCTGCTTCACCTTGGGTATCTCTGTGTAAAGTAGGATGTCTAGGATCTGATGCTAGAATGTTGTTAGGAGACCTTGGCCACTAGGAGCCCAAATTTCAGGTCGATCCTAGTGGGTTTGGGCCGTGAACATTATGTTGCGAGGTGAATTCGGGAAACCCTAGGTGAAAAAACTCGGAACATTCCATGGGAGTGCTGGGCAGCAACAATTAGATTCATTTCTTGATAGACCACTTAAAGCGTGCCTGGACAGCAAATGGGTGGGCACCTTACTAAGTACAATGCTTTATAGGAATTGAGTGGTGGTACTTTCTCCTACTGTGCATATGGGATTCTGGTCTTGAGCCCTCACTGCTCCTCACAAAGGGACTAAAGTAGATGTGATTGCAAATATTTCAACACCCCTCCTCAATCACAACTAGAAGTACAAAGCTATAGAGGCTTTAGTGAAAGCAATACTTGCAAAGTGTGGGCACACCATAAACATGGCAAAACACTAGAGGCTGTCGCAGAAAGGCTAAGTGTGGGTATCACAAACATGATGGACATCCAGAGGCTGTAGCAGGGGCCTCACAAAGTGTACAGAGGCTGTACTACAAGGGTAACTGAGGAGTTTACAAGTTTATGTCTAAGGCATTAGGGCTAGGAAATACAAAACTCAAAAAGTCTATCTGAATAGAAGGACCGATGAGGTTTGTCCTTCTCTTGGTGGTCTTCTTCTTCTTCTTCTTCCTTTGCTTTGTTTTCTTCTTCTTCTTTGATTGCAACTAGATAGGCCTTTTGAGACCTTTTTTTGGCGTGGCAAAACTTCTCCGTATTTCCGGTCCTTTTGCAGAAGTCGCAGAAGAGTTGATCCCTCTTGCCTTTGTACATGTTGCCAACATATAATGCATGTTTATCTCTAGAGGTGCTTGGTTCTTCCATAGTTTTTAGCTTCTTTTCCTCCTCTAACAGTGATGCCTGGTTATTAACAAGTTCAGGATTCGGCATGTTGATTAAAGTTGTTGATACGTTATTATATTCAGGAGGCAAAATCTTAAGTAAAACACCAATGCAAACATCTTCTTCCATTTTAATGTTGATTCCTACAACTTGGGTTAGAAGTCCTTCCATGTAATTTAGATGCATGGCTTGATGTGCTGGACTTCATTTCAAGCCTGAAAAAATCAATCAAAAGACCATACTTTGATTATTTAGACTGTACACCGAACAAAGTGTCAAGTCTCTTCCATGTATCCTGTGAGGTCTCACAGTTATCCACATGGTGGATATAGCTGTAGTCTAGCTCTAGTTTGATGATGGCCTTGTAAAAAATTACACGGCGTAGCGAACAGAATCAGAGAAAGAGATAGAGAGTACACAACAGATAAGAGGAGAATCAGTAAATTCTTTAGCTCCAAACAACTGATACAAAGATGGCTCTGTCCACCCGTGCACTTCCACTGTGTGAAGCTTAGATGGCGATCTAGACAGAAGATAGGTGAAGAGCTTAAGGCTAGCTAGAACAACAACTCTGACTGGGTGAAAGATGAATGATAGATGGCTGTGAAGGGGTTTAGCTTTTATAGCCCACAAAGGCTGTTAGGTCGGCCTAACCGACCTACCATATGAGCCCGCAACTCGATGCAATGCACCTCAAGTTGCTACTAGCTTAATCACTCCATCTAACCCAAAGATTAGACCCACAATAGTCACCTTTTTGCCATCCGATCACATAGACCTCATCTGATATACAAGTCAGGACTTAACCAATTTCCAGGCTCACATTTGGCTTCTCCTCATAATGGGGGCCTTACAACTTTGAGCACCATGGATCATTGGTGGCACCTAATGAGGGTGGGGCATTGATCATATCTAACACCCCCCCTCAATGTCCACCCATAGGTGAACTATCTCCTCGGCCCAATGCCAAGTCTCTGAAGATGAACTTGAAGCAAATCCTTCATAAGTGCTTTGGTGAAGATATCTACTCCATTCTCCTCTGTTGGATAGTAGACCAATTCCACTATCCCATCCTCCATCAAATCACGCACATAGTGATACTGGATCTCTATATGTTTGGTGCGTGCATGAAACACTGGATTTTTGGCAATGGCGATGTAACTCTGATTGTCACATCTCAACACAGTTGGTTCTTCATCTTGCACTCGCATATGCCATAGAATCCTTCTCAACCATACTGCTTCACATGTAGCAAAACAAGCTGCCTTGTACTCTACTTTAGTAGAAGACAATGCCACTATTGGCTGCTTCTTACTAATCCAAGAGAAAATTCCTAAACCCAAAGAGAAATAATAACCAGAAACGGACTTCCTGGAATCACTGTCTCCTGCCCAATCTGAGTCATAGTTCCCCACAAGAGAAGTTTCGAAACTGTATGTGATACCATAGTCTAGAGTTTCCTTCAAGTATCTGAGCACCCGCATCCCAATCTTCCAATGACTCTCATGAGGTTTGTTTGAGAACCTGCTCAAAACACCAACAGCAAAACTGATATCCGGTCTGGTGTTACACAAGTATATCAACCTCCTATACCTCCCAATGTCTTCTAGTGCTGATGTATCCTTGATGGATAACTTTGCATTCACCTCCATAGGTGTAGCTATCTCCTTGCACTCGATCATGCCAAATGCCTTCAAGATCTCCCATGCATACTTCTTTTGAGAGATGAAGGTCTTTCATGGCTCTTGCCAGACTTCAATCCCCAAAGAATAGTGCAGCAAGTCCAAGTCTGTCATTTCAAACTCAGAACTCAAAGCCTTTCGAGTTTGGTTGATCATATCTTCATAGTCACCTGTAATAAGAAGGTCATCCACATATAGGACAATCACTACAGACTTTTTACCATCCCTGTAAACATACAAATTAGCATCTGAGGCACATCTTTTGAAGTTTAGGTTTAAAAAGAACTTATCTATCCGCTGGTACCATGCTCTAGGGGCTTGTTTCATCCCATACAATGCCTTCTTCAGCTTACACACTTTGTTCTCAGAATGGGGAGCCTCAAACCCTGGTGCCTTCTTCAGCTTACGCACTTTGTTCTTCAGCCTCAAACCCTGGTGGCTGAGCCACGTAAACCTCCTCCTTGAGGTCACCATTTAAGAACGTTGACTTAACATTCATTTGGTACACTGGCCACTTCTTGTGGGCAGCCATTGCAAGTACCGTGCGAATAGTGGTCATTCTGGTAGTTGGGGCAAATGGCTCTTGAAAATCAAACCCTTCAACTTGTGAAAATCCTTGGGCAACCAGTCTAGCTTTGTACTTTTCTAAGGTACCATCAGCCTTGTACTTTACCTTCCAAATCCACTTGGTGCCAATAACCTTCCGCTTTGCTGGTCGATCCACTAGCTCCCAAGTGTCATTCTTCATTATGCTGTCATACTCCGCTTGCATAGCAGCCTTCCATGATGGATCTGCAAGTGCTTCTTCTAAGTCAATTGGATCCTTTACTTCTCTCATAATCTCAACCATCAAGGCCATATTGACTATGTGAGCAGAAGCCCTCCTTTGCTCCTCTATTCTCTGAGACCTCCTTGGTCCGTCTGCCTTCTCCTCAACAAATGCAGGCATAGGATTATTGTGGTCATAGAGCTGCTTCACCTAGCACGGCAATGGCTTTTTCGGTGGGGTGATGTCAGGTTGGTGAACTTTTTCCTCATCATCTAAAGATTATGCTTCCTCCTCCTTAAGGATAGGGATAGCTCTCGGGACAGGTTCATAGTGGACTACTTCTTCGCTTGATGATAAAGTGGAAGAACTTGCCTTCTCCTCCTCCACTGTATGTGGCTCCTCCTTGAACACCACATCACGGCTCACGATGATCTTCTTTGCCTCTTGGTCATATAATTTGTAAGCCTTCTGCTCATCACTATAACCCAAGAAGATACATTTTCTGCTTTTTGGTTTTAACTTGTTTCTCTTCTCATCTAGAACATGTGCATAACATTCACATCCAAAAATTCTGAAATGTGAGACAGATGGTTTCTTACCAATGTAAGCCTCATGAGGTGTTTTTCCCTTGAGAGCCTTTGTGTAGCTCTGATTTAGAATGTAGACTATAGTATTAACAGCTTCAACCCAAAAATGGTTACAATCCCTTGCCCTTTAGCATGCATCTTGCAATCTCCACAATGGTGCGATTCCTGCGTTCCACAACACCGTTCTGCTCAAGTGTGTGAGGCGTCGTCAATTGATGCTTGATCCCTTTGCTCTTGCAAAAGCCTTCAAACTCCTTTGAGTTGAACTCACCACCACCATCTGTTCTAAATTTCTTCACACTTTTCCCTGTTTCATTCTCAACAAGTTTTAGCCATTCTTTAAACTTACCAAAATCTTGAGCCTTATCACGAAGGAAGTACACCCACATCTTCCTACTGTAGTCGTCGACAATCAACATAAAATAAGAAGATCCCCCCAAGGCCTGTGTAGGCATCTTACCACACAAGTTAGCATGCACCAACTCTAGAGGAGCTTGTGCTCTATTCTTGTTTTCTTGTGGAAATGCCTTTCTCTATTGCTTGCCCATCATACAAGCTTCACATGGTTCCTTCAATTCAGTTATTGTAGGTAGGTGAGCAACCATACCTTGCTTTTGCATCTCCTTCAACAATGCAAATCCAATGTGTCCAAACCTTTTATGCCAAAGCTTACTTGTGCCCACTCCAGCGGTGGCTGTAAGAGCACTTAGCTCGTACAGGTTGTTCCTTCTTTCTCCTTTGCCAACAATTGTGCCAGCACTATCAAGAATTTCTGCACCTATCTTCTTGAACCTCACTTCATGACCAAGATCAGTTATGGCAGCAAACTGATAACAGGTTTCTCCTAATTTCGGGAACATACAACACATTTGAAAGATTTTTCACTTCACCATTTGTAGCAACAAAAGAAATAGTACCTGTGCCCGCAGTAGGGCATTTAGCATCATTTCCAACCGTCACAGTGATGGATTCTTGTAGAGGCTGTATAGAACTGTATAGACCTTTCTTGTTGGTCATGTGACAGGAGGCCCACTATCCAACACCCATGAGTCACTAGTAGATTCTTCTTGCGCCGAGGAGCACACTTCCTTAATGGTTGCCATGAATAATTGCAACTCTGCTTCAGTCGTATTGGCTGTCTCTTTCCCTTTACTTTTAAGGGTACCATTCTTTTCATCTGCCTTCTTGACACGACAATCTGCAATTGCATGTCCTTTCTTCTTGCAGTAGAAGCACTCTCCTTGAAACTTCTTCTTGCCGCCCTTCTTCTTTTTGTCACCATCATTTTTGGTGGAGGAACCACCTTTGCCTTTTGCATTGGCAAAGAATGCAGCATCTCCATTGTTGCTTCCTTCTTGGGCTTTCAGCCTCAGCTCCTCCTCCATCAATAATGTACAAAACTCCTCAAAAGTCAAAGCTTGAGGTCTCACCTGAGTATTAAGGGCAGTTACTAGTCCATCAAACTTTTGTGGACAAATCCGAAGACACCTCCAAGCTAGCTCTTCGCTAGTCTTTTGTATCCCAGTGCTAGCCATCTAGTCGCGCAGATTCTTAATCCGAGTGATGAATGCTTCGACCGTCTCTCCTTCAGCAAACTTCTCCACTGTTAGTTGATTCTCCAAGTTTTGAATCCTTGTTTGGTTTTGTGTTTCATACTGACTCCTTAGTACATTCCAAGCCTCTGACGCTTTGGTTGTATGTTGAATCAAAGTCAGAACACTGTCAAAATAGCTTGTAACTAAGGCACACAATGCATCAACATTCCTTCGTTTCCAATCTCGTAGAAGATGTGCATTCGAAGGAATCATCACACTAGAATTTGATGGGTCGGGGGTAGGCTGTGGTTCTATGTCAGTCCCTAGCAAGTCTCCAGAAGCTCATAAGAATCAAGGATAGTTGTAATTTTGAACTTCCACAAGGTGTAGTTTGTACCATCTAACTTGCCTTCACTGAAGGTTGGTGGATGAATCCTCAATGTTTGAATAGCCGATACAGCAGCACCACCTCCTACACCGCTTCCTAATATGCTAGAACTACTTCCAAAAGTTGACATAGTTTCTCTTTGCTGTTGAAGCCTTTGCCTCTTGCACACTCTCCAATCTCTAGAGCCCCTTGGGCTTTGATACCATGTAAAAAATTACACGGCGCAGCAAATAGAATCTGAGATAGAGATAGAGAGTACACAACAGATAAGAGGAGAATCAGTAAATTCTTTAGCTCCAAACAACTGATACAAAGATGGCTCTGTCCACCCGTGCGCTTCCATTGTGTGAAGCTTAGATGGCGATCTAGACAGAAGATAGGTGAAGAGCTTAAGGCTAGCTGGAACAACAACTCTGACTGGGTGAAAGATGAATGATAGATGGCTGTGAAGGGGTTTAGCTTTTATAGCCCGTGAAGGCTGTTAAGTCGGCCTGACCATATGAGCCTCCACTAGTCGGCCAGGGAATATTCTAGGGAATATTTCCTTTACCATCAGGCCGGGGGTGCTACCCCCGAACCCCAAAATAGGGGCCCCTTTTAACTCCCTTACCCCGCAACTCGATGCAATGCGCCTCGAGTTGCTACCAGCTTAACCACTCAGTCTAACCCAAAGATTAGACCCACAACGGTCACCTTTTTGCCATCCGGTCACATAGACCTCATCTGATATACAAGTCAGGACTTAACCAATGTCCGGGCTCACATTTGGCTTCTCCTCATAATGGGGGCCTTACAACTTTGAGCACCATGGATCATTGATGGCACCTAATGAGGGTGGGGAATTGATCATATCTAACAGGCCTGAGCCTTATCATGGATCATTGGTGGCACCTAATGAGGGTGGGGCATTGATCATATCTAACAGGCCTGAGCCTTATCATGGTTCTTTTGCCAAGTGACAGCAAGATCCGCATCATAAGGCTTCTTTTCTTTTCCAGTGGTAATGGCCAAGAGGC